>NC_069683.1:32012283-32374783 GCF_023699985.2 Odocoileus virginianus
CCTGCATTGGTCAGTCCAGTTCAGGTCAGTAGCTCAGTCATATCCACCTCTGTTCAACCCCATGAACTGCAGCATGCCAGGCTTCCCTGTCCATCACCAACTCCTGGGTTCTTTACCAGTAGCACCACCTCAGAAGCCCTAAATACTATCCTCAGTTAAAGACAAAAGAGGACGTTGAGAGGTTTGGGGACAGTCAGTTATGGGAGGTTATCAGGAAAAGCACAGTAAGTAAGGATAGGGTAGGGCTGTTTTGCAGTTTCAAATCCTTGCTTGGTTCATTATAAGAGTTTCAAGAGATTTGCTCATCATCTTCTTCTATATCCAACCAGGAAGGCACCTTACAAATGGAAATTTCCCTTACAAATATTTCTTACAAAAGATAACTCCTACAAGGTTTTCAGAGTTTTTCCTGTCTGCTGTTTCTTAGAAAATAACCAACTTAAAATTTAAAAGTGCCAAAGAGACATATTTTGGGGTGGCAAACTCTGTTCCTCTACAATAGCTGTCTCTCTCATTGCACTATTTTGTTATTTTTATGTTCTGAATACCTAACAGTGTATCTGGTACATACAAGTCATTCAACAACTGTTGTTGAATAAATACTAATGATTTCTTTCCCTCTCTCAAACTGGTCATTCCCCCTCCCACCAGTGTCTTTGCATAAGCTTCACATACACAAAATTGGCCCTATACAAATAAGATAGCACTCATCCTTCCATTCTTAGTTGAAATATCACACCATCAGTGCACTGATAATGAAACACTAGCAGATGACATTGGCACTAGGATGAGAGTAAAGGGCAGAATCAAAAGGTGTCTTAAGGATACTGCTGATAAAAGCTTAAAGGGCTGAAGAAGATTATCCAGGCAGGACTTGCAGATTATTAAAGAGAAAAATCACAGGCCTACAATGGTGTCAGTTGAGCTTAAGCCCACAATAACAAACCTAGATTTACTACCTACCCTAATTGCACTTTTTTACTTTGGCCAGAAATGCAATCTGAATCAGCCTGTTTGAACTTTTCTGGTCAGCACCTATGAGATGCAAGCCCCAAAAGAATCCACTTCTACAAATGGTTGTTGCAAGCAACAGTGCCCCCTAGGGGAATTTTGGATGGAAAGAACAGGATGAGATATTCTGTGCTCTGGATTAAGCAAGCCCCCCAACCCAGATATTAACGGTTAAAATGTGTATGTCAGGATGAATCTCAGTGACCCCAGACTCTTGCATTTTCCATACACAAAGCACTAAAATAATTTACATGGTATATCCATTCTTTGTGATTAGCATCTTCTACCAAGATGATGTGATTAACACCTTTACCAAGATGTATTCTTGACTACTTTCTTAGCCAAAAATTTTTGCATATACTGGCTTCTCCCCCACCTCTTTGGAGCAGTTCACTCAGAGCTACTGAGTGGCTGTCTCTGGGCTATTGTCCTCAGTGTGAGCGTGTGTGTTCACTCACTCAGTCATGTCTGATTTTTGTTGCCCCATGGATTGTAGCCTGCCAGGCTCCTTCCATGGGGTTTTCCAGAAAGAACACTGGGGTAGGTTGCCATTTCCTTCTCCATGGGATCTTCTAAGACCAGGAATAGAATCTGGGTCTCCTGCATTGGCAGGTGGATTCTTTATCACTGAGCCACCAAGGAATCCCCTGGGAATAATAAAGTTATGTTAATGAAGACAATGAAATGGTAAAACTGTATACAAGTATACAGTAAGATCCCTGGTGGGTTGGAAGTTTCACATTTTTTCAGTTTTCATTCTGTATGAAATTAGTATTAAAAAACTGGCAAAGAATTGTACTAGACAAAGTTAAATACGAAAAAGAGACTTTACTCAAGACTGTTGCAATAGGGATGAGAGACTGACTCAACCTCTGCTGAAACAAACAGCTGGAGAGATTTTAAAACCTGGAATGAGGGGAATCATAAGCTACCTGTGCTTGTTAAATCACTATCCCTAAAGAAAAGTAAAGTTTCCCATATTTTTATGATGGGATAGTTTCAAAGGAGGCAGAGAAAGAATGCTTACAAATTTTCTAAAGCTCTCTGAGAAAAGGAAGGTCAGAGATTATGATCAGGAAAAAATCCTGTCTAAAGCTGACTCAGGCTAAGGTGGACAGTGAAGGCCATCTTGGTTAGAGCCTTCATGTTATTGTAAGTCTAGCTCATGGAAACAGAGAGTAGAATGGTGGTTGCCAGGGGCTGACTGGGGCAGAATGGGGGAGGTGATTGCGGGGAGATGGGGAGATATTGGTGAAAGGGTACAAACTTTCAGTTACAAAGTGAATAATGTACAGCATGGTAACTGTGAGGTAATTAAAATAGGGGAAAGAGTCCAGAATGGCAGTGGCCAAAAGATAAGGAAGGGAAAATCCCACAAAAATAGAACAAAGGGAGGTCCAAGGACCGGAGTGAGGATCACAGGTAGAACAAACAGCACTCCTGGCTATCCCAATATACATAGGGCAGGCCGGGGGGAGGAGAAGAAACATGCAAAAAGAGGAGCCAAAGGGCCGGGGGTCTCTCTCTCTTCTCTTCGCATCTTTTGGGTCAGCATGTTCTCATGCCTCAAGGATGTATTTTCCTTTATTTTCCAAATAAAACTGAGCTGTCACACGGAGCTGTAACGCTGGTCCATCCGAGGGCTGTAACATTAGTCCATCGCTTCAACTTTTGGTTGTGGTGAGACAAAACCAAGGAAGTTACACACTCCCCTGACATAACTATGGTCAATAATAGTGTATTATATACTTGAAATTGACTAAGAGAGTAGATCCCAGGTGTTCTCAAACTCCAAAAGAGGTAACTATGTGAGGTAAGGGGTGTGTTAATTAACTTGATTGTGGCCATCATTTCACAATCTGTATGTATGTCAAATCATCATTTTGTACACTTTAAATACATACAATTTTATTTTAGTTTTTTTTCATTTATTTTTATTAGTTGGAGGCTAATCACTTTATAATACTGCAGTGGGTCTTGTCATACATGACATGAATCAGCCATGGATTTACATGTATTCCCCATCCCGATCCCCCCTCCCACCTCCTCTCTACCCAGTCCCTCTGGGTCTTCCCAGTTCACCAGGCCCAAGCACTTGTCTCATGCATCCAGCCTGGGCTGGTGATCTGTTTCACCCTTGATAATATACATGTTTCAATGCTGTTCTCTCAAAACATCCCACCCTTGCCTTCTCCCACAGAGTCCAAAAGTCTGTTCTGTACACCTATGTCTCTTTTTCTGTTTTGCATATAGGGTTATCATTACCATCTTTCTAAATTCCATATATATAAATACATACAATTTGTCAATTATATCTCAATAAAACTGGTAAAAAGACAAAAATTAAAGCATTTAAAAAGAAAAATTGGTTGTTTCATTGATTATGATGTAATCAATAAATGAACAAGTGAACTGAAGAATGATTAGTGGGAAACTCTGTTTTTAGCTTCATTTTCTTATCTGTTTTTAGTTAAGTTTTACTTAATTAGTCCTTATAAGAGTTATGAGAAAGAAATTTCAGGATATCAAGGGATGAGATTCAATTAAAGGTTTTTGTAGTTGTTTCTTTGATGTCTTACCAAGAACACTATTGTACAACATTCATATATTATTCACAAGATTTCAGCAACCTGCTAATGAAGTTTCTCTGTTTTGCTTTATTTTGTTGAAAGTTGAAGTAAATTTGCACTATACTCCCAGTTTTGGCAGGAGTACATATGGGTATAAAGAAAAAAGTTTCTTCCCATCAAAACTGATGGTTGTGTCATTGGACTTCCCTGGTGGTGCAGTGCATAAGAATCTGCCTACCACGGCAGGGCACATGGGCTCAATCTCTGATCCAGGAAGATTCCACATGCTGCAGGCAACTAAGCCCTCATGCCACAGCTACTGAGCCCGTGCTCTAGTGCCCGTGAGCCACACTGCCAAGCCCACGCGCTGCAGCTTGCTGAAGCCCTAACGCCCAGAGCCTGTGCTCTGCAACAAGAGAAGCCACAACAGTGAGAAGCCCACACATCGCGACTAGAGAGTAGCTCCCACTCTTCACAACCAGAGAAAGCCCGCACAAAGCAACAAAGACCCAGTGCAGTCAAAAATAAATAAATAAAATTATTTTTTAAATGCTTTCAAAAATCAATGATTATTTCATAAAGTGCTCCAACCTCCTTTTTTAATCTCACTTTAAGCTGAAACAAACAGTGGTACTCCTTTGGTGTAGATTCAATGTCACACACTTTCTGTTGTCTTCTAGCAACATTAAAATAGGAAACAAGACCGAGATACTATATTTTTGCAGTGTCTAATTATTCTTTTTGGAAAAGATATAAATAGATTGATATGATTCATGGATAAAAGAAAACAGGCACAATTTATCATGTTTATATTCTACAAGAAAAAAATCATATACTGTTTGACAAATGTTGAGGTGCTGAGGGCACTTTTGCTCTATAACAGAAATTTTGACAAGATTTCTAGACCATGGCTTATAAGTGAAAATGAAATATGATAAATTACTCTCAAAAATAGTAAAGCACTGGAAGAATATATTCTAACATAACCAAAAATACAGTTTTGGATTATAATGTCTGTAGGTCCTTGAATAGAACCAGTGTGGTCATTCTCGATAAGGAGCTGTTTTTTTCATCTCATGCATGGACATATTTTCACTCAAAAAATAAAAAGCTCATCTCTCTGTTGGTTTCCTGGAGATGAAACTAGTCAGTAGGGCAGAGTGGGCTTTCAGAATCAATACAAAATTGTTAATATCATTTTTTGAAGGTTTGGTAACATTAATGAAAGTTTGCAAACTCAGATATTTACTCCATGAAAACCATACTGTGAAGCCTATTCTACAGAAATTAAAGCAACAATGTTTGTGAAAGTATAAAACTAGTTTCTTTATTTAGCATTCTCTAGAGGAACAAAAAATTAACACACACCCATATGACCACCAGTAAACAATTTTTTGAAGAAACTGTGTGACAATTAAGGAGTATTATGCCTCTATGAAAAAAGAATAGAACTATTAATGTATAAAGATGTTCTATTATATTAGCAAATTTGTAGAACTCAAAAATTAAGCATATTGATACCAAGAAATGCAACAATCTTTACCATTTATTAAATTTAAATAAAGTCCAGTACAGCAGTAATATCACATAGACCTCTCAGCATAGTCAGAATGTATGTAAATCCACTTTTCTTCGCCATAATTTTATCAAAGCTCTTTTCAGCTCACTGTTCCTCAGACTGTAGATCAGTGGATTCAGCAGAGGTGTTAAAAGTGAGTAAGACAAGGACATCAGCTTCTTGGTTTCTGGGGAGTAGCCAGATTTAGGTTGTAAGTAAGTCATACTGGCTGTGCCATAGAAGAGGGTAACAGATGTGAGGTGGGAGGCACAGGTGGAAAAGGCCTTTTGCCTCCCAGTGATTGATGGCATCTTCAGGATGGCAAAGAGAATTCGAATGTAAGACAGAATTATCAACGTGAAAGGAAGCATGATAATCAAAACGGTGCCAGTGAACGCATAGATTTCAAACAAAAATGTGTCTGTGCATGCCAGCTCTAGCACTGCTGGAGTTTCACAAGAGATATGATTGATTTCACTGGGGCCACAAAAGGGAAAACTAGAAACCCATATCGTTTGTGCCGTACCTAACATGAATCCCAAAGTCCATGAGCCTGTAACTAATTTCATAAAAACTCGTTTGTTCATAATCATTGGGTAGTTCAAAGGAGAGCAGATTGCAGCAAATCGGTCATAAGCCATTGTCCCTAGGAGAAAACATTCAGTCCCACCAAAAAAAAGAATAAAATACATCTGTGCAAAGCAGCTCACAAACGAAATTGACGTCTTTTCATTGGAGAGGACCACCAGCATTTCAGGCATAATGACCGCACTGATACTAACATCCACCACAGACAAGTTCTGGAGGAACAGGTACATGGGAACATGCAGGCTCTGTTCCAGGCAGATGACAACTATAATGATGGCATTTCCTATCAGTGTCAGCAGATAAATCATCAAGAAAATCCCAAAGAGCTGCCCTTGGAGTTCGGGAAAGTTAGAAAAGCCCAAGAGGATAAACTCAACCACAGAGCTTTGATTTTGCCTTTTCATTTCAATAGTGGAGCATATTTTGCATTTATGGCATAGTATATAAATTATGAAATCAAAATTCAATAGCTATGTTTTCATTCAACCCTAGATATTCTTAGGAGAAGATATAAAGAGGAACTCATCCTGACAGAAATTCAGTTCGGCAATTTTGGAGAGTGCCCAATTATTCAAATTAATGATTCTTTTCCCAAAAAAAGGAGGAAGTGAAGAAGTCTGGCTCAGAAATCTTGTCTGAAAAGTATAAAATAATATCAAAATTCTTTTCCAACTTGTGTAGCTTAAAAATGAAAATAGTCTTAAAACAACACAAATGCTTTATAAAGTATAAAAGTTAACAACTGGAAAAACAAACCCAAGAAATTTTTTATAACAGTCTAATAATTCAATGATACAGCACAGTCAATTGTTATTTATTATAACTTTTTGTCTAGTTCAAAATCCCTTTTGTGATTCACTTGAATATGAAAACTCTGCAGAAAAACAAAAAGGGACTTGTGTTTCAGATCTTGCTGCTAAGTCACTTCAGTCATGTCTGACTCTGTGCGACCCCATAGACAGCAGCCCACCAGGCTCCCCCGTCCCTGGGATTCTCCAGGCAAGAACACTGGAGTGGGTTGCCATGTCCTTCTCCAATGCATGAAAGTGAAAACTGAAAGTGAAGACGCTCAGGCGTGTCCGACTCTTAGCGACCCCATGGACTGCAGCCTAGCAGGCTCCTCCGTCCATGGGATTTTCCAGTCAAGAGTACCGGAGTGGGTTGCCATTGCCTTCTCCGTGTTTCAGATCTTAGGTGGTCTGTAAATAATGTGAAGTGACTTTAGTTTATTGATTTTTTCATAGACTGCAAAATAAGAGTCAATTATCTTGCAATTGGCCTTCATAGAAAATATTCAGGGTTAATTCTTTATGGTTCATCTTTGTCATGATGATTTAAGAAAAGTCCAATCTTGATCATTCTGAAATTGTGATTTAAATGTGTTTTTTCTCTCTATTTTTTCTCTTTCACTCTCCCTCTCACCAAGAAGTTAATCATTAATTATTCAACAAACACTGATTGAAGAAAAAAACACTGAATACCTACCATTTTCTAGGCTCAGTAATCTCAGGTACACAGTTAATCCCACAACTCAATGAAGAGCTGGAAACACTACATAAAATAACATTCTATCCTTGTCTCAGTATTCTCTAAGTCCTAGCTCTATCTTTGTCCATTGTCCATTACAATCAATTGTCAAAAAGTTCATCCAGGCTTTTCCATAACATCTTACAGAAAAGATACATATATGGATTTAGATTATACATATAAACATGAACTCGTAACTCCCTCACTAAAATATTAACTCCAGAAGTCAAAGTTTTTTTTGTTTTTTGCTATACTCACAATGTCTATAACAGCCTCAGGCCCATAATAAATGCTAAACCAACTTTGAATGAATAAAGGAATAAAAAATGAATAAAATCCAAAAAACCTCTAAGGAAAAGAGAGTCTAAAAGGAAAGTGCACAACACTTTTGGGAAGCAGAAGTGATAACAAATGCTTCAGACATTCCAGTGAGGTATGGATTACTTCTGATTTGGGACAAAGTACAAAGAAATATAATCATAGAATGTCATCAGTGGGAAGTATCTTAGGTGAGATAAAGAAAACAAGCGGAGAGATGACCTGCTCAGAGCAAAGGTTTTTGGTGACAACTTAGCATCCCATTGAAGGCCTACTGGCCTTTCTGTGGTGACTTGAAAATCATCAGGAATATGATGTGGAACCAAGGAGAACAGAAGGATACAGCAAGGTGAAGACATTTAATGTCTTGGGTGCAGATCAGTAGGACATTAGTAGACACTAGAAGCAAGTTGATTTGTTCTGAATAAATCATCATTAAAATTAAATGTATTAACCATAATAATTTTGTTTAGGATATAAAAATCACCTAAAATTAATAAAATATACTCACAAGATCAAACATTTAAAATAAATTTCTAAGAAAGAATAATGTGTATTCAGTACCAATATTTAAAAGTGGATGGGACTTTGAAATTAGAAAATTCAGAGTATAATGTAAAAAAAATGAAAACTTTTTAGGACTGATTTTAAACATGTTATGGAACAAAATGTGAGTGGTAAAGAGCAAGTGACCACAGATGTTCCACAATATTCAACTAAGACTATAATGCTGTCTTGATAACTCACTGACACAAAATACTTGAGCAGATCACTCCCTTCTCCAGGTTTCATCCTTACAATGGAAAAAAGTAGGAGCTGGACTTATTAAACAAGTTCCCTTCCAGTTGCAAACTTCTAAGATTTGATTTTAGTGCATGCAAAATACTTGACACTTCTAATTATTGCCTGAACTTTTCTCTGAAATGAGGAGAAAAATAAATTGGCCAGCATCAACATCAGTTTACTGATTCAAACATTTCATCTGTGTCTAGTGATTCCTGAGCACTGAGACATCACTTCATCAGCATCTCCAACTATCAGTGGAAGATGAACTACAAATGGAACACCCACTAATGAGCACACAGCAGAATTTTCACTTTCTTACCTACTGAATCTGTCCATTTAAAGTTCACACTACATTGTCAGAAGTTTCACCTCTAGTCAAAACCCATCTCCTCATAAATACAACTCAATGATTCAGTGTACTGATGCTAGAACATTATATGGCATTGAATCATACGCCCTGGAGAACCCATCCCAGGAGAACTTGGAATTACTTTGTACATGCTTTCTTGTATTTTTGCATAACTAAAGAGACTTGAACTTGGGCCCCTCGGGTGAGAAAGCTCAGGGGGACTAACCTGGAGCACCACTCCCTCATATTCCTACAGGGACTAAACACCTCCTTACACAAGAAACTCAATTTCACCATGACATCTCCCAATAGCAAGTAGAAACAGAGGCTGAAAAAAGTTGTAAATGTGAAAGAAGAGAGTGGTGGGGTAGGGGTGTGAGCAAAGGCAGGTAAACCAGAGCAGGAGGGTAGTTGGACGGAATGTATATTTTGTGCAGTGATGGAAAACAAGGCAAGTAGATTGAAGCCTCTTTGTAATAAGTTTGGATGCCAAATCCCCAGCCCTATTCAAGAAACTTTGATTATTTGTATCAGAAATACAGTCACTAAAATATTTTTACCAAAACTGTCACTACAATCAATATCATAGATAGATCTTTTTAAACTAGGAGTCAAATGCTAGAATAGTTTTTATGTTGTGAACAAGTCATTTAACTTCTCTGATTCTATTGCTTTCTCTGTAAAACAAACATAGCATTAACATTACATATTCCAGAAAAACATCTATTTCTCTTTCATTGACTGTGCTAAAGCCGTTGACTCTGTGGATCACAATAAACTGGAAAATTCTTCAAAAGATGGGAACACCAGACCACCTTGTCTGCCTACTGAGAAACCTATATGCAGGTCAAGAAGCAACAGTTAGAACCAGACTTGGAACAACAGACTGCTTCAAAATTGGGAAAGATGTACATCTAGGCTGTATATTGTCACCATGCTTATTTAACTTATATGCAGAGTACATCATGCAAAATGCCAGGCTGGATGAAGCACAAGCTGGAATCAAGATTGCTGGGAGAAACATCAGTAACCTCAGATATGACACCACTCTTATGGCAGAAAGTGAAGAGGAACAAAAGAGCCTCTTGATGAAGGTGAAAGAGGAGGGTGAGAAAGCTGGCTTAAAGCTCAACATTCAAAAAGCTAAGATCATGGCATCCAGTCCCATCACTTCATGGCAAATAGATGGGGAAACAATGGAAACAGTGGCAGACTTTATTTTCTTGGGCTCCAAAATCACTGGACAGTGACTGAAGCCATGAAATTAAAAGACGCTTGCTCCTTGGAAGGAAAGCTATGACAAACCTAGTCAGTGTATTAAACAGCAGAGACCTCACTTTGCCAACAAAGGCCCATCTAGTCAAAGCTACGGTTCTTCCAGTAGTCAGGTATGGATGACTTCCTGGGCTTCCCTGGTGGCTCAGAGGTTAAAGCATCTGCCTGCAATGCAGGGGACCCAGGTTCGATCCCTGGGTCGGGAAGATCCCCTGGAGAAGCAAATGGCAACCCACTACAGTATTCTTGCCTGGAGAATCCCATGAATGGAGGAGTCTGGTGGGCTACAGTCCACAGGGTCGCAAAGAGTCGGACATGACAGAGTGACTTCACTTTCACTTTTCTTCAGGTATGGATGTGAGAATTGTACCATAAAGAAGGATGAGTGTTGAAGAATTGATGCCTTTGAATTGTGGTGCTGGAGATGACACTTGAGAGTCTCGTGGAATGCAAAGAGATCAAACCAGTCAATCCTAAAGAATATCAACCCTGAATATTCATTGGAAGGACTGATGCTAAAGCTTCAGTATTTCAGCCATCTGATGCGAAGCATCGACTCATTGGAAAAGACCCTAATGCTGGGTAAGATTGAAGGCAGAAGGAGAAGGGGACGACGAAGATGAGATGGTTGGATGGCATTACCGACTCAATGGACATGAGTTTAAGCAAACTCTGGGAGATGGTGAAGGACAGGGAAACCTGTTGTGCTGCAGTCCACGGGGTCGCAAAGAGTCAGACATGATTGAACAACTCAACAACAACAACAACATTACTTATGAGAATCAAGGACTCACAGATCATCTTAAATTGATCTAAACAATTAAGGAGACCACTGGCTCAGTCCCAACAAAGTGAATAGATGACTGAATCTGCAGGCATGGCTTTTCCAGAACTGGGCAATGTGATCAAAATGCAGCTTACTTTTGTGTACTTTTCATCACTGCAGGTTTTTGGAGCAGGTTCCACCTTCAAGGGAGCTTTTTCAGGACTTCCTTGGTGATCCAGCAGCTAAGACTCCATACTCCCAATACAGGGGAGCCGGGTTTTATCCCTGCTCAGGGAGCAAGATCCCACTTGCTCGACCTAAAGATTCTGCATGTCATGACCAACAAGACCCAGCACAGCCAAATAAATAGTTTTTATTTTAAATGAAGCTTTCTCCTCCTGTCAGCAATACGTTTCCAATGACACTTAGAGATTTACTCTATTTAATCTGTATCCAGTGGGAAATATACTATTAATAGTTATTCTAACTGCTTGTGTGCAATCTGTGTTTCTGATACACTAAAGATGAAAATCACTACAAGCAGCACATCTTGGAAGGCAAAACCAATAATCCTGTTATTGTAACAAGGAGAATTAGATGCAGAAGACATGCTACTATACATAGAAAACCCTATAAGACTCCACACAAAAACTACTAGAGCTGACAAATTCCACAAGGTAGCAGGATACAAGCTTCCCACTTTTGTGGGAAAATGTCTGTTCAGGTTCTTTGCTTCTTTTAATTGAATTATTAAGGGTTTGCTATTGATCTGTATGAGCTCCTTAGTTTTTTTAGTATTGACCCCCTCATCTGATAGATGGGTGTATATATATTCTCCCACTCCATAGGTTGTCTGTTTGTTGATCATTTCTTTGGCTATGCAGAAGTTTTATAATTTGATGTTCAACATCAATGAAATTTTGCCATATGTTTTCTTCTTGGAGTTTTACATTCTCAGGTCTTGTGTTGAATCCATTTTGAGTTAATTTTTGTGAGTAGTGTAATACAGAGTTCCAATTTCATTCTTGCATGTGAATATCCAGCTTTCAGTATTATTTATTGAAGAGACTATCCTTTTCCAGTTGAGCATCTGGGCTCCCTTGTCAAATAAAGTGTTCATATAGGTGAGGATTTATTTCTGGGGTCTCAGTTCTATTCCATTGGCTTATATGTCTGTTTTTTATGCCTTTACCGTATTGTTTTGATTGTTGTAACTCTGGAATTTAGTTTGATACCAGGAAGTGTAATGCCTCCAGCTTTGTTCTTCTTTCTCAGGATGCTTTGGCTACTTGAGGTCCTTTGACGTTCCACATACATTTTAGGACTGTTTTTTCTATTTCTGTGGAAAATGTCATTGGAATTTTGATAGGGGATGCATTGAATTTATCATTTTGGGTAGTATGAACATTTTAACAATATCCATTCTTATGATCCATGAACAATGCATATTTTTCCATTCATTTGTGCCTTCAATTTCTTTTACCTATGTCTTATAGTATTCAATATATAGATATTTCATCTCCTTGGTTAGATGTACTCAAGTATTTTACTGTTTTTGATGCTATAGTAGATGGTATTTTCTTTACCTCCTTCTCAGATGGTTTGTTCTTCATGTACAGAAATATAACTGTTTTATGAATGTTGGAATGGTATCCTGCAACTTTAGTGATTTTGCTAATTAGTTATAAGAGACTTTTGCTGGAGTCTTTGGATTTCCCATATATAAGATGATATCATCTGCCAACAAAAACAATTTTACTTCTTCCTTTCCAATTTGGATGCCTTTTATTTATTTATTGTCTAATTGCCCTGGCTAGGACTTCAAATACTGTATTGAATAGAGGAAGTGAGAATGGGCACCCTTCAATTGTTCCTGATCTTAAATTTTCAACCTTTCATCATTGAATATGATGTTACCTGTAGACTTGTCATATAAGAACTGTATTACGTTGAGGTACTCTCCTTCAATACTCATATTGGTGAAAGTTTTTATCATGAAAGAATGTTGGATTTTGTCAAAACCTTTTTCTACATCTGTAGAGCTTTTGATGTGGCTTTTACCTTTCATTTTATTAAGGTGGTATGCCAAATTACTGACTTGCATATGTTGAATTATTTTTGCATCCCAGGAATAAATCTTATTGATAATGATGTATAATATTTTTAACATGCTGTTGAGTTCAGTTTGCAAGTAATTTGTTGAGAATTTTTTTTACACTAATACTCATCAGGGATATGGCTTTTAGTTTTTTATTCTTGAAGTTGCTTTATCTGGGTTTGTTATCAGGATAATACTGACAGGTAAAAGGAGCTTAGGAGTGTTCCCTCCTCTTTAATTTTTAGAAGAGTGAAGATTGCCATTTAATTTTTCATTAAATGTTTGGTAGAATCTACCAGTGAAACCATCTGATCTTGGGCTTGTAGGAAAACTTGTAGGAAAGTTTTTGATTACTAACTCAGTTTCCTTACTAGTAACTGATATATACAGATTTTCTCTTTCTTTATGATTCAGTCTTGGTAGATTGTATGTTTTAAGGAACTTTTCCACTACTTCTAGATTGTTCAGTGTTGGCTTAGAATTATTCATAGTAGTGTCTTATAACTCAAATATATTTCTATGATATCATTTATAATGTCTCCTCTTTCATTTCTGATTATATTTATTTGAGTCCTCTCTCTTTCTCTTCGTGAATCTAGATAAAGGTTTGTCAATTTTATCTTTTCTAAAAATCAGCCCTTTAGTTCATTGATCTTTTCTACTGTTTTCTTATTCCCTATTTCAGTTATTTCTGCTCTCATATTTATTATTTCCCTTCTTATACTAACTTTGGGCTTATTTTATACTTCTTTTTCTGGTTCCTTGAGGTGTAATGTTAGTTGTTTTGTCTGATAAAAGTGTAACTATCATTGCCTTCTTTGGTTACCATTTGCTTGGAATATTCTTTTCCACTTCTTCACATTCGGCCTAGGTGTGTCATTAAAGTTAATATGAGTCTCTTGTAGGCAACATATCATTGGATCTTGATTTTTTTAATACATTCAGCCATTCTATGTCTTTGATTAGAGAATTTAATCCATTTACATACATTTAAAGTAGTTATCAATTGGTAACTTATTATTGCCGTTTTCTTTATTATTTCCAGACTTTTTGTAGTTCCTTTGTTCTTTTCTTCCTCTCTTGCTGTCTCCTTTGAGATTTGATGACTTTTCCTGGTGGTATGCTTTGGTTTCTTTGTCTTAATCTTTTGTGTTATCTACTACAGAGTTTGTTTGTTTGTTTGTTTTGTGGCTATTACGAGGCTTACAATGTATATAAGCTTACTACATATTTATAAGAAATACAACGTCCTATTTTAAGTTGGAAACAACTATGACAACATACAGATGTTATACTTTTGCTTCTCTGCTCTCACATTTTAGGTTTGGATGCCAAAGTATACCATTTTTATACTGTGTATCCAATAAAAAATGGTTGTGGTTATAGTTATTTTTAATAAGAGTTGAAAGTGATTCATAGATCACCATTAGTATATTGGAGAATCTGAAGTTTACAATGTACTTAACTTCATTTTTGTTTTTCATATTCTTAGGTTCACATTGTCAATATCCTTTCATTTTACCTTAAAGAGGTCCCCTTAGATTACTAATTCGAATGGTAATGAACTCCCTCATTTTGTTTTTTGGGGGGAAATAAGTCTTCTACATTAGTGAAGGATGTTTTGCTGGGTACTTCTATTTGTCAGTGTTTTCTTTTTTTCTTCTTATAATATTTTGAATATATCATCCCATTCTTTCCTGGTCTGCAAAGTTTCTATTGAGAAATCCATCTTAAGTGGAAAACCTTTTGTGTGCCAAATCACTTTCTCTTACTCCTTTCAAAATTCTCTCTTTGTCTTCAAATCTTGACAGTTTCATTGTAATGTGTCTTGGTGAATTCTTTTTCAGCTCAACTTATTTGGGGACTTTTCATCATCATGAATCTGGCTGTTCATTTCTCTCCCTAAGTTTGAAATGTTTTTAGCCATTATTTAAGTAGACCTTCTGTTGCTTTCTCTCTCTTTTCTTACTGTGACTTCTACAACATATATTTCAAATGATAGTCTCTTGAGAAATTTTGGAACAACAGAGGCAGAGCCTGTTGGAAGAATTTGTATTTGCCTACTTAATGCCCTACTGAAAAGTATACAACATTCAAATATTATTCAAACTAATTTCAAATATTTGATGATGAAATTTCTTTGTGAAAATCCAATCAATTTTATACCTACATTTCTGATTTTAATAGAGGTAATAGCAATTAAATTTTTTTTTCACAATTGAGTGACAGCTTTGAATGGAAATAATGTATTACCTTTTCATTATCATTCCAAGAGCAGAAATTAAGGACCGTAAGAGCTCATATGATGTCATAGATTCAATAAATGGTCCCTCTTTATTCACCGATAAAAACATTCAAATATGAAGCAAGCATGAAATGTTTCAAATATTGTAATTTGGGATATAATTCATGCTGAGAAAAACCACACAGTGATGTGACTCAAGAATCATTGAAAATATGCCCAATTAGTTAATCATACTACTTTCACACAATAAAAAAAAACCACCCATTGTTTATAAACAAAGTGTCTAGAGGTAGTATGGGCCTACAAAAGCAAATTTAATACAAACCTCTAAAAACAGCTGCCTATAAGCGAAAAGGTACCAGTACTATCAAGTGATATTTCAGGAAAGTTCCCATGGAGTCCTCTGGTCACCAACTTTGGATGAGCATCTTGAAAAATACCAAGAGAAATACTGTTCTGAAGTATAACCTGTTTCAGCCCATGAATGAGAGCCGTGTCTGTCTTCCCCAAACAGCTGTACTTTGTTTACTCACTCATGGAACCGCTTTCACTCCAAAAACGTAAACCTCATCTATTTATTGATCTCTTTAAGCTCTGCTTTATTACTGCAACAGATTGGGCCTTCAAGTCTACCTGACAGAATTACAATCATTTTGAAAAGTAATTCTATAATAGCTATTAAAATCTATAAGCACAATTGATCTTCATCCCATTAGGCCCACTTTGAGGAATGTATCATAGAGAAATAAAACATCAGTATACCTGAACATATGCAAGTAGGTGTTCATTGGAGCTTTGTTTAAATGACCATGATGATTTGGATATTCATATACAGTAACAGATGCCTTCTGATGCAAAGAACTGACTCATTTGAAAAGACCCTGATGCTGGGTAAGATCGAAGGCAGGAAGAGAAGAGGACAACAGAGGATGAGATGGTTGGATGGCATCACCGACTCAATGGACATGAGTTTGAATAAACTCCAGGAGTTAGTGATGGACAGGGAGGCCTGGGTGCTACCGTCCATGGGGTCTCAAAGAGTCAGACATGACTGAGTGACTGAACTGAACTGAAACAGTAACAGATGAACAATTATATTAAATGTCACCAAAAATTATGTATCTATGAAAAATAAGGACAACAATGGATTGCCAAAAGAGGGATCCCTGATATATTTTCAAACTTGGAGAACTTTAAATATATTCATATCAAGAAATGCAAACTATTTTCACCATTATTAGATTTAAATAGAGTTTAGTAGCAGTGACCAATATCACATGGCTTCTCAGCACAGTCAAAACATATGTTTTTTTTTTTTTTTAGTTGGAGGCTAATTACTTTACAATATTGTAGTGGGTTTTGTCATACATTGATTCATCTATATTATCTTATGTGAAATAGATCACCAATCCAGGTTCAATGCATGAGGCAGGGTGCTCTGGGCTTTGCGGTGGGAAGATCCTGAGGGATGGGATGGGGAGGGAGGTGGGAAGGGGGTTCAGGATGGGGAACACATGTATACCCATGGCTGATTCATGTCAATGTATGGCAAAAAGCACCACAATACTGTAAAGTAATTAGCATCCAATTAAAATAAATTAATTTAAAAACAAAAACAAGTTACAGACTGGAGAGAAAATATTTGCAAACTATATATCCAACAAAGAACTAGTATTCATAATATATAAAGAACCTTCTAAACTGAACATTAAAGAAAAAACCTGTTATTTTTTGTAACTACAAGTGAGTCTATAATTATCTCAAAATAAAAAAGTTAATTTAAAAAGGTATGTAAATCCACTTTTCTTTGCCATAATTTTATCAAAGCTCTTTTCATCTCACTGTTTCGCAAGCTGTAGATCAGTGGATTCAGCAGAGGTGTAAGAAGAGAGTAAGCCAAGGACATCAGCTTCTTGGTTTCTGGGGAGTAGCCAGATTTGGGTTGTAAGTAAGTCATACTGGCTGTGCCATAGAAGAGGGTAACAGATGTGAGATGGGAGGCACAGGTGGAAAAGGCCTTTTGCCTCCCAGTGGTTGATGGCATCTTCAGGATGGCAAAGAGAATTCGAATGTAAGACAGAATTATCAACATGAAAGGAAGCATGATAATCAAAATGGTGCCAGTGAATGCATAGATCTCAAACAAAAATGTATCTGCACATGCCAGCTCTAGCACTGCTGGAGTTTCACATGAAAGATGATTAATTTCATTGTTGCCACAAAAGGGAAAACTAAACACCCACGATGTCTGCACAGTAGCCATCATGATCCCTGAGATCCATGAGAATATAATTAATTTCATGAAAACCCTTCTGTTCATAATCATTGGGTAGCTCAGAGGATGGCAGATTGCAACAAATCGGTCATAAGCCATTGCTCCCAGAAGAAAACATTCAGTCCCACCAAAAAGAAGAATGAAATACATCTGTGAAAAACAGCCTGCAAAAGTGATCCTAGCTTTTTCACTGGAGAGGACCACCAGCATTTCAGGCATGATGACTGCACTGAAACCCACTTCCACCACAGACAGGTTCAGGAGGAACAAGTACATGGGAACATGGAGGCTCTGTTCCAATGAGATGACGACTATAATGATGGCATTTCCCATCAGAGTCACCAGGTAAATAACCAAGAAAACCTGAAAGAGCTGTCTTTGGAGTTCAGGAAAATTAGAAAAGCCCAAGAGGATGAATTCAACCACAGAGCTTTGATTTTGCCTTTTCATTCTGGTAGTACAGCATGTTATATTTTATGGCAAAAAAATGTAAATTATGAAGCCACAATCCAATAGTAGAGAGTTCAGGTCTCCATTCACCTCAAATAATTCTGTAAAAGCTGTAAAGAGGAAGCTATCTTGACAGAAGTTATTTTGGCAATTTTGAAAAATGACCAGTTACAAGAAATAAATGTATCTTTCAAATATAAAAGAAGAATGAACACTTCTGACTTATAAATCTTATCAGAATAATATAATAAATATATTAATATGTATTTATATATTATTATATATTTATATATAATAATATATAATAATATAAAAAAGCACAAAATAATGCCAAAGTTCTTATTTTCTAGTGCAATTCATACACTATGTATTTTGATATTTTAGCATAACTTGAAAGCAAACATAAATAACTTGTGTCACATTCCTATTACATTGCTCTCAGTTTCCCCAGTTTTATATAAGTATGAAATCTAATACCACAGAAAGTAAAGTATCAAAACTGACAAAAGAAAAAAGATACCCACAAAAATTTTATAATAACCGAACAATTTAAAGTTACAGCACAGTTGATACGTGTTTATTACAAATATTCACAGGTTAAAAATTGTTATATGTGACTCGGTTAAATGTGACAACAGTCTGCAGAAGCATACAATGGAGGTTGTAGTATTACTTACACTGGATGATCTGTAAACTAAGTGAATAATTGACTTCAGGTTCATTGATAACTTCCTCAACTGGTCATGGCAAATTGTGTGGATACTAGCTTCGCCATGGTCCATTCTTGTGAACCTCGATGTCTTAAGAAAAAAACTTAAGTTTTGATAATTGTGAAACAGTGATTTTAATGTTTCTTTCTCCCTCCTCCCTCCTTTTCTCTCTCTCTCCCTACTCTATCACTAGGTTCATCAAAAAGTTCATTTCATTATTTCTTATTCAACAAACACAAAAAGAGCATCTACCATTTTCTAGGCTCAGTAATCTCTGGCAACTTTTGATTTCACAGCTCAACAAAGAGCTGACAACACTACATAAAATAGCATTTGACTCCTGGGTCGGGAAGATCCGCTGGAGAAGGGATAGGCTACCCACTCCAGCATTCTTGGGCTTCCCTTGTGGTTCTGCTGGTAAAGAATCCACCTGTAACGCAGGAGACCTGTGTTTGATCCCAGGGTTGGGAAGATCCCTTGGAGAAGGGAAAGGCTACACACTCCAGTATTCTGTTCTAGAGAATTCCATAGATTGTACAGTCCATGGGGTCCCAAACAGTCAGACACAACTGAGCAACTTCCACTCACTCACTCACATACCTCAGTACCTTCTAACTTCTATCATTTACAGCTTGCCCAATATCTCCAATGTGAAAACTCCAGGAAGGTAAAGATTTTCTTTTGTTCTTTGTTGTATTCACAATGTCTATAAGAATCCATGACCCATAATATATGCTAAATATGTGATGAATGCAGAAAACAAGAAATCGAGACAGTGTTTTAAAGGCATGGAGTATCAGAAAGAAAAATAACATCAGCACACCATCCTATTGGGAAGCAAAAGTGTTTTAGACATCTCAATGAGAAAAACATTACTTCTAAATGGAAAGGGAAAGTGAATAACCATAATTACAGGTGTCATGTGTGGAAGATACATCAGGTGGAAAGATCAAGACGTCAGTGAGACTGAATTGGTCAAGTAAAAAGGCATTTGATGACAACTTACACTAGAATCAAAACCTACTGATCATTGTATAATATGTTGAAAACCGGTGGAAGTTCACTGTGTCAGATGAAAAGGACAGAAAACAAGTCTTCAGTACAGATCAGTATCACACAACCTAATTTATTCCTGTATTTGACCTTAATCATACATTAACATCAATGTCTGTATCATCCATAATAATTATATTTGTATGTAAAGATTCTCCTAAATTTAGTAATTTAAACTGCAGGATCAAATACCTAAATTTCTAACAGAGAAAAAAATAATGTGTATTCAGTTCCAAATATTTTAAAGTGGATAGATTTTTAAACTAGAAAATTTAGAATATTATATACACAAAATGGAAAACTTTTAAAGGACTTTTTAAAAGCATGTTCATGATGGAAAGAGCAAATAACCACACATGATCCACATTTTATCTATAACTTAGAAGATCATAATCCTGTCTTGATAACTCTCTGACGTAGAATACTTGGGCAGATCACTCCATTTTCTAAGTTCGAGTCCTCCAACTGGAAAGGTAGGAAGTGGACTCATTTACCAAATTCCCTTTCAGTTGCAAAGTTCTAAGATTTGATGATTAGTGCATGAAAAGTACTTACATCTCTAATTACTACCAAAAGTTTTTCTCTGAAAAGAAAAAGGAATTGACCAGCATCAACACCAAAGAGTCTACCAATTCAAATGTTTGATCTGTGTCTAGTGATTCCTGAGCACCGAGACATCACTTCAGTAGCATTTCCAGCTATAAGATGAAGATGAATTGTAAGTGAAAATCTAACAAGCACACAGAAGAACCTTCACTTTTGTACCTACTGGCTCTGTCAATGTAAAGTTCACACTACTTTGTTAGATATTTCACCTCCACTTAATAGCCACCTTCTCATAAATACAAGTCAGAGATTCTGTGCATTGATGCTATAACATTATATGACATTGAATCACATGCCCTGGAGAATCCACCCCTGGAGAACTTGCAATCACTTTATACATGCTTTCTTGTATTTTCACATGATAATTAAGGAGGTTTGAACTTGGCCCTTAGGGTAAGAAAGCTCAAGAGGGCTAAACTGGAGCACCTCTCCTTTGTATTCCTACAAGGAACAGATACCTTCTAACACAAGAAACTCAGCTTCACCAAGACATCTCCCAACAGGAAGTGGAAACGACTGAATAAAGAATGAAAATGGGGAAAGGAGAGAGTGCGGGGAATGGGTGTGAGCAAAGGCAGGTGAGCCAGAGGGCAAGGAATGATTGGATGGACTGTACAGTTAGTGCTGTAGTGGGAAATAAATTAGTATAAGTAGATAGAAGACTCTTTGTAAAATAAAAAGCATGGATGCCCTCTCACCCAACAAGAACTTTTTATCTTTTGTAGTAGAAATATAGAGCCACTGAAAATTTTATGAGAAAAATGTGATTAAACTTTATTTCATTGACAGAGTCTTTAAATCAGCAGTCAAAAAATCTGGACTAGCTTGTCCAATTTGAGCAAATCATTTAACTTTCCCGATTATATTACATTCTCTGTAAAATAATCATTAACACTATTGATCTCCACTGCATATTTATGAAAATCAAGGGACTCAAGGATGAGTCTAAACTGTCTTGTACAATTAAAGCCATTGGTTCAGTGCCAAAAGAGTGAAGAATGAATGAATATGCAGGTTTGGCTTTGTCCAGAACTGGATGGTGAGTCTGGAATGCAGGTTCCCTTTGTCAACTTATTGTTGCTTTCCTGGTGTAGGTTGTTCCATTCTCAAGGAATCTCACCTTTCCTGGCAATTACAAGGCTGCCAACTACACTTAGAGTTTCGTTCCATCTAATCTCTGTCCCATGGGAAATGTCCCAGTTACTCTGAGGAGAAAGGATTTTCATTACAGAATCCAATCCAAGGAATGTTTCCATATCATTCACTATGTGGGATAACACCCTATTTATGAGCCAGTCATGTGCACTAGGCATGGGAGATGCTACTTAATATATGATTCATACCCCATCAATTCCATGGGGGCTTCTGAAATACTGAAATATTCTATTTCTTGCTGTAGGTGGTGGTAACACAGGTGATGTGCCAATTGTGAGAAGTCATCAATATGTAGAGCTATGATTTGCACACTTTCCTATGTGTACATTAGAATTCAATCAAAACTGTATAGAAAAATTACAGATACAAGCTAAAGGGGATAAAAAGAAAATAATATTAATATCAGGCTATATCTTAAAGGCAATAGTACTAAGGTGAAAAAAATAATAATCTGGAGATTTAACAGAACTTCCTCAATGATTGACAGACAATATAGACAACAAAGACATAGAAATGAGAATATTTAATAATAAAATTTTTATTTATAAGATGATAATGAGAGTAATTGTAAGTAAGAAACAACACATCTTATGTGGCTAACTATATTTTCCTCTTAAAACATTTATAAAATATTTACAAAAATTGATTATGTGTTTGTCTGTCATAAAGGAAACAATTAATAAATCCAAATTCTTGGTACTCACACACATAATACACTTTGCAATAAAACTTCAGAACAACAACCAAATATAGTGAAAGGAAACTAAGGTCTTGGAAACTCAGAAACATTCTGACATTATCTTTTGCTAACTCAAAGTTGGACATGAACTATAGACTATTAAGAAATGAACTTTTATATTAAATGACCAGATTTTCATTTATTAATGTCTCCAAAACTTTACTTCTAGTCTTGTCCTAAATTTTGTTCACCCTTAGCATCCCCCGTTCCAGGTAGCAGTAGCTTAAATTTTCTAGTTACACAAACCAAACACCAAGGAGTCATCCTTGAATTCATTTCCACTGACCCATCTCCAGCACTGCAGGCAGATTCTTTACTATCTGAGCCACCAAGGAAACCCTTTCCCTCCCAGTTCAGTTCAGTCGCTCAGTTGTGTCCGACTCTTTGTGACCCCATGGACTACAGAACACCAGGCCTCCCTGTCCATCACCAGCTCCAGGAGTTTACCCAAACTCATGTCCATTGAGTCGATGATACCATCCAACCGTCTCATCCTCTGTCATCCCCTTTTCCTTCCAACCCATAGTAAATCCATAATCTATCTAAAGCACTATGTTCTAAGTACGGTGTATCAAATTTGAACACTCTCACTCTTCTTAAAAGGGCTTCCCAGTTGGCTCGTTGGTAAAGAACCCATCTGCCAATGCAAGAGATGTAGGAGACACAAGTTCTATTCCTGTGTTAGGAAGATCCGCTGGAGGAGGAAATGGCAACCCACTCTACTATTCTTGCCTGGAAAATCCCATGGACAGAAGAGCCTGGCAGGGTACTGTTCATAGGGTCACAAAGAGCTAGACACAGCTGAGCAATTGAGCATGCTCTCACTCTTCCTAAAGCTAATATCCTGATCCAAGTTCCTTTTGTCTCCCAGTTGAATTATTGCCATAGCCTCTGAACTTCCCCCTTCTTCCTCCCATGCCTCTGCTCAGTTCAGTTCAGTTCAGTCACTCAGTCGTGTCCGACTCTTTGCGACCCCATGAACCACAGCACGCCAGGCCTCCCTATCCACCACCAGCTCCCAGAGTCTACCCAAACCCATGTCCATCGAGTCAGTGATACTATCCAGCCATGTCATCCTCTGTCATCCCCTTCTCCTCCTGCCCCCAATCCTTCCCAGCATCAGGTTTTTTTCCAATGAGTCAACACTTCGCATGAGGTGGCCAAAGTATTGGAGTTTCAGCTTCAATATCAGTCCTTCCAATGAACACCCAGGACCGATCTCCTTTAGGATGGACTGGTTGGATCTTCTTGCAGTCCAAGGGACTCTTAAGAGTCTTCTCCAACACCACAGTTCAAAAGCATCAATTCTCCGGCACTCAGCTTTCTTCATCGTCCAACTCTCACATCCATACATGAATGCTGGGAAAACCATAGCCTTGACTAGACAGACCTTTCTTGGCAAAGTAATGTCTCTGCTTTTAAATATGCTATCCAGGTTGGTTATAACTTTCCTTCCAAGGGGTAAGCGTCTTTTAATTTCATGGCTGCAATCACCATCTGCAGTGATTTTGGAGCCCCCCCAAAAAAAGTCTGCCACTGTTTCCCCATCTATTTCCCATGAAATGATGGGACCAGATGAAAGCACCCTATCCCACTCACTGCAGGAGTCAAATTTACCAACATGGCTTAAAATCTGTTTCCCTAGGCTTCCCTGGTGGCTCAGTGATAAAGAATTTGCCTGCCAATGCAGGAGATGATCTCTGATCTGAGAAGATCACACATGCTGCAAAGCAGCTAAGCCCATGTGCCAGGACTGTTGAGCCTGTGCTCTAGAGCTCAGGAACCACAGCAATTGAGCCCACACGTTGAAACTCCTGAAGCCCCCACAACATAGAGTCCATGCTCGGCAACAAGAGAAGCCACCACAATGAGAAACCTATGCACTGAAATGACCCAACACAGCCAAAAATGAATAAAATTAATTAAAAAAAAAAAAAAGATCTGTTCCCCCATTGCTCTTAGAGCTCATCTCCATTACATCCTCTTGCTTACTCTCATCCAACCAAGGTCCCTTGCTAGTTCTCAAATCCCCAGCTATATTCTCAACCCCACAGCTATTGCTTTGCTTTTCCTGAACATGGGTTCTTCCTTTCCAAAATGCTTATTCCCTCATGTCCCTTTGTCCAAGGGGTATCTTCTCCAGGAGACCTTCCCAAAAAACCTATTTAAATTGAACCTCAAACCCAACTCTACTATCCTGATTTATTTTTCTCTACAATATTCCTCAGCAGAGATACATCTAAATCATGAGGATGGGTTAAAAATAAAAATATGGAGAAAGATAATCCAAAATGCTAATCAAAGGAAATTTGTGTAATTATATGATTGGGTTGGCCACACAGTTCCTTCAGTTCCTAAGTAAAATAAAAGACACATTTTTTCATTTTTACCAAGAATTTTTAATGAACAACATATTCACTGTTTTGTTCTGTTACCTTCTGCCATTTTTCAGGCGACTTCATGATTCCATCTTCCTTAAATTTTTATATTTTTGACCAAAGAACTGTTCCAGGTGCCTTTTATACCCTTCCAGGGAATTGAAATTTTTTCTATTAAGAGAATTTTGTAGACCGAAATAAATGGAAATCTGAAGGTACAATGTCTGGTGAATACAGTGGATGAATCAGAACTTCCCAGTCAAGCTGTAACAGTTTTTGCCTGGTAATCAAAGAAACAAGTGGTCTTGTGGTATCCTGATAGAAGATTATGCATTTTCTGTTGACTAATTCTGGATGCTTTTGTAGAGGGCTGCTTTCAGTTGGTCTAATTGGGAGCAGTACTTGCTGGAATTCATCATTTGGTTTTCCAGAAGGAACTCATAATAGAGGACTCCCTTCCAATCCCACCATATACACAACATCACCTTCTTTGGATGAAGACCAGCCTTTGTTGCAGTTGGTAGTAGTTCCTTTCACTTGCCTCATGATCTCTTCCATCCCATATTGCTGTATAGAATCCACTTTTCACCTCCCATCATTATTCGTTTTAAAAATAGAACATTTTCATTACATTTAAATAGAGAATTGGACGCAGATATGTGGTCAAGAAGGATGTTTGTTTGTTTGTTTTTCACTTAAACTATGTGGAACCCAAACATCAAAGTAATAAACATAAATAAGCTGGTACAAAACATTTTCAGTGCCTGACTTGGACATTTTGAGTGTGTCAGCTATCTCCCATGTGGCACAATATTGATTGTTCTTAATTAATGTCTCGATTTAGTCACTATCAACTTCAACTGGTTTACCCAACTCTAGAGCATCATCCATGGAGAAACCTCTGGCACAAAGCTTCACAAACCGCTTTTGACATATTTAACCTGTCACAGCACCTTCTCCTTACACTGCTCAAATCTTTTCTCTGCATTTCAGTTGCATTTTACCTTTCTTAAAATAATAAAGCATAATAAGCCAAAAATGTTGCTTTTCTCTTCCATCTTCAGTATTGAAGTGACTACACAAAAATTCACCAATTGTGTTGTTTTCTTAATGCATGCTAATGTGACAACTGTCACAATACAATCTAGCAAAATTGTTCCAAATGAAGTTAAAGACAAGTAAACACTACTAGAGCCAGCTTGTGGAAAATACCAAACGAACTTTTTTGTCAACCCAATACCACCAGAAAAAAACAAACTGCAGAGCATGAAATATTACTAGGCATAAACTGAACTAGACTCTTCAGGACCTTCTTGGGTATATGAGCCCCCACTCCCCACTCTGCGTGTGTCCCCTGTGTCTTAAAATAAAAGACTTTGCTTCAGGCCTCCCCTAAGTGTCAAAAGCCTGTCTCAGGTGTTAATGATTATGAAATGTGATCATATAGTAACAAAGAATAGCTGTTAGACTGGGAAACTGGTAATAATTTGGACTATAAATCAACCACATAGCAGAGTGATTGAATTCCCAGTTTCCTGAAAGATATAGATACAGCTCTGACACACATTCCTAAGTTGTTTGGGTAGAAAGCTGACCCCTACCAGATAAAAACTGCTAACCACAGCACATAGCCCCAAGACCAGTTGACCAGGCTGATGATGCTCAAAATTTCACCTTGATACCAAGAAATCTGAGAATTGAGCACAAGCTGATCATGCACCCTCTGGCCCACCTTTTCATATCACCTTAAAAATCCTTCCCTGAAAGCCATTACGGAGTTCAGGTCTTTTGAGCCTGAGCTGCCCATTTCCTTTGCTTAATATCCTGCAATAAATGCTGTACTTTCTTTCACAACGATCTAATGTTCACAGATTTTCATTGCTGTGCACTGGGCAAGTGGACCCAAATCTAGATCCAGTAATAGGAAAAAAGAGTCACTTTATAATGAGAAAAAGTTCAGTTCTTCAAAAATATGTGAAAATACTAAACTTGCAAGTATCCATTAATATGGCTGCAAAGTATATCAAGCAATTATTTCTTTATGAATGAGCACCCAAAACTTTGCTTGTCCTATCAATTCTTTACCTTGGGCCACTTCTTAGGTCCCATTTCTATTGTAAAAATACATGAAAAAATACCAAGAGAAACTCTATTTTGAATTATAATCTGTGTGAGTCCATGAAGCAAAACAGGTTGGTCTCCTCAAAACAACTGTCCCTTGTCTACACATTCATGGAACAAGTTTTCATTCCAGAAATTAAAATCTCATCTATTCTTAGTGTCTGGAATTCCACCCTATTAGTGCAGCAGAGTGGGCCTTCGGCTCCTTCTGAAGAATTTATAGTCTCTGTGAAAAGTAATTCTGTAATAATTATTAAAGAAATTTATACTACTAAAATTTATAAACACATATACTGTTCATCCCATCAGGTCTAGGCCTATATCCTACAGAAACAAGATGCTAGTAAATATAAACATATGGAACTAGTTTTTCATCAAAGCATCATCTTAAGGACAATAATCTGGTAAAACTTGAATGTACATGATAGAGGAATAGGCAAATAAATTCCTATATCATATGTCATCAAACTTAGGCACCTAGAGAAAATGAGTGTGAATATCCTTTAGAAACATATACCCTGACATATTTTCAAACTTGGGGAACTCAACAAATTAAATATATTTATATCAAGAAATATAAACTAGTTCATCATTATTACATTAGAGTTTGGTCAGACAGTGAATATATATCACACGGCTTCTCAGCAAGTCAAAATGTATGTAAATCCACTTTTCTTTGCCATATTTTCATCAAAGCTCTTTTCATCTCACTGTTTCTCACGCTGTAGATCAGTGGATTCAGCAGAGGTGTAAGGAGAGAGTAAGCCAATGATGTCACCTTCTTGGTTTCTGGGGAGTAGCCAGATTTGGGTTGTAAGTAAGTCATACTGGCTGTGCCATAGAAGAGGGTAACAGATGTGAGATGGGAAGCACAGGTGGAAAAGGCCTTTTGCCTCCCAGTGGTTGTTGGCATCTTTAGAACGGCAAAGAGAATTCGAACATAAGACAAGAGTATCAACAAGAATGGAACAATAACTGTCAGAATGGTGCCAGTGAATGCATAGATCTCAAACAAAAAGGTGTCTGCACATGCCAGCTCTAGCACTGCGGGAGTTTCACAAGAGATATGATTAATTTCATTGGGGCCACAAAAGGGGAAACTAAACACCCATGTGGTCTGCACAGTAGCCACTGTGATCCCTGAGACCCATGAGAATGTAACTAATTTCACGAAAACCATTTTGTTCACAATCATTGGGTAGCTCAGAGGATGGCAGATTGCAGCAAATCGGTCAAAGGCCATTGCCCCCAGAAGAAAACATTCAGTCACACCAAGAGTGAGTATGAAATACATTTGTACAAGGCAGCCCAAAATAGAAATCCTCATCTTCTCAGTGGAAAGGATCACCAGCATAACAGGCATAATGACCGCACTGATACCCATATCCACCACAGACAAGCTCTGGAGGAACAGGTACAAGGGGACATGCAGGCTCTGTTCCAGGCAGATGACGACTGTGATGATGGCATTTCCCATCAGAGTCACCAGGTAAACCACCAAGAAAACCCCAAAGAGCTGCTCTTCGAGTTCAGGGAAGTTAGAAAAGCCCAAGAGGATGAATTCAACCACAGAGCTTTGGTTTTCCATTTTCATGTCAACAGTGGAGCATATATTGTTTTTAAGAACATAGTTATAAAACATATTGTATAAATTACAGTACAAAGTTACAGTCTAATAGCTCTGAGTCAGGGTCTGTAGTCAAACAATCTGGGCAGAAGATGTAAAGAGAAGCCCATCCTGATAGAAATTTAGCTTGGCAGTTTTGGAGAATGACCAATTATTGTAGCTTAGAAATCCTATCTGATATATACAAAATAGTATCTAAGTTTTATCGTAACTTAGTTTATCGTACTAACAGTTTGGAATTTAAATTTAATGTTAAAGTAAGTAGGAATATATTATAACTTAGGTGTCACTTATATAATGTTTCTAAAGGTATCACCAATTTTCCTAATTTTATGTAAATATGAAATTTAAGACCACAAAAATAAGGTGTCCAGGCTCATATTTGTTTTGTGCTGATGAGAAAGTTGGGACATAAATGAAGAGTAAACGCGGTCCTAGGCTATTGTCATTTCATTCAAAAGGCTCTGGACAGAGAAATATTTAAATATTTTCAAAAATGGAAAAGATAAGACAATTTGAACTTCCTTAAATATAAAATTACAGTAGGTTCTTACTGCTACAGAATCATATACTGACAATGAAACTTACGTTACATATATTTTACAATAATAAAAATGTTAACAGATTTTTAATTAAAAATATATTCTCAAGAAGTCACAAAAGGAAAAAGATAACCCACATGTAATTTTATAAAATTTTAATAATTCTAACAAATATGATATATAGTTGTTATAACTATTCATTAGTTCAAAATGACTGTGTATGACTTGGTTAAATGTGACAACACTGCAGAAACACACAAAGAGGGTTTATTTTTGAGGTTCCTGCCTTCAATGATCTATAAGTATATGAATTTGCTTTACACTTGTTGATTTTTGCTCAGACTGTACCTGGACAAATACATAGAAAATTCGTCCAGATGAGAAATTGGTAGGGGGGACAGTTCTCATTGGTACGTCCCTATGATCATATGTTTTAAGGAAATGCTCATGTTTTACTCATTATAAACTTTTAATTTAAAAGTTTCCCTTCTAGTTCCCTTGTGCTGCCCTCTCTTTCTTCCTTCCTATTAAATTTCTCATCAAGGTGTTCAATTAATCATTAATTATTCAACCAACATTGATTGAGCATCTGCCATTTTTAGACTCCATGCTCCAAGGCACACTTTGGACACCAGAGCTCAGAAGAGAGCAAATCACACAACCTAAAATGGGAAACAGGGCCTCACTCCCTAAGCCAGTAGTTCTAACTCCTACCTCTCATACCATGCTGTATTTTTTCATTATCTCCTATAGACATTGTATTTACTACTTTTATATATACATCTATACAGACATGGACAATACAGACATATACATATATATGTATATACATATATATATATGTATATATATATGCACAGATACACAATAATTTTTTCATTAAATATAAACTCCAGGAGGACAAAGATTATGTTTTATACTAAGAATGCCTACAACAGTTTCTGACCCATAACAAATGCAAAACCAATTTTTTCTTGAATAAATGAAAACAAAATTTAGGAAAATGCAGACCTCACCTTTAAGGAATATTCTATCTACATGAAAAGTTAAATCAGTATAAACACTATTGGGGAACAAGATTAATTACAATGATCTTAGAGTTTTCAGTGAGGAAAATGTTAGTCTAAATGAGGAGAGATGAAGAAATACATCACAAGAAGTCGGAGGTGGAAGGGCAATTAGACAGGAGGAAGGCTGACTTACTCAAGTCAAAATGTAATTGATGACAACTTGGCACTACAATGGAGGCCTTCTAGATTTCTGTGATAGTTTGAAAACCAGGGAATGACATCTGTGGGAGATGAGGAATCCAGGAAGACAGAAGGGGGCAAGTGAAAACATAAAATGTTGCCTTGGGTACCGATCATTAAAATATCAGCAGACAGCCATGGTGGGTTAACTTATATATATCTGAATTTGTCTAGAGTCTTGTATTAAAATCAAATGTCTCCATCAACCACAGTAATTATATTTCGGTTGTCAAAAATCACCTAAATCAATAAAAATAAGATCAAATATTTAAACCCATTTCTAGTGGGGTAAAAAAAGAGAAATGTGTATTCAGCTAAAAAGTTTAAAAGTGGATACGTGCTGAAAATAGAAAATTTAGAGTATCATATAAACAAGTGGAAAACCTGTAAAGAACTAATTGAAAGAATATATGAAACAAAATGTTCATGATGGAAAGAGCAACAAACCATAGGTGTTTCACATTTTTTCTGTAACTTAGAGCATCCTAATGCTCTCTTGATTATTCTGACATGGAATACTTAGGAAGATCACATCAACCTTCCAGGTGAAAAAGGCTGGAGTTGGACTTATTTACCAAGTGCCTTCCCAGCTGCAATCTTCTAAGTTTTCAGGATTAGTGCATTCCAAGTACACATCTCTACTGTCCCAACTTTTTCTCTGAAAGAAAAAAGAAATTGAGCAGCATCAACACCAAAGAGTATTACTTATTCAAATGCTTTATCTGTGTCTAGTAATTCCTGAGCACTGAGACATAACTTCAATGGTATCTCTATCAGTAGACAATGAACTACAAATGGAAAACCCACTAACAAGCACAGCAGAAACTTAACTTCTTTACCTATAGACTTTGACAATAAAGATCACTATTTTGTCAGAAGTTTCACCTCTAGTCAGAAGCCACCTTCTCATAAACACAACTCAGTGATTCAGTGCACTTCGCACTGAATCAGAACATTATGACATTGAATCATATGCCCCAGAGAATCCATCCCTGGAGAACTTGCAGTCAATTTGTATGTGCTTCCTCAGGTCTTTGCACAATAGCTAAAGAGGCTTGAACTTGGACCTTCAGTTGAGAAAGCTCAAGAGAGCTAACCTGGAGCACCACTCCCTCATATATCTATAGGAAACCTCCTCACACAAGATTCAGTGTCACCATGACATTTCCCAATAGCAGGTAGAAACAAAGACTAAATAAAGGTTTTAACTGGGGAAAGAAGAGAATGGTGGGGTGAGGGCATGAGCAAAGGCAGGTGAGCCAGAGGGTGAGGAATGATTGTGTAGAACATACAGTTTGTGCAGGGCCTATATACACAAGCTAGGTCAAGAAGATGGAGGCCTCTTTGTAAAAAGCCTGGTTACCCTCCCACCCACCCTTTCAACCAAGAATTTTGGATCATATGTACTAGAAATGTACAGACACTTTAAATTGTTTAGAAAAATATCATTACAAATGATTTCAAACAGAACTTTTAAACTAGGAATCAAAAGACCTAAACTTGTTTGTATAATTTGAGCAAATAATTTAACCTCCTGAATTCCATTATTTTCTCTGTAAAATAAGCATAAATTATTGATCTCACTGAGTATCTGTGAAAATCAAGGGCCTAAACTGTTTTGAACAATGAGACCATTGACTCAGTTGCAAAAGAGAGATGAATGAATCTGCAGGCTGGGCTTTGTCCAGAACCAGATGATGAGGCCACAATGAAGGTTCCCTTTGTATACTTTGTGTGTGTGTGTGTGTGTGTGTGTGTGTGTTGTATACTTCTTATTGCTGCTCTTCTTGAGCAGTTTGTTCCATTCTCTAAGGAAGCTCACCCCTCTTGGCAGCAATGAATTTGCCAACAACACTTTGAAATTCATTCAATCTAATCTGTGTCCAGTGGGAAATGTACCACTTATGCTGAGGAGAAGGGATTTTCATCACAGAATCCAATTTAAGGATCCCTCTCATATCATTTATTATGGTCAGATAACACCCCATGCACAAATGTGTCAAGTTCACCAGGCATAGGGAGGCCTGCTTAATATGTACTTTGAATGATTCATACCCGATCAATCCCATCTCAGGGATCCTTTTTTAAAAACACAATCAGGTTTCTATCTCCACAACTCATTTTTGGTAGAAATATGTCTTTTGTCTATAAAGACTGTTTACTGCCAAAATTAAAAAAAATTTTAAATGCAAAGGATGTTTTGCCCATTTACTACTATCTCTGGAGCAGAAACTAGGGATAGTAGGAGTTCTTGTAACACAATTCAATGAAAGAGTCCTTCTCTATTCACAGTTGTTCAGTCACAAAGTCCTGTCCAACTCAGTAGCAACATTAAAATTAGAAGCAAGCATTAAATCTTCCAAATATTGCAAGATGAGAAATTAATCATGTTGGAAAGTTCACAAGTTATGGTCTGCCTCAGCAACCACAGAAAACATGCACATTTATTTACCATATTGGTTCCCACAGGAAAAAAAATCATCTATTGTTTATAAGAAAGGTATTGGGGGTGTCTTAGGCCAACAAAGGGAAATTTAGCAAATGTCTTAAAAACTGGTCTACAAGTGAAAAAGGTATGAATATAATCAAGTAAGACTTTAGGAAGTTCCCATGGAGTTCTCTAATCACCAACATTGGATAAATATGTAGAACAGGAACAAGAGAAATTCTGTTTTGAATTATAATCTGTGTGAGTCCCTTAAGTAGAATGATTTGGTCTCCCAGAACAACTCAACTTTATTTACATGTTCATGGAATAAATTTTCACTCTAGAGATTAAATCTCATCTGTTTGTTGGTCTCTTGAAGTTCTACTTCAATAGTTCACCAGAGTGGGACTTCAGATCAGTCTAAAGGAGTTACAAAGACTTTGAAAAATTATTCTATAACAGCTATTAAAATCTATAACTACACATACTCTTCATCCCAAGCTTAGTTTGAGGAATCTATCATACAGAAATAAAATGTCAATACATATGAACATATGGATCAAGTTTTTTATTAAAGTTTCATCTTAATGACAATAGTCCAGTAACAACATGTATGTTCACAATAGAGGAAATGATAAATAAATTGTTATATCATATGTCATCAAAGTTATACATCTATGAAAAGTGAATGTGAATACACTATCTAAAGAGATATATTTCCTTAATATATTTTCAAACCTGGAGAACTCAACAGATTAATATGTTCATAGAAGGAATGTAAACTATTTTCACCATAATTAAATTTAAGTACAGTGCAGTCAGACAAGACCAAATATCACATGGTTTCTCGACACACTCAGAATGTATGTAAATCCACTTTTCTTTGCCACATTTTCATCAAAGCTCTTTTCATCTCACTGTTTCGCAAGCTGTAGATCAGTGGATTCAGCAGAGGTGTAAGCAACGTGTAAGCCAATGACATCAGCTTCTTGGTTTCTGGGGAATAGCCAGATTTGGGTTGTAAGTAAGTCATACTGGCTGTGCCATAGAAGAGGGTAACAGATGTGAGATGGGAGGCACAGGTGGAAAAGGCCTTTTGCCTCCCAGTGGTTGATGGCATCTTTAGAACGGCAAAGAGAATTCGAACATAAGACAAGAGTATCAACAAGAATGGAACAATAACTGTCAGAATGGTGCCAGTGAATGCATAGATCTCAAACAAAAAGGTGTCTGCGCATGCCAGCTCTAGCACTGGGGGAGTCTCACAGAAGAAATGATTAATTTCATTGGGGCCACAAAAGGGGAAACTAAACACCCATGTGGTCTGCACAGTAGCCACTGTGATCCCTGAGACCCATGAGAATGTAACTAATTTCACGAAAACCATTTTGTTCACAATCATTGGGTAGCTCAGAGGATGGCAGATTGCAGCAAATCGGTCAAAGGCCATTGCCCCCAGAAGAAAACATTCCGTCACACCAAAAAGAAGAATGAAGTACATTTGTGCAAAACAGCCCACTGTAGAAATCCTCATCTTCTCAGTGGAAAGGATCACCAGCATAACAGGCATAATGACCGCACTGATACCCATATCCACCACAGACAAGTTTCAGAGAAACAGGTACAAGGGGACATGCAGGCTCGGTTCCAGGGAGATGACGACTATGATGATCGCATTTCCCATCAGAGTCACCAGGTAAACCACCAAGAAAACCCAAAAGAGCTGCTCTTGGAGTTTGGGAAAGTTAGAAAAGCCCAAGAGGAGGAATTCAACCATAGAGCTTTGGTTTTGTCTTTTCATGTCAACAGTGAAGCATATGTTGTTTTTATGAACATGGCTTGGAAAGTACAAAGTCACAGTCCAATAGCTTAAATCCAACCAATCTGGGCAGAAGATATAAAGAGGAGTCCATCCTGATAGAAATTTAGCTTAACGGTTTTGGAGAATGGCCGATTATTGTAACTTAGAAATCTTGTCTGATATATACAAAATAGTACCCAAAAATAGCATCAAACTTTTATGACAAATTGAAAGCTAGGTAGTTTAAAAACCTGATTTAGTGTTAAAGCAAATAAGAATATTTTGTAACTTAGATTCCATTCATGTAACATTAATCAAGTTATCATCTATATTCCCAATTTTATATAAGTATGAAATTAAAGACCACAAAAAATAATGTGCCTGGGCTCACGTTTTCTTTTTAGAAAGTAGCGACATAAAAAGAAAGCAAATGTGGGTTAGCAGTCTCCTCATTTCATTCAAAAGGCTCTGGAATAAGAAATATTTAAAGATTTTTAAAATGGAACAGATAAGACAATTTGAGTTTCCATGGGTATAAAAATTCAATATATACTACTAGAGAAATGTGCACCTAAAAATGATAAATTTTATGTAATGTATATTTTAACACAATATAAAAATTAATAGAGTAAAGTTTTAAATTTATTTAAATGAAAGTATCAAAAGGAGACAAATGGGAAAAGCTACCCAGAAATTTTTGATAAAAAACCTAATAATTCTAAGTACAACAAGGGAAACATGTAACTGTTATGAATATTCATTAGTTCAAAATGACTGTGTATGGCTTCGTTAAATGTGACAACAATCTGCAGAAATACACAAAAACGGTTTGTTTTAGATGTTTCTAACTTAGGTGATCTGTAAACTATGTAAATTAATTCTAGAGTTAGAGATTTTTGCTCAGACTGTTTCTAGCCAAATATATTGGGATTTGCCCAGATGAGAAATTTGGAGGGTCATTTCTCCACGATGCATTCTTGTGATTATGATCATCATCATTTAAGAAAAAGCCCATGTTGTAGGAATCCTATACTTGTAATTTTATTGAATCCCTTCTCTCACTTGTCCTTCCTCTCTTCTCTCTTTCTCCCTATTAAATATTTTTATCAAATTGTGCAATTAATCACTAATTATTAAACAAACACTGATTGAGTGCCTACCATTTTTAGCCCCTATGCTCTCAGGCACACCTTGGATACCAGAGTTCAACAGGGAGCAAACCTCACAACCTAAAATGGAAAATAAGATTTCACTCCCTAACACAGTACTTCTAACTCCTACCTCTCATACTGTGCTCTGTTTTTTTATCTCCTACTGATATTCTATGTATACTTTTATATATAAACTAACTCTTTCACTAAACATAAACTCCAGGGCAACAAAGATTATGTTTTATATTCACAATGCCTACAACAGTCTCTGACTCAGAGCAAATACTAAATCAATTTATTCTTGAATAAATGGAAAATGCAGACTCTAAGAAATGTTATGTTTACATGAAAAGTAAAATCAATATAAACACTATTGGGAAACATGGGGTTTAGACATTTCATTGAGAGAAAGATTATTTCTAAATGAGGGATAAGGGTGAACAACTACTTCATGAGAAGTGGGGGGGGGGGGGGCGGTAAAAGGGCAATTAGACTGGAAGGAGAGGGGAGGAAGGCTGACTTGCTCAAGTCAAAGTGTATTCGATGACAACTTAGCACTAGAATGAAGGCCTGCTAGCTTTGTGTGATGTTTTGAAAACCAGTTAACTGGGAGATGAGGAACCCAAGAAGACCGAAAGATACAACAAGCTGAAGACACTAAATGACACTGAGTACAGATCATAGAATGTTAGCAGCCAGCAGGAGGCAAGTTCACCTATTTCTGAGTTCAGCCATAGTCATGTGTCAAAATCAAATATATATATATAATTATGGCTGATTCACATTGTTGCACAGCAGAAATCAACACACAGTTGTAAAACAATCTTCCACCAATTTAAAAAAAAAAAACAGTGTCTATTCAGCTACAAATTTTATAAATAAATAGATTTTGAAAATTAAAAAGTTTACAGAATCACATAAGCAAAGTAGGAAGCCTTCAAAGGACTGATTAAATGTGAATATGAAACAAAATGTTCATGGTGGAAAGAGCAACAGACCATGGCCAATCTATCTTTTCTACATAACTTAGAAAACCCTAACGCTGTTTTGATAACTCTCTGACATGGAATACTTGGGTAGCATACTCCTCTCTGGATCTCAGCCTTCCAGTTGAAAAAGGTTGGGTTGGACTTATTTACCAAGTTCCTTGCAGTGACAGTCTTTAAGATTTGATTACTACTGCATGCAAATTACTTTACCTCTAATTATTGCTCCAAATTTTTCTCTGAAAAGAAAAAAGAAATTGATGAGCATCAACATCAACTGACTCAAACATATAATCTGTGTCCGGTGATTCCTAAGCACGGAGACAATACTTCAACAGTATCTCCAACTATCAGCGGAAGATGAACTGAAAACGGAAAACCCACCAACAGGCACACACCTGAACCTTCACTTTCTTACATATTGAATCCATCAATTTAAAGTTTACAGCGCTTTGTCTGAACTTTCACCTCTAGTCAAAAGCCACCTTCTCATAAACACAACTCTGATTCAGTGCACTGTTTCTAGAACGTTATATGATATTGAATCACATGCCCCAGAGAACCCATCCTTGGAGAACTTGGAATCACTTAATACATGCTTTCTTGTATGCTTGCACAATAACTAAAGAGGCTTGAACTTGGGCCCTCAGGTGAGAGAGCTCAAGAGGACTAACCTAGAGCACCACTCCCTCATATTACTACAGGGAATAAATGTAGAACCTACACCTCCTCACACAAGAGACTCAATGTCACCATGACATCTCCCAATAGAAGTGGAAGCCACGACTTAATAAAGGTTGTAAATGGGGAAGGAAGAGAGCAATGGGGCAAAGGTGTGAGCAAAGGCAGGCGAGCAAGAGGGGGAGGGATGACTGGATGGAATGTATAATTTATGCGGGGGTGGAAAACCAGGTAAGGCAGGGAGATGGATATCTCATTGTAAAAAGTCTGGATATCCTCCCACCCTCCCAATAAACAACTCTTGATCATTTGTACAGGAAATATAGAGCCACTGAAAATTTTTGAGTAAAATGTCATTACAAATGATTTCATATAGAACTTTTAAACTGAGAATCAAAATATCTGTACTTGTTAGTATATTTGGAGCAAATATTTTAACTTCCCTGATTATACTACTTTCTTTGTAAAATAATCATAAATTATTGATCTCATTGAGTATTTGTGAAAATCAAGGGACTCAAAGATGAGTCTAAACTCTCTTGTACATGTCCAGAACTGGACTGTGAGGCTGGAATGTAGGTTCCCTTTGTCTACTTTTATTTCTTCTTTCCTGATGTAGACTGTTCCATCTTCAAGGAAGTTCAACCTTCCTGGCAGCAATGAGGTTGCCAACAACACTTAGGGATTCATTCTATCTAATCTGTATCCAGTGGGAAATGCACCACTTATGCTGAGGAAAAGGGATTTTTATTACAGAATCCAATACAAACCCCTCCTATATCATTCACCATGCTGGGATAACACCCCTTGCATGCACCAATCACATGCACCAGATGTGGGGAAGCCTATTTATGTACTTCTGATGATTCATACCCCAGCAATCCCATCACAGGGTCCTTATAAACACTGAAATGTCCTATTTCCCTGGTGGCTCAGACGGTAAGGCATCTGCATGCAATGCAGGAGAACTGGGTTCAATCCCTGGGTTGGGAAGACCCCCTGGAGAAGGAAATGGCAACCCACTCCAGTATTCTTGCCTGGAAAATTCCATGGACTGAGGAGCCTGGTAGGCTACAGTCCATGGGGTCGCAAAGAGTCAGACATGACTGAGAGACTTCACTTTCACTTTCACTGTCTACCCCAGCAATCCCATCACAGGGTCCTTATGACTGCTGAAATGTCCTATTTCTTGATGTAGTTGATGGATGGTAACACAGATGATGTGCAGTTTTGAGATTTCTACAAGATGTAGGGCCATGAGTTATACCCTTTGCTAGGTGTACATGCCATTTCCTGGAGAAGAGGCGGTAAGAACACACATTAAGAAGAACTATACAAAAAAAAGATCTTAACGACCCACATAACCACAATGGTGTGATCACTCACCTAGAGCCAGACATCCCAGAGAGTGAAGTCAAGTGGGTCTTAGGAAGCGTCACTACAAGCAAAGCTAGTGGAGGTAATAGAATTTCAGCTGAGTTATTTCAAATCCTAAAAGCTGATGCTGTGAAAGTGCTGCACTCAATATGCCAACAAATTTGGAAAATTCAGCAGTGGCCACAGGACTGGAAAAGGTCAGTTTTCACTCTAGTCCCATAGAAGGGCAATGCCAAAGAATGTTCCAGCTACCACATAATTGCACTCATTTCACATGTTAGCAAATTAATGCTCAAAATTCTCCAAGCCAGGCTTCAACAATATATAAATCAAGAACTTCCATATGTTCAAGGTGGATTTAGAAAAGGCAGAAGAATCAGAGATCAAATAGCCAACATCTGTTGGATCATAGAAAAAGCAAGAGAATTCCAAAAGAACATCTACTTATCCTTCACTGACTACACTAAAGCCTTTGACTGTGTGGATCACAACAAACTGTAGAAAATTCTTCAAGAGATGAGAATACCAGACCACCTTACCTGCCTCCTGAAAATCTGTATGCCCATCAAGAAGCAACAGAACAGTGGACTGGTTCAAAACTGAGAAAGAAGTACATAAAAGCTGTATATTGTCACCCTACTTATTTAACTTATATGCAGAATACATCTTGAGAAATGCGGGCTCGATAAATCACAAGTTGCAATCAAGATTTCCAGGAGAAATACCAGTAACCTCGGATATGCAGATGACACCACCCTTACGGCAGAAAGCAAAGAAGAACGAAAGAGCCTATTGATGAAGGTGAAAAGGAGAGTGAAAAGCTGGCTTAAAACTCAACATTCAAAATATTAAGATCATGGCATCCAGTCCCATCATTTCATGGCAAATAGAAGAGGAAACAATTGAAACAGTGACAGATTTAATTTTCTTGGGCTCCAAAATCACTGCAGATGGTGACTGCAGCCATAAAATTAAAAGACGCTTGCTCCTTGGAAGGAAAGCTATGACGACAAGCCTAGATAGCATATTAAAAAGAAGAGACATTATTTTGCTGACAAAAGTCTATATAGTCAAAGCTATGATCTTTCCAGTAGTCATGTATGGATGTGAGAGTTGGACCATCAAGAAAGTTAAGCACTGAAGAATTGATGTCTTTAAATTGTGGTTTTGGAGAAGACTCTTGAGAGTCTACTGAACTGCAAGGAGATCAAACCAGTCAATCTTAAAGGAAATCAATCCTGAATATTCACTGGAGAGACTGATGCTGAAGCTGAATTCAGATCATACTTTGGCCACCTGATGCGAAGAGCTGACTCACTGGAAAAGACCTGGATGTTGGGAAAGACTGAAGGCAGGAGGAGAAGGGGACAACAGGATGAGATGGTTGAATGGCATCACTGACTCAATGGACATGAGTTTGAGCAAGCTCCAGAGACAGTGAAGGACAGGGAAGCCTGGCGTGTTGCAGTCCATGGGATCACAAAGAGCTGGACACAACTGAACAATGACAACTGTATTAGTTTAAGGTCTACAACTTAAAGCTTTCATACATGTATATATTGCAAAACAATTACCACCAAAAGTTTGGTTGATATCCATCACCTCATATAGTTACAATTTTTTTCCTTATAAAATGTCCTCTCAAACTAGATCTGAAAGAGACAAGTGCACCCCAATGTTCATCGCATCACTGTTTATAATTGCCAGGACATGGAAGCAACCTAGATGCCCATCAGCAGATGAATGGATAAGGAAGCTGTGGTACATATACACAATGGAATATTACTCAGCCATTAAAAAGAATCCACTTGAATCAGTTCTAATGAGATGGATGAAACTGGAGCCCATTATACAGAGTGAAGTAAGCCAGAAAGATAAAGACCAATACAGTATACTAATGCATATATATATATGGAATTTAAAAAGATGGTAACAATAACCCGATATGCAAAACAGAAAAAGAGACACAGACGTACAGAACAGACTTTGGGACTTTGTGGGAGAAGGCGAGGGTGGGATGTTCTGAGAGAACAGCATTGAAACAAGTATACTATCAAGGGTGAAACAGACCACTAGCCCAGGTTGGATGTATGAGACGGGTGCTCAGGGCTGGTGCACTGGGAAGACCCAGAGGGATGGGATGGGGAGGGAGGCAGGAGAGGGGATCGGGATGGGGAACACATGTAAATCCATGGCTGATTCATGTCAATGTGTGACAAAAACCACTATAATATTGTAAAGTAATTAGCCTCCAACTAATAAAAATAAATGGAAAAAAAAAAAAACTGAGGTCAGTGGAGGAATCCTGAAATGGATATAGAGAAGAGGAAGGTAATAATCACAGGGAAAATAGAGCACAGACATAATTAAATGTGAAAGAGTAATTTACACTAATTTTAAATCACTAAAGAAAAAGATCTGTGATCTGGAAAATCAGTGTACAGAAAAAGTACTTGAAAATATGTAGCATATAAGATGATATTTTCAAAAGGCATCACTTCTAGCAGTGATAAGGGTAAATAGACAACGAAGGTGCTGTTTAGAGACTTGGTGCTAAAGTAATAAAAGGAAGTGTGCTTAGTCATTCAGTCATGTCCGACTCTTTGCGACCCCACAAACTGTAGCCCACCAGGTACCTCTGTCCATGAGAATTCACCAGGCAAGAATACTGGAGTGGGTTGCCATCCCCTTCTTCAGGGATCTGCCCAGCCCAGGGCAGACCTTAAGGAAATAATAATGACAAAAACTGAAGATACATCACTTTTCCTACAAGCTTGACTCTATGTCAGAGATTGGAGAGCTCCCATTGTTAACTCCTTTGCATGGTTTACTGTGTGCTGCCTTGAGTATTCGTATCTCCACACATATATAGCTAAATATCGCTCTTTGTGGGTCATCAGGGCCTTAGGTAAGGAATCATTAAATGTTTATCTGAACTAGCTAGGGATCTTATTATGTGCTGAGTCTCACTCAAAATTGGTGGTTTTCAACTTGCATAATACATGGATGAAATCCAGCAACTCTAAACATTACCTATAATACATCTAAGTTTAAAGAACATCTAAGCATAGGTACATAAAATACATCTAAACATCTCATTATTTTCTTACCAGTAAGTCAAAATATAAAGAACTTATCCTTTATTTAGAAAAGCTATTTTATATGATCCAGATTACAGTGAACTAATTATGACTCAGAGCTGGAGATATAGTATATGCATAGGTATAATTCTCTATGATCTTTCCTGCAGAATGCAAAGAGCTACTCATGCTTTCTGCTTATGTGAATGAGGTAAAAGAATTTGCTAGATCATATCAAAGAAGCAGAATTTACATGTTCCAATAAAAGTAAGACACTGGAAACATAAAAAATAAAATAAAATAAAATGTCCTCTTTAAGTGACTTACAATATACAATACAGTATTATTACCTACAGTCACCATACTGTATGTTACTTCCCCAGACTTTATTTTACCTCATAACTGGAAGTTTGTACTTTTTCACAACCTTTACCCATTTATCCCCCTCCCCATCCCTCAACTCTGCCAATCATTATCTGTTCTGTTTCTTTTTCAGTTATTTTAGGTTCCACATAGAATTGAAATCATACAGTATTTGTCTTTATCTGTCTGACGTATTTCACTAAGGATAATGCCCTCGAGGTCCATCTATGTTGTCACAAATAACAGGATTTCCTTCTTTTCATGGCTAAACAATGTTCTAGTATATATGTATGTATGTTTGTATGTACATATGTATATATCTCATTTTTTATAACTGTTGATAGACAGACTTAGGTTGTTTCAACATCTTGGCTAATGTAAATAGTGCTGCAGTGGTCATGGGGCAGCTACCTCTTTGAGAAAATGACTTTTCTTTCCTTACAATATATACTCAGAAGTGGGTGTGAAGTGATCTCGTGATTTTGATTTGTAGTTCCCTTGTGATTACTGGGAGGGATTGGGGGCAGGAGGAGAAGGAGGCGACAGAGGATGAGATGGCTGGATGGCATCACAGACTCGATGGACATGAGTTTGAGTAAACTCCGGGAGTTGGTGATGGACAGGGAGGCCTGGTGTGCTGCAATTCATGGGGTCTCAAAGAGTCGGACACGACTGAGCGACTGAACTGAACTGAACTGTGATTACTGGGAGTTGGTGATGGACAGGGAAGCCTGGCATGCCGCGATTCATGGGGTCACAAAGAGTCAAGACACGACTGAGAAACTGAACTGAACTGTGATTACTGATTTTGACCCTGTTTTCATGTACCTGTTGGCTATCTGTATGTCTTCTTTGGAAAATTATCTCTTCAGTTCTTCTGCCCGTTTTTTAATCAGGTTGATTGTGTTTTCCTGTTGAGTTGTGTGACCTTTTTGTATATTTTAGATGTTAACCCGTTTCTAGATGTATGATTTGCAACTATTTTCTCCCATTCTATAGGCTGCCTATCATTTTGTTGATGGATTCCTTTGCTGTGCAGAAGCTTCTTAGTTTGCTATAGTCCTGCTTGCTAATTTTTGCTTTTGTTGTTTTTTATTTTGATGTAAAACTCAAGAAATGAATGACAATGGACATAATGTTATACCCCTTTAATACTATCCCTGGAGCAAAAACTAAGGACAGTACAACCTCATGGGAAGGTGGTTCAACAAAGCAGCTACTTTCTTTTTTCTTTTTTTTTTTTTTTCATTTATTTTTATTAGTTGGAGGCTAATTACTTTACAATATTGTAGTGGGTTTTGTCATACATTGACATGAATCAGCCATGGATTTACATGTATTCCCCATCCCGATCCCCCTCCCGCCTCCCTCTCTACCCAATCCCTCTGGGTCTTCCCAGTGCACCAGGCCTGAGCACTTGTCTCATGCATCCAGCCTGGGCTGGTGATCTGTTTCACCCTAGATAATATACATGTTTCAATGCTGCTCTCTCGAAACATCTCACCCTTGCCTTCTCCCACAGAGTCCAAAATTCTGTTCTGTACATCTGTGTCTCTTTTTCTGTTTTGCATATAAGGTTATCGTTACCATCTTTCTAAATTCCATATATATGCGTTAGTATACTGTATTGGTCTTTATCTTTCTGGCTTACTTCACTCTGTATAATGGGCTCCAGTTTCATTCATCTCATTAGAACTGATTCAAATGAATTCTTTTTAATGGCTGAGTAATATTCCATTGTGTATATGTACCACAGCTTCTTTATCCATTCGTCCAAAGCAGCTACTTTCAAACAAAAATGTTAAGAAAAGAAGCAAGCATTAAATGTTCCAAAAGTTGCAAGAATAATAAATTATTCTGGGGAAGATCACACTGTTAATGATGTGACTCAAGGACCATAGAAAATACACCTAAATGGTTATTCACTGATTTTCTCACACACACACACATACACACAAACTATTGTATCTATATAAACAAAGTGTCTGGGGGCAATTTGAACTTAGAAAGGGAAATTTAACAAAAGCTTCTTAAAACAGTGGTCTATAAGTGAAAAAAAATATACTACTAGTATCAAGTGACACTTTAGGAAGTTTCCATGGAGTTTTCTAGTCCCCAGCCTTGGGTGAATATCTGGAAAATATCAAAGGAAGTCCTGTTTTTGATAATAATCTGAGGAGTTCATGAAGTAGAAACAGTTTGGTCTCCCAAAATAACTGGATTTTGTTTACTCATCCATGAAACAGGTTTTTCACTCTAAACTGAAATCTCATCTATCTGTTGGTCTCTTGAATCTCCACCCTGTTACAGCAGCAGAGAGAGCCTTCAGAAGAGTCTGAAAAGTTACAATGATTTTGAATAGTAATTCTGCAATAGCTATTAAAATTCTTAAATACACATACTCTTCATCCCATCAGGCCTAGACTGAGGAATCTGTCATACAGGAACAAAAAGTCAGTACATATGAACAAATGGAAGTAGTTCTTTATTTAAATTGCATCTAAATTACAGTAATTCTGTAACAACATGAGCATTCATAATAAAGGAACAGATAAATAAATAGCTATATCACATCATCAAAGTTATGCACCTATATGGAGTTCCCCAGTGGTCCAGTAATTAAGACTCCACCTCCAATGCAAGGGACACGGGTTTCTATCCCTGGTCAGGGGATTAAGATCCTATATGCCCTGCAGAGTGGCCAATAAAAAAGAACTTACACCCTATAGAAAATGAATGTGAACATACTATCATAACAGAGGGATCCTGATATATTTTTAAACTTGGAAAAATTAACAAATTAAATATATTAGTATCAAGAAATGTAAACTATTTTCACCACTATTAAATTGAAATAATGTTCAATCTGGCAGTAAATCAATATCACCTGCATTCTCAGCACAGTCAGAATGTATGTAAATCCACTTTTCTTCGCCATACTTTCAACAAAACTCTTTTCATCTCACTGTTTCGCAAGCTATAGATCAGTGGATTCAGCAGAGGAGTGAGCAATGTGTAAGACAAGGACATCAGCTTCTTGGTTTCTGGGGAGTAGCCAGATTTGGGTTGTAAGTAAGTCATACTGGCTGTGCCATAGAAGAGGGTAACAGATGTGAGATGGGAGGCACAGGTGGAAAAGGCCTTTTGCCTCCCAGTGGTTGTTGGCATCTTCAGGATGGCAAGGAGAATTCGAACATAAGACAAGAGTATCAACAAGAAAGGAACCATAACAATCAAAATGGTGCCAGTGAATGCATAGATCTCAAACAAAAAGGTATCTGCACATGCAAGCTCTAACACTGGGGGAGTCTCACAGAAGAGATGATTAATTTCATTGGGGCCACAAAAGGGAAAACTAAAAACCCATGAGGTCTGCGCAGTAGCCACCATGATCCCTGAGATCCATGAGAATATAACTAATTTTAAGAAAACCCTTTTGTTCATAGTCACTGGATAGCTCAGAGGATGGCAGATTGCAGCAAATCGGTCAAAAGCCATTGCTCCCAGTAGAAAGCATTCAGTCCCACCAAAAAGAAGAATGAAATACATCTGTGCAAAACAACCTGCAAAAGTGATCCTAGTGTTTTCACTGGAGAGGACCACCAGCATTTCAGGCATGATGACTGCACTGAAACCCATTTCCACCACAGACAGGTTCAGGAGGAACAAGTACATGGGAACATGGAGGCTCTGTTCCAATGAGATGACGACTATAATGATGGCATTTCCCAGCAGAGTCACCAGATAATCAACCAAGAACACCCAAAAGAGCTGCCTCTGTAGTTCCGGAAAATTAGAAAAGCCCAAGAGGATGAAGTCAAACACAGAGCTTTGGTTCTGCCTTTTCATGTCAACAGTGGAGCATATACTGTTTTAGGAACATAGTTTACAAAGTACAAAATCACAGTCTAATAGTTCTGAGTCAGCATCTGCATTCAACCCAATCAATCTTGGCAAAAAATATAAAGAGGAGCCCATCCTGTTAGAAATCTAGCTTGACAGTTTTGCAGAATGGCTGATTGTTGTAACTTAGTAATCTTGTCTGCTACATACAAAATAATAGCAGAGTTTTATTGCAAACACCATGTAGTTTGAAAATCAAATATAGTGTTAAAGCAAACAGGAATATTCTGTAACTTAGATCCCATTCATAAAACACTGCTAAAGGTAGCATCTATTTTCTCAACTTTATGTAAATATGAAATTTAAGACCACAAAAAAAGCTCATGTTTACTTATGCTAATCAGAACATAGGGCCATAAGAGGAAAGCAAATGTGGGCTAGCACTCTCCTCATTTCATTCAAAAGGCTCTGAACTAAGAAATATTTAAAGATTTTTGAAAATAGAACAGGTGAGACAATTTGAACTTCCATAAATATAAAAATGCAATAGGTACTTACTACCTCAGAATTGTACACTTAAAAGTAGCAAAACTTGCATTACATATATTTTACCACAATAAAAGTTCAATGGATTAAAATTTTCTATTAAAAATAATGCCTCAGAAAGTGACAAATGGAAAAAGATAACCCACAAAAAAATTTTATAAAATTCTAATAAGTCTAAGTAACAAAGACGATATATACTTTTTTTAAACTATTCATTAGCTCAAAATGACTGAGCTTGGCTTGGCTAAAAGTGACAACTCTCTGCAGAAACACACAAAGAAGGTGTAATTTAAATGTTCCCACCTGAGGTGATCTATAAGTATGTGAACTGGCTTTATACCTATTGATTTTTGCCAATAGGTCACATATATTGGGACTTGCCAGATGAGAAACATGTGGTGTCAGTTCTCATTGGTGGAACCTTAAGACATAATGATTTAAGGAAAAGCACATGTTTTACTCACTGTAAACTTGTAATTTAAAGTTTCCCTTCTCTCTCTCTCTTTTGTTCTCTTCTCTTTCTCACCATTAAATTTCTCATCAAGGTGTTCAATTAATCATTAATTATTCAACAAACACTGATTGAGCACCTCCCATTTTTAGCCTGTATACTCTGAGACAAACCTTGGACACCAGAGTTCAACAGAGAGCAAACCACACAACCTAAAATGGAAAATAGGGTCTCACTCCCTAAGCTAGTACTTGTAACTCCTACCACTCACACTGTGCTCTGTTTTTTTCAATAGCTCCTACTGATTTGTATTTACACATTGTGTGTGTATCTAGTGTGTATCACACTATCTCTCTCACTAAATATAAATCCCAGGATTGCAAAGATTATGCTTTATATGCACTATGCCCAAGAGTTTCTGATGCATGACAAATGCTAAACCAATTTTTTCTTGAATAAATGAAAACAAAAATTAGGAAAATGCAAACTCAAGTTAGGAACGTTCTATCTACATGAAAAGTAAAATCAGTATAAACAGTATTGGGAACAAGGGTAATAACAAAAGTATTAGATACTTCAAGGAGGAAGAGATTACTTCTGAATGAGGGATGAGGGTGAACAACTACCTCACAAGCACTCAAGGGTGGAAGGGCAATGAGGCAGGAGAAAGACAGGAGGAAGGCTAACTTGCTCAAATCAAAATGTATTTGGTGACGGTTTAGCACTACAATGGAGATCTTCTGGTTCTGTGTGACATTGTAAAAATCAATGGAAGTTAACTATGGGAGATGAGAAATCCAAGAAGACAAAGACAGCAAGTTGAAGACATGTAATGTTGTCTTAAATAAAAGTCATTAGACTATTAGCAAACAGCAGAAGGCAAGTTGACTTCTTTCTGAGTTTGGCTATAGGCATGTACTAAAATCAAACATATATAAATTATATTTTTGTTGTCAAAAAACTCCTAAATTAATAAAAATAGACTCTACAGGCCAAGTACTTAAACTAATTTCCAATGGAGAGAATTAACAATGCGTATTCAGTTACAAATTTTAAAAGTGGATAGTTTTTGAGCACTAGAAAATTCAGAGTATCATACAAACAAACATATAAAGAAGGAGAAGAGGGTGACAGAGGATGAGTTGGTTGGATGGCATCACCAATGCAATGGACATGAACTTGGGCAAACTCCAGGAGATGCAAAGAGACAGGGAAGTTTGGCGTGTTGCTGTTCATTGAGTCGCGAAGAGTCAGACACAACTTAGCAACTGAACAACAATAACACAAAGTGGAAGATGAAAAGCATGTATAAAACAAAATGTTCATGATATAAATAGCAACTGAATATAGATGCTCCGCTTAATAACTTAGAGACCCTATTGCTGTCTTGATAGCTCTCTGACATGCAATACTTAGGCAAATTGCTCTCTTTTCTAGATTTTAGCCTTCCAGTTGAAAAAGGTCTGAGTTGAACTTATTTACCCGTTCCTTCCCAGTGAAAATCTTCTAAGACTTGATTAGTACACTCCGAATACACACCTCTAATTATTGTCCAAAGTTTTTCTCTGAAAAGAAAAGAGCAATTGAATAGCATCAATACCAAAGAGTTTACTGATTCAAATATTTCAGCTGTGTTCAGTGATTCCTGATCACTGAGATCACTTCAACAGCATCTCCAACTATCAATAGAAGATGAGCTGTAAATGAAAAACCCACCACCCAGCATATAGCAAGAATCTTCACTTTTTTACCTTGAATCTCTCAACTAAAAGAGCCTGGAGGATCAAGATGGTGGAGTAGAAGAACTTAAGTTCACCTCTTCTCATGAGCACGCCAAAATCACGTGTAAAACAACCATCAGTGAAAAAGACAGAAACCTATCACAAAAGATCTTCTACAACTGAAGACATAAAGATGAAACCACAACAAAACAGGTAGGAGGGGCAAACTTGCAATATAATAATGTTCGTGCTACATGATCAGAAGTTTTACCTCTAGTCAAAAGCCACATCCTCATAACACAGCTCAGGGATTCAGTGCACGGATTCTAGAACATTATATGACATTGAATCACATGCCCTAAAGAACCCGTCCCCAGAGAACTTGCAATCAATTCATATATGCTTTCTTGTATTTTTGCACAATAACTAAAGAGGTTTAAACTTGGCCCTCAGGTGACAAAGCTCAAGAGCACAAAACCTGGAGCACGCCTCATATTCCTATAGGGAATAAACATTTCCCAACACAAGAGATTCAATTGCACCATGACGTCTCTCAATAAGAGGTGGAAACAATGATTGAATAAAGGTTTAAAATGGGAAAAGAAGAAAGCAGTGAAGGGAGGATGTGAGCAAAGGCAGGTGAGCCAGAGGAAGAGGAATGACTGGATGGAGGTACAGTTTGCAGTGATGAGCTATAAATTAGGACATGTAGATGGAAGACTCTTTGTAAAATGTCTGGCTGACTTCCCACCACACCTCCCACAAAGATTTTGATATTTTGCATTATTATACTTATTGAGTATACCTGAAAATCAAGGGACTCTGGGATCAATCTATACTGGCTTAAACAATTCAAGAGACTATTGGCTCAATCCAGCAGAGTAAAAAGATTAATGAATCTGCAGGCTGGTCTTTGTCCAGAACTGTATGATGAGGCTGGATTGCAGGTTCTCTTTGTCTGCTTCTTATTGTTGGTTTTCTGGAGTAGCCTGTTCCATTCTCAAGGAAGCTTACCCCTTCTGACAGCAATGATGCTGACAACACTTAGGGATTCATTCTATCCAATCTGTGTCCAATGAGAAATGTACCAGTTATGCTGAGGAAAATGAATTTTCTCACAAAATCCAATCCAAAGATCTCTCCCTTATCATTCATTATGGTGGGATAACACCACATGCATGAAACTATCACAAGCTTCAGGCATGGGAATGGATGCCTGATATGAGAGTTCCATGATTTATACTCCATGAGTCCCATCCCAGGGCCTTCTCACATACTAAAATATTCTATTTCTTGATGTAGGTGATGGTAACCCAGGTATGTGCAGTTTGTGAGAAATCATCAAGATGTAGAATCACAATTTATACATGTTCCAGTGTGTATATTAGACCATATAAATGCATCTCAGATACATGCAAGGGGATACAAAAGACGGAAGATTAATATCAAACTAAAATTCAAAACCAATACTAATAAATTTATTTTTAAAAATCAAAAGAGATTTAACATATTTTCTCAATGTTTGGTAAAGCAAATAAAAAACAAAGGCATAGAAATGGGAATATTTTAATAACATTTTCATTTAATGTGGTAATGAGAGCGTAACTATGGAACAGAAAGAACACTTTCTACCTTGCTAATTGTACATTTTCCTACCAAAATATCTCTGGGATCTTTACAAAACTGATTATTTATCAGTGAGAAAAGATCAATAAATGCAAATATTTGATAGTCATACACACAATATACTTTGGAATAAAACTTCAACAATTAGCAAAAAACCCTAAAACTCATTATTATTATTGTTAAAATAATTGACCCTTAATAAAGCCCAAATTTATTATTGTTATTGTCATTATTATTATAAAAAACCTAGAACATAGCAAGCAGGACTAGTGTAGGAATCTAGGTTTACTCAGTCCTTGCTGCACTTTCCTAGTATGTTCAATTAGCCATGCTTTCTATACTTTATGCATGTTACCTTAGCAGTAATGAGCCATATACTTAATTTTTTTGCTGTTTTGTGTTTTATCTAAATTTATCAAGAAATAATTCACAAAATATTGTATTAGTTTAAGGTTCATGATTTAATGCTTTCATACATGTATATGTTGCAGAATAATTACCACAGCAAATTTAGTTTAATCAATCACCTCACATAGTTACAATTTTCTTTCTTCTGATGAGAATTTTCAAGATGTACTCTCTCAGCAACTCATAGGTGTATAATACAGTGCTGTTAACTATCATCATCATCTTGTATATTACTTCCTCAGAAATATTTATCCTATAAGTTTGTACTTTTTCATTTACCATTTTCCCCACTCCCCCCCCAACTCAGCTGATCACCATTTGTTCTCTGTTCCTCCAAGTTTAGTTATTTTAGATTCCTCATAGAAGTGAGATCATACAGTATTTGCCTTTCTCTGATTTATTCCTCCTAGCATAATGCCTTTGAGGTCCACTATGTTGTCACAAATGGTAAAATTTCATTTTTTATGGCTAAACAATGTTCTATTGTGCATGTATTTTTATGTAAATACCACATTTTCTTTAACTGTTCATCCATTGATAGACACACTTAGGTTGTTTCAATGTGTTGGCTAAAGTAAATAGTGCTGCAATGATCTTGGGACAGCTATCTCTTTAAGACAGTGATTTCCTTTCCTTAGAACATTTACCCAGAAGTGGAGTTACTGGGTCATATGTTAATATTAGGTGTAATTTTTTTGAGCACCTCCATACTGTTTTCTACAGTCATTCATTGATTTATATTCCCACTAGCAGTGTTCAAGGGTTCCTTCCTCTCCATATCCTCACCAACACTTATCTCCTGCTTTTGATGAGAGTCATTGTAACAGGTATGAAGTGATCCCACTGCGGTTTTGACTTGTAGTTCCCTTGTGATTAGTGATACTGACTACCTTTTCACGTACCTGTTGGTCATCTGTATGTCTACTTTGGAAAATTGTCTATTCACTTCCTCTGCCCATTTTTTTTAATCAGATTGGTAGCATTTTCCTTTTGAGTTCTGTGAGCCCCTTATAAGTTTCGAATGTTAACCCTTTACCAGATATCTAATTTGCAAATAGCTTTTCCCATTTCATAGACCTCCTATCATTGTGCTGATGGAATGATTCCTTTGCTGTGCAGTTTTTTAGTTTGATATAGTTCCTCTCGCTAATTTTTGCTTTTATTGTTTTTTCCCTTTTGTTGTCAAATTCAAGAAATCATTGCCAAGACCAACATCAAAGAGATTATCCCTTAGAATTTCTTCCAGGAGCTTTTTCTTTCAGGTCTTACATTCAAATCTATCATCTATTTTGAGTTGATTTTTGAGTTTAGTATAAGATGAGGGTCCAATTTTATTATTTTGCTTGTGAATATCCAGTTTTCCCAATATCATTTATTGAAGAAACTATTTTGTCCCTGTTGTGCATTCTTGGTTCTTTGTTAAAAATTAATTGATGAGTGGCGCGGCGCGGCGGAAGAGGTTTTGGTATGAACAGGATTCGGATTCACGTCTTGCCGACCAGTCAAGGGAGGATCACCCCAGTGCCCAGATCTCAGGAGCCCCTGTCTTGTTCGTTTACTCATCGTCCATGTTCGCAGCCTCGTCTGGAGGGGCAGGAATTTTGCATTAAGCATATCCTTGAAGACAAGAATGCGCCTTTCAAGCAGTGTAGCTATGTATCGACGAAGAACGGAAAAAGATGTCCCAGTGCTGCCCCAAAGCCTGAGAAGAAAGATGGGGTATCCTTCTGTGCTGAACATGCTCGTAGGAATGCCCTGGCACTTCATGCGCAAATGAAAAAGACCAATCCAGGGCCTGTGGGTGAAACACTCTTGTGCCAGCTGAGCTCATACGCTAAGACAGAGCTGGGGTCTCAGACTCCAGAAAGTAGCCGCAGTGAAGCCAGCCGAATTCTGGATGAAGACAGCTGGAGTGATGGGGAGCAGGAACCCATTACTGTGGATCAGACATGGAGAGGTGACCCTGACAGTGAAGCTGATAGCATAGACAGTGATCAAGAAGATCCCCTAAAACATGCTGGTGTCTACACAGCAGAAGAAGTGGCCCTGATTATGCGTGAGAAGCTTATTCGTTTGCAGTCTTTGTACATTGATCAGTTTAAACGACTTCAGCATCTGCTCAAAGAGAAGAAGCGACGTTACTTACACAATCGCAAAGTGGAACATGAAGCTCTAGGTAGTAGTCTCCTGACTGGCCCAGAGGGACTTCTGGCCAAAGAACGAGAAAACTTAAAGCGTCTAAAATGTCTTCGGCGGTATCGTCAGCGCTATGGAGTGGAAGCCTTACTACACAGGCAGCTGAAGGAGCGCAGAATGCTGGCCACAGATGGTGCCGCCCAACAGGCCCACACCACTCGTTCCAGTCAGAGGTGCTTGGCCTTTGTGGATGATGTTCGTTGTTCCAATCAGTCTCTTCCAATGACCAGACACTGCCTTACCCAGAAAGATGCGACTGCCATTGGTGACCTGTTAACTCTTTACTCTGGTCTAATGGAGACAGCCCTGGACTGAAAGTGAAGGACCCAGTCTCTAGTTATATTTGTCAGGACACGAATCAGGTTCTCTTCAAATGCTGCCAGGGATCTGAAGAGGTACCCTGCAACAAACCAGTTCCTGTAAGCCTTTCTGAGGATCCTTGCTGCCCACTGCACTTCCAGTTGCCTCCTCAGATGTATAAGCCCGAGCAGGTACTGTCTGTGCCAGACGATCTGGAAGCCGGCCCCATGGATCTGTACTTGAGTGCTGCCGAGCTTCAACCCACTGAGAGTTTACCTCTGGAGTTCAGTGATGTAAGTTAGAGAAGCTCTGCTCTGGTTGGCCCTTGAGGCAAGGCCTTATTTATTAATGGTGAGACTAGGTTAGTCATTTGTGGTTTAAAAAAGAAAAAAACTGATAAATTTTTTGAAATGATATGTATGGTTGTGTTTGTATGTTAACATTCATTTAGAGACAGTTTAAATTTACAGAAGTTTTTCTGAGGGCCTGATAAGGCAAATTATAAACTAAGAGAAGTTGGAGGGAAGTTTCTTTGTGATTGGATTTATGTAGCTGGGAAATTTGGTGCCCATTCACAAGGTAATTCACTAGAATCTTAACATATATAAATGAATTCTGATATCTGTTCAGCAATGCAAAGTGTTTTGGTTGTGTAGTCAGGGTTATCATTTTTAGATTAATGTGTCACTCCCAAAAAACAGCCCTAAACTTAGCTCTGCCTATTGTTTTTCATTTTTGATAATTGTTAAAAGATTCTTTTGTGAAAGGACTCAGATATCAGTGAACTCTAAATATTTACTGTGACAACCTTCCAAGTGTACACTTCATTGCTTTTTTCAGCCTGCTCCTCAACTGGTCCCAGCTCTTAAGCGCATCTCTGATTGTATTTGCTTCCCTAATTAGCACTACCCTACTGTGTCATTCACTTTAGGGATCAATTGACGTTCCTTCTCTTTTGGCACTTGCCTTAATCTTTAGCTTTCTGAATAAAGGTTTTCATTATTTATTATGAAGATAAATCTGAATTTAATAAATAAGATGTCTTGTATATAACCGTGGCATATTTAAAGTGACAAATCTAAATAGAAAATTTAGTAAAGGTTGCAGTATTGTTTATGTAGGGGTAGAAGCAGTATTTGGATGGCCTACAGTGTTGCTCACTAAAAAGATACATCAGGAAAGGCTAATATCTTAAAAAGCGGTACTGATTCAGTAAACTGATTCAGTGAATCAATAAGCTGATTTCACGGAATTCCGTGGAGGTCCAGTGGTTCAGACTGGGTGCTTTGACTGCTGTGGCCTGGGTTCATTGCCTGGTTGGGGAGCTAAGTTTGCACAAGCCAAGTGGTGTGGCCCCAAAAGAAGAGTTAACTGAATAAATTTCCTTCCCCTCTCTTTTGATTGTATACTGTCTGTAGGCTTTTTTAAAAACAACCTGATCAAGTACTACGTTGCCAGATTCCCTTCACATAATAATGTATATATGTAGAAATTAGCACGTGTTTTATTTAGATGTACGAGATTATTGTTAATTTTTATTTCATGTGATTGTTAATTTCTAGAGCCATTTCTGTTTTGACCCTTTTGTTTCCCCTTTCACTTGTTTTTGTCGTTAATTTTAAAGAGTTCTCTCTCAAACTTTTGATGATTTAGATCTGAGAAAATGTGACTCTTTTTGTTGAAGATTATATTGTTTGCTTTTCAGAGAATAATAACACAGAATGTTAGCGATTATGAGATGTGAAAGAATGTATGAGAAGTAACTTTATTTTTGAGAATCTAATGAGTTTTTAAGAGGGACCTTTGTTGTTAGAGGCTTAAAAGTGATAATTAGCTATTTGTACTTGATCATCTATTATGTCTGTATTAATGTACTTTAGATGAACCACATTAGTCGTTTAAAAAGTAGTTTTATTCTTTGGAGGTAAAAAGTCTCCAGAAAATGTTGAAACACATTCAAATTCAGTTTTATAAAAGAATTTTTGTCCTCCCGTAAATTCTGAATATACTAGTCTTCTGGGAAAAAATAGTTTCTTTATGTGAATTCCACCCAGCAATCTACCTATGTTCTTTCTTAGATATCATTTCTGTAACTTAATAATAATTTCTGGTAACTTGTGGGAGGACCAGGTATCAGACATTAATACTTGCCTGTTTTCTGTCCTTTGATGTAGGAATATTTGACAAATAATAATTTAATACCTTAATCCTAAAAAAAAAAAAAAAATTAATTGATGACATATGCATGAGTTTATTTCTGGATTCTCTATTGTGTTCTATTTGTGTCTTTTTATGCCAATGCCATACTGTTTTGATTACTATGGTTTGTAATATAGCTTGAAATCAGGAAGTGTGGTTCCTCTAGCTTTGCTCTTGTTGATCGGGATTGCCAAGACCACACTTTTCTCAGAGTTGAATATTGAACAAGGATCTATCCATCTCTGATCCATGAGGATAACTCCAGTAGACAATCCAGAGCTCCCTGTTGGGGTAAGAAGACTTTACCAGGTCTCCTTGGCTGTTGGGGTTTATTCCTGCCCAGTCTTGTTTCAGCAATTTTTATTTTCCAGATGTTTGCACTCCTAACTCCATTTCAGTATCTGCTACCTAGAAAAGCCAGGGAACACAGATAGTACTCAAAGAAGTTAGCAAAAGGAGACCATAAAATAGGATTTGGTAACTGAATCTTACCATCTGATGGGTCTTATAGTTCCCATTCATTTTGTTATGTGAAATATGGACATCTCCTGGCACAACTGAGAAGTTCAGTAGTAAAAGCTTTCAGATGGTGACCAGGAAATAATGTAGCCCTGGTGGGAAAAGTCTGGATAGTGAAATGATTCAGGTATTGAAAGGTAGGAAGGAAGATGGGTTGATAAATCAAAGAATAATAGAATTATACAGTTGTTACTATATTACTTTGATCCCTGCAGATAGATAACAAAAAGGTGACCACAGTCAACACCATAGAAAACTAAGTATGAGAACCAAAGAGTCTTTCAGAACTTCACAAGAACCCTCATCTCTTGCTGTGGCTAAGCAGAAAAAGCTAAATCAAATCCAGGGATTTAAATGGCTAGACTTCAAAGACAGTTGAATGCTTAATCAAGAAATGTCTGTTGTGCCAAGGTTGGAGTTGGAATTGGAAAAAATCTAAGAGTTTGACATATGGATGGGAAATCTGGATAGATGTCTCCAAGGACTTTCCCTCCAAGATATCTCTGAACCTTCTGATGATTGAGAACTTGCCAATCCCTCCCCATTAAGAGCAGGAAGACTACATAAGGTAGATTCAGGAAGATAATCATGAATTACCTTCATCTCTGCTCTAGGAATCCAGGCCTATTAATACAGTTAAGTCATATAAACCCAGTCAGAGACACTAGACCAGATAATGAAAAAAGAGGCTGTATCACAAAGGAACTGCAAGATCTAGCTGGCCTATACCAATGGAGGTCAGAAAAACCCATGGTACTGGAGCCTGAGGGTACTGGATCAGGTGGCTAGTACTGTACATTAGACTGGAGAAGGAGAGTTTGTTGCCTTGGACTGCAAAGAAAAGAAAGAAAGTTTGGCAGTAAGGAGATCTAAGATTGATACATGTAGATGGACATATAGAGTAGGCATGAAGTGTGATGATCCTTGTGTCCTACATTAACATCCAATCAAGTAGATTAAATGATTCAGCCAGCTTCTGTTGGCAACAGCCAAGTGATGGCCTATATGCATGCATGAGTGTGTGTGTGTGTGTGTGTGTGTGTGTGTGTGTGTATCTGAAGGATATAGGTCTCTAACAAGGTCTCTGAACACATATGTTTAGTTGACTGTCCGCCTGGGGAGCCAGCTTTGAACCCAAAGAGAATGTAGATGGCTCCCCTGAATGCTACAATAGTGCACAGACTACTCTGAAAGTCAAACAGTTCCCATAAGGAGAGGAATTCAAGAAGACGTGAAACTACTGCTTGTTATGTTTATTACAGGGGAAGTCAAACATCACATTTATGATCAATCTAGACAGCATGTTAAAAAGCAGAGACGTTATTTTGCCAACAAATGTCCATCTAGTCAAGGCTATGGTTTTTCCAGTAGTCATGTATGGATGTGAGAGTTGGACTATAAAGAAAGCTGAGCACTGAAGAATTGATGCTTTTGAACTGTGGTGTTGGAGAAGACTCTTGAGAGTCCCTTGGACAGAAAGGATATCCAACCAGTCCATCCTAAAGGAAATCAGTCCTGAATATTCGCTGGAAGGACTGATGTTGAAGCTGAAACTCCAATACTTTGGCCACCTGATGTGAAGAACTGACTCACTGGAAAAGACCCTGATGCTGAGAAAGATTGAAGGCAGGAGGAGAAGGGGATGACAGAGGATGAGATGGTTGGATGGCATCACCGACTCAATGGACGTGAGTTTGAGTAAACTCCGGGAGTTGGCGATGGACAGGGAGGCCTGGAGTGCAGCAGTCCATGGAGTCACAAAGAGTTGGACACAACTGAGCGACTGAACTGAACTGAACTGAAACATCACATACTCTCTGAGATATTTAAGATGATCTTTGTTCTGAGATACTGAAACTTGTGACAGATGTGTCATATTTGAAGTCAGAGAAAAGTGAACATCCCCTATAACTGGCTACACCAACATGTCAAGAGATTCCTAATATCTTGTGAGTCCCCTGATCCAATCATTTTATTGACATGGACTATATCATGAAAGAGCTGAATACAACAGAGCATTCTAGGCAACTTGGGCATGGATTTTTGAAAAAACAGTTTATTGAACAATCTCTTCCACCCAGATCCCTCTTCCCCTCAGATCCCTCCTAAGATTTCCTCTCAGGGACTGTTCTACTACCAGCTCCTGCTTAACTCTTGTGCCTGTCCCGTCCTCTAGGTCTGCTCCAGGACTTGAGACTAACATCTTACCTCAGATTGCCATATTCTTATCAGTTAGAAAAGTATTATTTAGCACTTATTCTATCCCAGGCCCTGTATGAAGCAACTGGAACACAGGGGTGAAGAAATTCATATAGTCACTACCCTTGGAAAGCTTGTATTATGGAGGGTAGCAACCAAACAGTACAGAGATCACACATTTATTAATAATTATATAAGGAAAACTCAAGCTAATAAGATCCTTATAATGGAAATGAGAGAAGTAGAATCTACAAAACGTATCTAAAATCAGCCAGGCAACTGTAAATTCAGAAGCAGAAAGAATATTAATCCTGTCTTTTACTACAGTTTCAAGTTACCTATGTCAAAGTGATACAAAGCCCACAAGAGGAAAGACTCAGCAGCATCTCCTCTAAAGTCTCTAAGCCACGTGTGTGGGTCACATGCTAGCCTCTCAGGGGACACTTCATAGTCAACCCTGCGGTCATCAGAGAGACCTGTTAGACCCTCATCCATAAGATGTTATCCCAGTATAGGTACTTTTCTTCATCCTCCATGTTTTCTCTGCTTCCCACTGTTGGGGAAGGAAGGCAAGTGGAACTCTTCAGAGGTAAGGGGGATGAGGATGATCTGTCTTTAGAATAAAATGTGAAAAAAAAAACAGATTTTATGCTGTGAAGATTAACTTCTTTGAAGCATTTGTCTTACATTAATCCAATTAAGCTAAGAATATCTGCTCTTCCTCACCTGTGTCACGTTATAGACGTTTCTGACTGTTCTCTTGGCAACCAGGTGCAACTTATCATGAGGAAAATAAAATCCCATTTTGATGCATTAAATAAAATTTAATAAAGGACTATGAGGGGAAGGACAGGATGTTCGAAAGGTGAGTAATGTGGGTAGGGTAGTTGTGGTTTGGGGAGTCAAGGATGTCATCTCAAGGGAAGAACATATTTTAAGGGGAATATAAAGAAAGAATATGAATTAATCAGTAGCAAAGTGGAGTGAGAAAAACATATCAGATGAGAAGGAAGGCATTTTTTACCAGCTCCAGGCAAGAATGGGATAATGACTTCATAAAACTGAAAGCAGACATTGCACCAGAAGTGGGTAGATGAGTGGATGACTGTGTGTGGGGGCAGAAGTGTAGCATGAATTAACAGAAAGAATGGGATCAAATCAAGCTGGGCTCCATAGCCATGTTAAGATTTTATTTCCTACATATCGCAGAAACCCATTGAGATATTTTAAGCAAGAAGAGACATCGTAATTACATTTTGAAAGTTCACCATTTTCCTCTCCACACTGATTATAGTTGGAAATTTTGGTGTCACCTGCAAGGCCAGGAGAGCATGATTTCAAGAATCACTGGCTGCCATGAGGTTGAAGCTGGTGTTTCCTGAATTGCTACTTTTTGGAGTAGAATTATAAACTAGCTATATTTTGTCTCAGTTGGTACCAAATGGAGAAACAATGTAACTCTGAAATGATCACATATGCATCAAACTTTGAACCTTACCAAATCAACTTCTATTCCTCCCCTGGGATGGAGACAGAGATCAATGTGACTTCTGTGATCTTCCGAAGTTAGTGATCACCCAATAAACTGTAAATTCATCAAGGTCAGAAACTGTATTTCCCCAGGCACAGTCTCATTAAAACTCATCTTAACAAAAACTCATTGAATGAATGAATGAGTATATGCCAATGAATGAAAGTGTATGCCCCCAAAAAAATAACAAAAATCAAAACAAAGCTGTATATTTGGCTTGGGTTTAGGCTTCAGAGATTTTTTTTTCCATAAATGGGCTTATTTAACTGGCCCCTCTAAGGGCTTTGAGAAGGAACCTTCACTCAGAGACAGCATTTGATTAAAAAGACTTCCAAATGCCTGTTTAATGCCCTACTGAAAAGAGGATTATACAAGATTCAAATGTTACTCAAACTGGTTACGACCACTTGATGATGAAATTTCTTTATTGTGTGTGTGAAATTCCAATTTCACGGTTTCACGCTCCACTTTTTTGGCACAGGCTCTAGTAATCACAAATTATTTCTCAGCTGAATAACAATGGAAATAGTTTTTATCCCTTTATTACCACCCCTGGAGCAGAAACTAAAGATGTAGATAATCTACATCCCATGATGTAGATTCAAAAATGCACTCCCCTCTCTATGTACAAATAGCAACATTAAAGGAGGAAGCAAGCATTACATGCTCCAAATGTTGCAAAATGAGAGATTATCCTGAGGAAAATCACACCATTGATGATATGACTCAACAACCTTAGAAAATATGCACAAAAATCACTTCAGTTCAGTGCAGTTCAGTTCAGTTCAGTCGCTCAGTCGGGTCCAACTCTTTGCAGCCCCATGAATCGCAGCACGCCAGGCCTCCCTGTCCATCACCAACTCCCGGAGTTTATTCAAACTTATATCCATCGAGTCAGTGATGCCATCCAGCCATCTCTTCCTCTGTCGACCCCTTCTCCTCCTGCCCCCAACCCCTCCCAGCATCAGAGCCTTTTCCAATGAGTCAACTCTTCGCATGAGATGGCCAAAGTATTGGAATTTCAGCTTCAGCATCAGTCCTTCCAATGAACACCCAGGACTGATCTCCTTTAGGATGGACTGGTTGGATCTCCTTGCAGTCCAAAGGACTCTCAAGAGTCTTCTCCAACACCACAGTTCAAGAGCATCAACTCTTCGGTTCTCAGCTTTCTTCACAGTCCAGCTTAGTTTCCCACATCAAAAAAAAAAAAAAAGAACCATCCTACATGGATAAGCAAAGTGTCTATAATCTGAGACTATAAAGGGAAATTTAACAAAAGTCTCTAAAAACTATGGTCTACAAGTGGAGAAAGATACTAACAGTATCAAATGAGACTTTAAGAAGTTCCCATGGAATTCTCTGGTCCCCAAAATTGGGTGACTATGGGAAAGTATCAAGAGAAATTCTGTTTTGAATTATAATCTGTGTGAGACCCTTAAGTAGAACAGTTTGGTTCCCCCCAAACAGCTAAATTTTGTTTACATATTTATGGAAGATTCTCATTGCAGAAAGTAAAATCTCATCTATTTTTCGGTCTCTTGAAGCTCTACCCTATTACAGTGAGCCTTTGGATAAGTTTGAAGAATTACAATGATTTGAAAAGTAATTCTGCCATAACCATTAAAATGTATAAGCACATATACTCTATATCCATCAGACTCACTTTGAGGAATCTGTCATATAGAAATAAAATAGCAGTACATATGAACATATGGAAAGAGAGAGAAAGTGTAAGTGTTAGTCGCTCAGTCATGTCCAACTCTTTGGGACCCCATGGACTGTAGTTTGACAGACTCCTCTGTCCCTGGGATTTCCCAGGCAAGAACACTGGATGGATTGCCACTCCTTTCTCCAGGGGATCTTCCTGACCCAGGGATCAAGCCCAGGTCTCCTGCATTGCAGGCAGATTCAATACTGTCTGAGCCACCAGGGAAAACCATGAACATATGGAACTAGATGTTTATTGAGCCTTCATCTTAATAACAATAATCCAGTAATATCTTGGATATTTATAATAGAGAAACAGATAAACTGTTGTATTACATGTTATCAAAACATATTATCAATAAAAACTCAATGACAACAATCAAAAGAGAGAAATTCCTAATGTATTGTCAAACTTGAAAAACTAAGCAAATTATATATGTTCATGCTGAGAAATGCAGAATGTTTGGTCACCTGTTAAATTTAGTTAGAGTTCCGTTGAGCAGTGACCAAATACGCCATGCCTTCTCAGCACAGTCAGAATGTACGTAAGTCCATTTTTCTTCTCCATAATTTCATCAAAGCTCTTTTCATCTCACTGTTTCGCAAGCTATAGATCAGTGGATTCAGCAGAGGTGTGAGCAACGTGTAAGCCAAGGACATCAGCTTCTTGGTTTCTGGGGAGTAGCCAGATTTGGGTTGTAAGTAAGTCATACTGGCTGTGCCATAGAAGAGGGTAACAGATGTGAGATGGGAGGCACAGGTGGAAAAGGCCTTTTGCCTCCCAGTGGTTGATGGCATCTTCAGGATGGCAAAGAGAATTCTCATGTAAGACAAGAGTATCAACACAAAAGGAACCATGATAATTAAAATGGTGCCAGTGAATGCATAGATCTCAAACAAAAAGGTGTTTGCACATGCAAGCTCTAACACTGGGGGAGTCTCACAGAAGAGATGATTAATTTCATTGGGGCCACAAAAGGGAAAACTAAAAACCCATGATGTCTGCGCAGTAGCCACCATGATCCATGAGACCCATGAGAACATTACTAATTTTATGAAAACCCTTTTGTTCATAGTCACTGGGTAGCTCAGAGGATGGCAGATTGCAACAAATCGGTCATAAGCCATTGCTCCCAGGAGAAAACATTCGGTCCCCCCAAAAAGAATAATGAAATACATCTGTGCAAAACAGCCTGCAAAAGTGATCCTAGCTTTTTCACTGGAGAGGACCACCAGCATTTCAGGCATGATGACTGCACTGAAACCCACTTCCACCACAGACAGGTTCAGGAGAAACAGATACATGGGAACGTGGAGGCTCTGTTCCAATGAGATGACAACTATAATGATGGCATTTCCCAGCAGAGTCACCAGATAATCAACCAAGAACACTCCAAAAAGCTGCACTTGGAGTTGAGGAAAATTAGAAAAGCCCAAGAGGATGAAGTCAAACACAGCACTTTCATTTTCCCTTTTCATTTCAGAAGAGAAGTATGTATTGTTTTTATGGACCATGTATGTAAATTATAAAGTAAAAATCCAAAGCTGAGAGTTCGAGTATGATATTCTTGGCAGACGATACAATGATGAGTTCATTCTGGCAAATCAAGTTGGCAGTTTTGAGAATGGCTAATAAACTGGAATAGGGACTCTTCTAAGTACAAATAAAGAAGTGAAGCATTTTGGCTCAGAAATCTTGTTTCAAAAGTACAAAATAACAGCGGATGTTCACTAGTAATTTTTTGCTAGGTGGAAAATTAATCTTTTCCTTAAAATATACACAGACATTATATTATTTAGAATCTATTGTCTATGATAATACTTTAATGTATGCATCTCTGGTCTTTTCAGTTTCATGTTTATATATGAACTTTTAAATTAAGTATTTCAAATAAACAAATAGCAAAAAACATCTGGAAAAATATTATAATTAGTAATTCAAAATTAAAACAAAATTTTGGTGAATATTTACTATAAATGCCAAGGTTCAAAATTAATTTATAATAACTTTATTTTTAAAAAATATACAAATAATATACCCCAACAAATACAGAAACACTTAAAAGAGGTTGGATTTAAATGCACTTATCTCAGATAAACCTAAGTAAATTGTTTCAAGCACTCCAGTTTCTAGTCAGAGTAGATCTGACTAATTATACTGAAATTTGCCTGAATGATAAACTTTAGAGGTCCATTCTCCATGGCCTATCCTTACAACTGTTGAAGTGACTTTCAAGGATATTAAAAAAACACCATTTTTTTGTCATTCTGATCCTGTGGTTTAAACAACCACTCTCTCTTTCAATCTCTCTCTTTCTCTCATTTCCCCACTACTCTCTACCCCATCATTCACTGACTCCCATCACCCTAAGTTCTTTTCTGCCATAACACTCATCACCAACTGAAATACCACACACTTATTAGAGTTTTATGCTTATTGTTTAACTCCCCCTTCTGGAACATAAGCTCCAGGACCACAGGAACTTTGCTCTGTTGCTCACTGTATTCTCAGTGCTGGAATAGATGCTAAATGATATAATAGATAATAAACCAATATTTGCTGAATAGGTGTAATAATAAATACTAAAATTAGGAAAACCCATGGAATGGGTTTTCTGCCCTTAAGGAATGTAGTATCTAAAGGAAAAATCAAATTCAAAATGAGAGCCCCAGAATTAATCCATGGCTTTTCTAGAAGTTTGAGACTTCTTGTGGGATTGGAACTACCACTAGATTGGCGGAATGAGTTCAGACTCTGCCAATACCTCCAAGATGAGTCCTTGCTTCTCTCTGCACTCAGGTTCCCCTGTGTGGTTGGGAGCAGACAAATAACCCAAGACATCTCTTCCGGTTCTGACATGAGTGTTGCTCTGATTAGTTCTTGGAAAACTGCAGCCCGCAAAGCTTCCCCTCCATTCAGATCACACACAAGCTGAAGGAAGACTGGAATCGTGGTGGATGAGCATGTAGGAGGCATACATGCTGTCTGCGTCCTATGGCCGAGCCAGCCCCAAGCAGAGCTGACCATCCTCCTCCCAATCTTCCTGAGCCCCTCTCTGGGCAGAGCACCTCACTTCTCCCCTGATTCCCCCTCCAGTCATCCAGACCAACTCTCCCCTGCCTCTAGCATCCTCCTCACTTTTGGAAGCTTTGATCTTTAAGATCTGGAGTCCCTCTGGGCTCAGCAAGTTCATCCCTACTTTCATTGCTCCATCTCACTGTCTCTTTTCCTCTCCTTTCAACCTCCTTCCCATCATTAAATGGCTTCCAATCTGACTTCTCCAGGTTTTGTAACTTCTCCTCCAATCTCTCCCTCATACCCCTGCCAAAATAACATCATCCTCCCTCCCCAAACCTTCAGAGTCTCCTTCTGTCAGTAAAATAAAATGCCTTTTCTCAGCCTGTCATTTAAGGGAAACCAGAGTTAGGACAAGTACTCTAGAAATTTAAAGAGGGAAATATTACTTCCGAATGGAAAAGGAGAGTGAACAACCATAAGCAGAGGATGTCATGGTAGAAGGGCCATAAAGTGGAAGGAGGAAGCACGGTTTGATGAAATCAAAGGTATTTATTCAATGACATCTTAGTACTAGAATTGGCCTTTGGAGGGTGCTTTGAAAACTAGCAGAATTTCACTGTAGGACATGAGGAAGCCAGGACAGAAAAACAGGCAAGCTAAAGACATGTAATGTTGTCTTGAGCTCAGATCATTAGGGCAATAGCAGAGAATAAAAGGCAAGGTGATTTACTGAATTTAGCTATAGTGATAAATTAAAATCAAGTGTTTGTATCAACTTTAATAATTATATTTTTTATACCAAAAAAACCCCCAAATTAGTAAACTCTACAGGAAAAATAAACTTTTTAAGTATCATTTCTAGTAGGCAAAATTATATATTAAACTCCAGGTGTGTAAAACCAAATGAGTTTTAAAAATAAGAAAATTTAGAGTATATTAAAAATATACAAACTCCTGGTGCTGATAAATTTAGAAACAAATTTAAATGTGCTGCCTTCATTTAAAAAAAAAACCTAAACCTGAATGGTCCATCTTTTCTTTTTAATATAAGCTAAAATGATGGCCTAATTCACTGACATGTTCCTCTCACTCGAGTGTTAACTTTCTGTAAATGACCTTGGGTAAATTACTTCCTCCTCTGGATTTCATCTTTCTCCATGACTAGCCTTATTTACGACCATCTGCCACTCCAGCTACAAACCTCTATGAACTGATGATTAGGGCAAGCAATCATCAATTAGAGCTCTGATTATTGCCCAAACTTATACATGAATATGAAAGGCGGTGTAGTAGGCATTCTTACCTGAGCACTGATAGACATCTCCAATTATCGTCGAGAAAAACTGTAAATAGTAAACCCACTGACAGGTACATAAGTAGACTCTTCAATTCCTAACCTAATGATTGCCTCAATTTTCATCTCATTTAAACTTATATTTCACTTCTTTAGTTGAGAAATGCTCCCATAAACACAACTCAGTGATTCAATACGCTGATTTTATATTATATGGCCAAAAAATTGTTTGCCCTAGGATAATCTTTCTCTAAAGAACTTACTCCCACTTTATATAGACTTGCCCATAAGACTATCCCATATGGACCTAAGAAAATTCAATTGCACAAACTTGGAGTAACATTCTCAGTTTCTATGAGGAATAAACACCTCTTCACTCAAGAGGCTCAATTCCACCATGACCTCCCCAATTAAGAAATTCTCTAGTAATAGGAAACACATTAAGTTGATTGAGGTTACTTTGTAGAAAGCCTGGATGTCCTTACCAATATGTTTGATATTTTCTAGTACAAATATGGTAATACTGAAATTTTAATGGAGAAAAAGTCATTCAGATGATTTTATAATTGGGGCTTTTTAACTTGAAATCAAAATATCTGGACTAGTTTTATGACTGAGCAAATAAGTAACTTCTCTGTCTCTATTACATTTCTGCTAAAATAATGTTACTAATTTCACAAGGTATGTGTTAGAACCAGTGTTCAGTCTATGCTGAAATGAACACCCAAATTATCATGTTGTACACCTTAAATTTTCACACTTTTATATGTCAAATGTATTTCAACAACAACAACATAAAACCTCACAGTAAATAAATAAATAAATTTATTATCATTACTGCTGCTATAAATTGAAAATTGTCATTACATTTATATTTTACTTATATTTATACAATATTTATGTATATTATATGTACAATATATTAACAATTAATATACACTATACACATATTCAATATATACTATATTTTATAAATATGCCTATTTATATCTTAAATATACTCTATTTAATATATTATTTATATATATTTGTATAATAAGTTTATTATTATATTTAAACATATATAGTAGTAGCAGTTACAAGTCTTATCATCTCTCTAAAGTACTATTATTATATGGTTTTAATTTTATAATTTTTATGAATTTATAATTATTATTTTATAATACTACATATTTTAAAAACTGATGCTCAGAAAAAATAAGTAACTTAACAAAAACATACATACATGTAGAAAGTGGCAGTACCAAAATTTGGAACTAAGTCTTTTTAGCTTTCACTGAGTGTCCAGTAAATCACTCTGATTTTCACATCAGTGATATTTTATGTATATTCAACTAGCAACAGTGAGAACAAGTAATTTATATTTATCATTTCTAGGCCATCAAAAATGTTCTACTATCTTTGGTTGAGTTGACTCGTTGTAAAAGACCCTGATGCTGGGAGGGATTGGGGGCAGGAGGAGAAGGGGACAACAGAAGATGAGATGGCTGGATGGCATCACTGACTCGATGAACATGAGTTTGAGTAAACTCCGGGAGTTGGTGATGGACAGGGAGGCCTGGCGTGCTGCGATCATGGGGTCTCAAAGAGTCGGACACGACTGAGTGACTGAAGTGAACTGAATTGATCTTTGGTATGGTTTTGACATGCTTATGACACCAACATAAGTTATTTTGTTACATTTGATTTTGTCACAGGTAAAATTCATGCTGAGGCATCATTTCTACCTGGGGAAGCCCTGATATATCTCTGTTTTATTGTATCTGTCCACAGAGTGGTGTGAAAAGGACACATTAAAAGCAGGAAGCAGGAAGAGCTGGGTGACCTTTCTCCCTAAGAACCCACCACCTCAGATATCTGCCAGTCACTTCCTACACAGTAACCATGTCCCAAATGTCATTGGACAGTACAGGCTACTGTCAAGTGTAGCACACTAACCCAATCTCAAAGCTGTGTAGATTTACTTACATGAATTCAGTCTTTTCCTGGCAGTTCAGTTCAGTTCAGTTACTCAGTCATGTCCAGCTCTTTGCGGCCCTGTGGACTGCAGCACGCCAGGCCTCCCTGTCCATCACCAACTCCCAGGGTTTACCAAAACTCATGTTCATTGAGTCAGTGATGCCATCCAACCATCTCATCCTCTGTCATCCCCTTCTCCTACAGCCTTCAATCTTTCCCAGCATCAGGGGCCTTTCCAATGAGTCAGTTCTTTGCATCAAGTGGCCAAAGTATTGGAGTTTCAACTTCAACATTAGTCCTTCCAATGAACACCCAGGACTGATCTCCTTTAGGATGGACTGGTTGGACCTCCTTGCAGTCCAAGGGACTCTCAAGGGTCTTCTCCAACACCACAGTACAAAAACATGAATTCTTCAGCACTCAGCTTTCTTTATAGTCCAACTCTCACATCCATACATGACTACTGGAAAAACCATAGCCTTGACTAGATGGACCTTTGTTGGCAAGGTAATGTCTCTGTTTTTTTAATATGCTATCTAGGTTGGTCATAACTTTCCTTCCAAGGAGTAAGCATCTTTTAATTTCATGGCTGCAGTCACCATCTGCAGTGATTTTGGAGCCCCCAAAATAAAGCGTCTCACTGTTTCCACCGCTTCCCCATCTATTTCCAATGAAGTGATGGGACCAGATGCCATGATCTTAGTTTTCTGAATGTTGAGCTTTAAGCCAACTTTTTCACTCTCCTCTTTCACTTTCAGCAAGAGGCTCTTTACTTCCTCTTCACTTTCTGCCATAAAGGTGGTGTCATCTGCATATCTGAGGTTATTGATATTTCTCCCAGCAATCTTGATTCCAGCTTGAGCTTCATCCAGCCCAGCATTTCTCATGATATATTCTGTATAGAATTTAAATAAGCAGGGTGACAATATACAGCCTTGATGTACTCCTGTTCCTATTTGGAACCAGTCTGTTGTTCCATGTTCAGTTCTAACTGTTGCTTCCTCACCTGCATACAGATTTCTCAAGAGGCAGGTCAGGTGGTCTGGTATTCCCATCTCTTTCAGAATTTTCCACAGTTTGTTGTGAGCCACACTGTCAAAGGCTTTGGCATAGTCAATAAAGCAGAAATAGATGTTTTTCTGGAACTCTCTTGCTTTTTCGATGCTCCATCGGATGTTGGCAATTTGATCTCTGGTTCTTCTGCCTTTTCTAAAACCAGCTTCAACATCTGGAAGTTCTCGGTTCATGTATTGCTGAAGCCTGGCTTGGAGAATTTTGAGCATTACTTGACTAGTGTGTGAGATGAGTGCAATTGTGCAGTAGTTTGAGCATTCTTTGGCATTGCCTTTCTTTGAGATTGGAATGAAAACTGACCTTTTCCAGTCCTGTGGCCACTGCTGAGTTCTCCAAATTTGCTGGCATACTGAGTGCAGCACTTTCACAGCATCATCTTTCAGGATTTGAAATAGCTCAACTGGAATTCCATCACCTCTACTAGCTTTGTTCGTAGTGATGCTTCCTAAGGCCCACTTGACTTCAATTTCCAGGATGTCTGGCTCAAGATGGTCACACCATCGTGATCATCTGGGTTATGAAGATGTTTTTTGTATAGTTCTTCTGTGTATTCTGATAGACAGAGTGCCTGATGAACTATGGATGGAGGTTCGTGACATTGTACAGGAGACAGGGATCAAGACCATCCCCATGGAAAAGAAGTGCAAAAAAGCAAAAGGGCTGTCTGAGTAGGCCTTACAAATAGCTGTGAAAAGAAGAGAAGCAAAAAGCAAAGGAGAAAATGAAACATATTCCCATTTGAATGCAGTTTCAAAGAATAGCAAGGAGAGATAAGAAAGCCTTCCTCAGTGATCAGTGCAAAGAAATAGAGGAAAACAACAGAATGGGAAAGACTAGAGATCTCTTCAAGAAAATTAGAGATACCAAGGGAACATTTCATGCAAAGATGGGTACAGTAAAGGACAGAAATGGTATGGACCTAACAGAAGCAGAAGACATTAAGAAGAGGTGGCAAGAATACACAGAAGAACTGTACAAAAAAGATCTTCACAACCCAGATAATCATGATGGTGTGGTCACTCACCTAGAGCCAGACATCCTGGAATGTGAAGTCAACTGGGCCTTAGAAAGCATCACTACGAACAAAGCTAGTAGAGGTGATGGAATTCCAGTTGAGCTATTTCAAATCCTGAAAGATGATGCTGTGAAAGTGCTGCACTCAATATGCCAGCAAATTTGGAGAACTCAGCAGTGGCCACAGGATTGGAAAAGGTCAGTTTTCATTCCAATCTCAAAGAAAGGCAATGCCAAAGAATGCTCAAACTACCACACAATTGCACTCATCTCACAAACTAGTCAAGTAATGCTCAAAATTCTCCAAGCCAGGCTTCAGCAATATGTGAACCGTGAACTTCCAGATGTTCAAGCTGGTTTTAGAAAAGGCAGAAGAACTAGAGATCAAATTGCCAACATCTGCTGGATCATCAAAAAAGCAAGAGAATTCCAGAAAAACATCTATTTCTACTTTATTGACTATGCCAAAGCCTTTGACAGTGTGGCTCACAATAAACTGTGGAAAATTCTGAAAGAGATGGGAATACCAGACCACCTGACCTGCCTCTTGAGAAATCTGTATGCAGGTGAGGAAGCAACTGTTAAAACTGAACATGGAACAACAGACTGGTTCCAAATAGGAAAGGAGTATGTCATGGCTGTATATTGTCACCCTGCTTATTTAAATTCTATGCAGAGCACATCATGAGAAAAGCTGGGCTGAAAGAAGCACAAGCTGGAATCAAGATTGCTGGGAGAAATATCAATAACCTCAGATATGCAGATGACACTACCCTTATGGCAGAAAGTGAAGAGGAACTAAAGAGCCTCTTGATGAAAGTGAAAGAGGAGAGTTAAAAAGTTGGCTTAAAGCTCAACATTCAGAAAACTAAGATCATGGCATCTGGTCCCATCACTTCATGGGAAATAGATGGAGAAACAGTAGAAACAGTGTCAGACTTTATTTTTGGGGGCTCCAAAATCACTGCAGATGGTGACTGCAGCCATGAAATTAAAAGATGCTTACTCCTTGGAAGGAAAGTTATGACCAACCTAGATAGCATATTAAAAAAACAGAGACATTACCTTGCCAACAAAGGTCCATCTAGTCAAGGCTATGGTTTTTCCAGTGGTCATATATGGATGTGAGAGTTGGACTGTGAAGAAAGCTGAGCACCGAAAAATTGATGCTTTTGAACTATGTTGTTGGCGAAGGCTCTTGAGAGTCCCTTGGACTGCAAGGAGATCCAACCAGTCCATCCTAAAAGAGATCAGTCCTGGGTGTTCATTGGAAGAACTGATGTTGAAGTTGAAACTCCAATACTTTGGCCACCTCATGCGAAGAGTTGACTCATTGGAAAAGACCCTGATGCTGGGAGGGATTGGGGGCAGGAAGAGAAGGGGATGACAGAGGATGAGATGGCTGGATGGCATCACCAACTCAATGGACATGAGTTTGAGTAAACTCCGGGAATTGGTGATGTACAGGGAGGCCTGGCATGCTGGGATTCATGGAGTCGCAAAGAGTTGGACACGACTGAGCGACTGAACTGAACTCCATGTATTCTTGCCACCTCTTCTTAATATCTTCTGCTTCTGTTAGATCCATACCATTTCTGTCCTTTATTGTGCCCATCTTTGCATGAAATGTTCCCTTGGTATCTCTAATTTTCTTGGAGAGATCTCGAGTCTTTCCCATTTTATTGTTTTCCTCTATTTCTTTGCACTGATCTTTGAGGAAGGCTTTCTTATCTCTCTTTGCTATTCTTTGTAATTCTGCATTCAAATGGGTATATCTTTCCCTTTCTCCTATATTTTTCACTTCTCTTCTCTTCACAGCTATTTGTAAGGAGGCATCTGAGGAGTCAGAGAGCCGTTATGCTTTTTTGCATTTCTTTTTCTTGGGGATGGTCTTGATCCCTGTCTCCTCTACAGTGTCACAGACCTCCATCCATAGTTCATCAGGCATTCTGTCTATCAGATCTAGTCCCTTAAATCTATTTCTCACTTCCACTGTATAATCGTAAGGGATTTGATCATACCTGAATGGCCTAGTGGTTTTCCCTACTTTCTTCAATTTAAGTTTGAATTTGGCAATAAGGAGCTCATGATCTGAGCCACAGTCAGCTCCCAGTCCATCTTTGGCTGCAAAGAATATAATCAATCTGATTTTGGTGTTGAGCATCTGGTGATGTCCATGTGTAGAGTGTTCTCTTGTGTTGTTGGAAGAGGGTGTTTGCCATGACCGGTGTGTTCTCTTGGCAAAACTCTGTGAGCCTTTGTGCTGCTTCATTCTGTACTCGAAGGCCAAATTTGCCTGTTACTCCAGGTGTTTCTTGACTTCCTACTTTTGCATTCCAGTCCCCTATAATGAAAAGGACATCTTTTTTGGTTATTAGTTTCCTGGCAACCCTTTTCCAAATACTCCCAAGAATACCCAGGAGCCTTCACATCTTAACCTGCTATAGATCCTCACAAGTTTGTGAGTTGTACAAGAGGTCTCTTTCCTTTTGAGTCCCAGGGAAGGCAAGGAGAGGTGGGGGTGGATTTCAGTGGTAATTGGAGCTACAGCAGTTGATACCTTACTCCACCTGGCTCAACATCTACCACCTGTTCTACCACAACCCTCCTCCAAATGGGGTGGCCAGATTGAGCAAATAAAAGCACAGGATGCCCAGTCTGAACCTGAGGTTCAGATAGACAACAAATAATTTTTCAATATAAGTATGTCCCATGAAAAAAAAGATATTCATTGTCCATCTGAAATTCAAATTTAACTAGACTTCTTATATTTTGTCTGATTCACCTTCCACCTGCCAGTCTCAAACCCCACTCTTTCAGAAAGGACCCGAGAGCTCTTTCCTAGGAACAGAGTTCTTTCGTTTTGACTATAACCTTTTCTTTCTCGTGGCTCACACATCCCAGCCCACAAAGGGAAGCTAAGTAAGGACCAGATGAGGAGAGCAGCCAAGAGACTAGAGAGAGGCCCAGAGCTTCCTTTTAAGAGACCCACTTCCTTTTAAGAGCACACCAAAATCAGATTTCTCTGGTGGCTCAGTGGTAAAGAATTCACTTGCCAGTGCAGGGGACATGGGTTCGGTCCCTGGTCTGAGAGAATCCCACATACTGTGGAACAGCTAAGCCAGTGCACCACAGCTGCTGAGCCTGTGTTCTAGAGCCCAGGAGCCACAGCTACAGAAGCTCGGGCACTCTGGAGCCCACGCTCAGCAACAAAAGCAACCACCACAATGAGCAGCCCCCGCACCACACCTAGAGAGTGGCCCCTGCTTACCACACCTAGAGAGTGGCCCACACAGCAACAAAGACCCAGCTTAGCCAAAAATAAATGAATAAATAAAATTGCTTTTTAAATACTCATTAAAAAAGAGAGAGAGCACACCAAAATCACAACTATCTGCAGAATAACCATCAGTGAAAAAGATTGGAACCTACCAGAAAAGATCTTCCACAGCTAACGACATAGAGAAGAAATGAGACCCAGACCCATGGTGGGAGGGACCAGCCCCAGCTGGGAAACCCACAGACTGGAGAATAATTGCATCACAGAGGTCTTCCCACAGGGGCAAGAGTTCTAAGCCCCAACATCAGGTTCCCCAATCTAGAAGGTCTGGCATTGGGAAGACGGGCCCTCAGGTATTTGGCTTTGAAGGCCAGGAGGGCTAAATTGCAGGAGCCCCCCAGGACCAGGGGAAACAGAGACTCCACTCCACAAATTCCATGCACTCTGGGACTCAGGGCAGGAGCAGTAATTGATAAGAGCCTGGGCCAGACCTACTTGCGGTCTTGGAGAGTCTCTTGGAGAGTCTCCTGGAGAGGCACCTGCAGCTCGCCGTGGGGACACAGACACCAGCAGCAGCCATATTCAGGAGCTCGTTCTACCCTCAAGGAGGAGCTGACAGGCCGACGCCATTGTGTGGGCTCCTTCCTCCAGCATTTAGGGCCAAGACCTGGCCCCACCTAATAGTCTGCAGGCACCAGTGTTGGGATGCCTCAGGCCAGACAACTAACTGAGCAGGGATACAGCCCCAGCCTTCTGCAGACAGGCGCCTAAAGACCTTCTAAGCCCGCTGTTACCCTGCCCACCAGAGGACCGAGACCTAACTCCACCCACCAGTAGACAGGCACAGGCCCCTCCCACCAGGAAGCTTGCACAGACCTCTAGACCAGCCTCAACCCCCAGTGGGCAGACACCAGAATGTAGGCCAGACCCTCCCCACTAGCAGGGCAATGCAAACTTCAGGACACTCCAGATCTCATCAAATGAATCAATCCTGAAGAAAATCAACCCTGAATATTCATTGGAAGGACTGATGCTGAAGCTCCAATACTTTGGCCATGTGAGGCAAAGAGCTAACTTTTTGGAAAAGACCCTGATGCTGGGGAAAATAGAAGGCAAAAGGAGAAGGGGGTGGCAGAGGATGAGATGGTTAGAAAGCATCATTGACTCAGTGGATATGAATCTGAGGAAACTCCGGGAGATAGGGGAGGACAGAGGAGCCTGGCAGGCTGCAGTCCATGGGGTTTCAAAGAGTTGGACACGACTTAGCGACCGAACAACAGTTGTGTTCAGTTGACCCCATACACAACTGTGTCAGGAACCACCTCCCCATCTCCTATAATCAGTCTGAAATGGGCCCTGAGATCCCTATGCCCTGCCGCCAGGCTCCAGGAACCAGCTCTGCCTGCCAGTAGTCTGGTACTAACCCCAGGCCCTGGTTTCACCTGCCAGTGGGTGGGCAGCAGCCCCAGAGTCTTCAAGACCCTGACTCTGCCCACCAGTGAGCCAGCAGTAGCCCGGGGGCCTCCTAGACCTGACACCTCATTATCAGGCCTTGCTAAACAGCAGCCAGCAGCATTCCCACAAGGCAGAGTCTGACAACCAACCAGACTAGAGGCCAACCAAACCTTTATCTGTGTACAGTATGTATATACTTCATCGGTATGCAGTATGATATATTGTCTACTCAGAATCCTTTCCTTAGGGGACCCACTTTTTCATTCCCTTTGTTTCTGGAGGTGCTGGTCCTTCCTTACTCAGCCCATCGAATGTGACCTAGGACATAAGAGTCGCTCGGGTCAGAGTTCATTGTCCAGACCAAAGAGATTGTTCAAGGCTTGACACCTGCTCAGGGTCAGGTCAGAATCCTTCTCCAACTTCCCTGCAGGAGCTATTCATAGAGACTATTCCCTCCCTATGGAATTATTGGCTGTAAGAATGGTTTAGGTTGATGCCCCTTGTGGCCATCTTCTCTGACAGATAAGAGCAAAAGGCAACTATAGAGAGAGCAACAGAGGGGAAAGAGAGTGGAAGCCCAGATAACATTGTTAGAAAGAGCCAGACAGCCCTAACTAGAAATCAGCTTTAAAAAAGAAAAGAAAGAAAATAGTGGGTCTTTTAATTTTTGCTTAATCTAGTTTGATTTGAATGTGAATCCTATGTAAAATAGCATGTCTAAACTTTAGTTGGATATTACATTCATTTTTTTTAAAAACAGGTCTCCTTGTTCCCATGAAAAACCAGCAACATGACTGGACACCTGTTTTGTTGTTCCCTAAATCTCTACGACTCTCAGGAGTTGGTCTGCTGAGACCATTCAAACTCTCTAGTGGCCAACACAGACTAGCTAAGTGGGTTCCACTAGCCTCTTCAGTAATCCAGTACACACTGCTCTTTAATTAAGTACATGTGCACACGTTCAGGCTTCCCAGGTGGTGCTAGTGATACAGAACCCACCTGCCAGTGCAGGAGACATAAGAGATGTGGGCTCCGTCCCACATCTGGGTCAGGAAGATCCCCTGGAGGAGGGCATGGCAACCCACTCCAGTACTCTTGCCTGGAGACTCCCATGGACAGAGGAGCCTGGCGGGCTACAGTCCATGGTGTCGCAAAGAGTTGGCCACGACTAAAGCAACTGAGCAAGCACACACACACACACACCATGCAGTTTCTTACACAGATTCTGTATATACACATAGTCTATGTGTTCAACAGGTATGTATATAATTATCAAATGTGGAGCCACCAAACTTTCTGTGTGAAGAGCTCATAAAAATTAGTGTCATGGGGTCCCACAGTGATCACTCAAGGCTGAGTTGACTTGGATTCATATATCTGAGCACGTCCAGCAGCTTTCTGGAATTGGTCCATGTGAACTTGTGAGGAGTCATAACAGCAATAAAACTGTGTGAAAGGCAAAACGAGGGGCGTCTGAGGGCCCGAGGCAGTGTTAAAGCTCTCAGCTGCCCTGGGGCTCTCGGCGACTGCAGAATGGGGTTAGGTTGGCGGCACATAGACAGTCTTTGTAGACCTCTGCTCTACACCATGGGCTGAGGTGTGGGAGACGAGAGAGCTGCCTGAGGAACCCCAGAACCTGAACTTCAATTTCCTCATCTGTAAAATGAGGGCTGGCTGGCTTCCCTGGTAGTCCAGGGTTAAGACTCTGCACTTCCAATTCGGGGAGCATGGATTCAATCCCTGGTTGGGGAAATAAGGTCCCACAAGCCAGGTGGCATTGCTGATGAATATATAAATAAATAAATAAAAATTTTAAAAAATAAAATGAGAACTGGGAACTGACCACATCTACATCTAGAATTCCCTTTTTCTACCTTTCTCTACAGAGGGAACCAAAGCAGACAAAAGAAATTATGAGTTAGCACTTAGAACTGACTGATATTTCCAGAAAGAAAAGTCAGTTAAAGGCACCTCTGGGGCTAGTCATGATATGTTATCAGCATGGAGCTAAGTCAAGTAACAGTAGGCTTCCAAGACTAAAGTGAAAAAGCCCTGGCTCGTTTCCAACATGGAAATTTGAGAAGTTTCTCGAAATTTGTGAAGCCACTATTTATGTAAGCTGCAATTGATCACACTACACCACAGTATAGACTGGGCACTGTTCTGGGCACTTCTGAGACCTCTCTGCCTCTCTCTATATGACCTTCAGCCAAGAGCAGACAACCAGCAAATTCCTAGAACCTGACATGCTTTGTAAAGAACATCATTTGCTCGCACAATGTCAAGGGCATTTCTACCTTGCTTCTCATCTGTGAAATAGGAGCTTAAATAACTCCTCTTCTTGTCCTCAGAGAAACCTCTGAGAATGTGGTCAGAGTGTGGTTGTCTCAGCAAGGGCTCTGGATTCCACGAAGCCAGGGTTTGGGTGGTGATGAGAAGGGAGGACCTCGGCAATACTGTCCTCCTGATTCAAGGGCGCAGCACTTCCTCCTTGGGACTGGACCTCAGCCTCTTCAACCCCTCTGCCCAAGGGCTCCTGCGGCTCATCATAGCCATCCAGAATGAACTGGAGCCACTCCAGCTGCCTCAGAAGCCCTGTGACAGCTGCTTGATTGTCCCTACAACACCAGAGGAGGAGCTGGTCCAGTTTGCCCTCTGCCAGCAGGGCCACACATAAGGACCCCATTCTACAGCTCTCACACATTAGACATCATCAAACCAGCCTGGGTACAGGGTGCTAGTGGTCTAGTCCAGCACCATTTTTCTGGCCAGGGTTATCTTTCCTATGCCAGCTGACCCCTGTAGCGCCACTCTGGGTGGGACCTGGGAGGGCTCTTCTCAAGGATCAAATAGAGCCGGCACTGTGACAGAATCCAGCTCCAGCTCCCGGCTGGAGCAGGGAGATGAGTCTGGGCTCCCTGAGCTGCACGTGACCACCAGAAGAAGCTGGTCATGGTTGCCATTGATGCCCCCTTCTTGACCCTCCTGTAGGTGGCGCACACGCTCTCATGTCCATAATCTGTGCTAGACAAGTGGGGTGTTAGGTAGTGAGATGGGAATAAAAAGAAATGCTGGCCTCTGTCCTTTATTCTTATCTTCTGTGCTCCACTCTGAAGATTATACTTCTAGCAACATGAAGAGGGCCCACTTCAAGTATGTACATGTGAGTGTGTGTATATATGTGTGCCTGTGCATATACGCATGTGTGGTGTGCTTGTGCCCAGCTATATGAGTGTGCAAGGCTGTGTACTTGGGGTGGGTGACTGGGTGTTTGCACGGTGTGAGTGAATCCTTACTTCCCCACATGCTCATGAAAGTGTGCTATGGAAGTTTGTGTATTTTTGCAGAGGGAAGGCATCAGTGTGCATCAGCACATATGTGTATATGCAAAAGTCACTGTGTGTGTGAATGTCTGAGTGTTCATGTGAAATGTCCCCATGTGAATTGGTGAGGACAGAAAGAAGAGAAAGGGAAACTGGAGAATGGTGACTTCATAGGAGCCCATTCCTGGTAAAGGTAAGCCAGGTGCTAAAGATAAACCAGCTCTGAGCAGGAGCCCCCCAACTCCTAGTGTACAGAACCCACCTGTCTTTGTGTCAGAGGAGCTCTCAGGTGTGAAAGGAGCCTGTGGAGGAAGCACTGGTTCCACAGACCCTCTGTTCTCAACCAGCACCCTAGAAGGGATGGGGGCTGTTTAGGTAACATGCCTGCCCCGCCCTCTAGGGGGCATCGGTCCACTGGTTCCTTGTGAGAAGCAGCCTGAGATGCCTGTGTCAGAGAAGCTGGGGAAAGGTCTGAGCCCACTGCTTGAGGCTGCTTCTTCTAGTTAGCAGAAACACCTTCACCAACACCACCCCCAACATCTAAGCTCCTCATACTTTCTCCTCCTCTAGTATGACAACTGGAGACTGAGAGGGCATTATAATCATAAGATACCCTAGTCTTTCTATTAATCACTCCCTACCCTCCACCTGGCAGTGATCATGAAGCAGGAGATAGATGAGCCCCAGGCTGAGGACCTGAAGTCTGTTCCCTGTGGACAGATGTGTGCGTATATGCTTAGTCACTCAGTCGAGTCCAACTCTTGGAATATAGCAACCTCATGGACTATAGCCCCCCAGGCTCCTCTGTCCATGGAAGTTTTCAGGCAATACTACTAGAGTGTGTTGCCATTTCCTACTCCAGGGGATCTTCCCGACCCAGGAATTGAACCCATATCCCTCCCATTTCCTGTATTGGCAGGCAGATTCTTTGCCACTGAGCTTCCTGGGAATCCCCTGTGGGCAGATATTCCAAGATAAACATAATAGCAGGGGCAGAGAGGAGCCGAGTCCTGCCCAGATAAAAGATAAAGAAAATACATATTTCTCAATTATTGAGGTCAAAGAGACTTTCCCAACTACCCATGCACAGAAAAGCTCTTGGGGGATTAAAAAGGGAGGGGGTGTCACCCCATAATAGATGGTGTCAACCTTCCCACAGGCCTCTGCACTGGAATCCACCTTGGCTAAGAGTGGAGGACCCTGAGCCAGGCAATATAAGATGATTGGTCAGAAGAAACCCAGAAGAAATGCCCCATATAAAATACACAGAAGCACAACTCTCTCTGACCCTATCCATGTGTGCCTATTCACACGTACTATTTTTACTTCCTAATAAACACTTGTTTCACTAGTTTCCATCTCTTTGTTGAAATTCATTTCTACCAAGCAGACAAGCCAGGGCCTTGCCACTAGCCACTGGCCCTCATGGTCTATTTAGTGGTTGGAATTCAGAGCTCTCATTGCCATGGCCTGGCTTCAATCTCTGGTCAGGGAACTAGATCCTGCTTCCTGTTACTGCTGACCAAGGCCAGCCAAAATCAGACAGAGCCTTCAGCTCAAGGCCACTAGGACCCTGAGGCACTGGGGCTCCTAGGCAAGAGCAGAGAGCAAGAGTGAGAGAAGGCAGGAATTATAGGTTAGGGGGAGGGGAGTCTCTGGAAATACCGTGGACCGAGGGAGAGTCCCAGGGCCTCCTCTGTCCCCTGCTGCACTTACCATCCAGACAAACATGGCTGAGCTGTCCATGAGTTCCAACAGGATCATGACCATCGAGACCTTGAGCACCACTTTCACAGCCTCCTGGGCTCCATACATTAGCTTAGAGTCAATGCAAATCCAATCTAAATTCATCTTCATGAACTTAATACCAAACCCAGACCCATTACACTCATAAATTTAAATACAAAAATCCTAAACAAGATATTAGCAATCTGAATCCAGTACTGTGTGGAAGAAGTACTATGTAGTAAACGAATTGGGTTTAGCTCAAGAATGGGAGACTGTTTTAATTTTTTTAATCTATAAATATTAATCTCATTAACAATTAAAGAAACAAAATGTATAATCATAATTAAGCAAAAAATTTTATAAAATTGAAAACTATTCATAACTCTTTTGAAGAAACTTTCTTAGTGAACTAGATATTGTAGAGAATTCCTTAAACTCATTAAGAATTGTAGGGAAAAAAAAAATTGTAGGAATTACCTAACCTCATCAAAGAAACCTACAAAAATACCTCCAAGAAACATTATTCAAAAGGGTAAAGATTAGAAAAATTATTCCCTTTAAAATCAGGAACAAGACAGGCACGGTTGCTATCACCACTTTAATTCTATTGTTCTAGAGTCTGTAGCCAGCACAATAAAAAAAGTGGAGGGGGGAGGACAAAGGCATAATGATTAGGAATGAAAAAAATGAAAGCTATTTTCTGCAAATAATGATTATCTGCATAGAAAAACAAAAAAAGTTAATAGATAAATTACTAAAAGCAACAGGTGAAATGAGTTGACAGATGAATAAACTGTTGTACTTTTAAGAATTAGCAATAAAAAATTAGAAAATATAGTACAATATCTACAAAAGCAACAAAAATATAAACAACAAAATATGTGTATACTATACACAAAAAAATTATAAAATTTTACAAAACTACATCAAATAAGACCTAAATAAATTACATCCCATATTCACAAATAGGTCAGCTTAATATCACAAAGTTGTCAGTTCAGCTCTAATAGATCTTTAGAATCAATGCAATCTAAATCCATCAAATTTTACAAATTTGTAAAAACAAAAGTAAACAAGTGGGACCTGATTAAACTTAAAAGCATTTGCACAGCTAAGGTAAAAAGACAACCCGCAGAATGGGAGAAAATAATAGCAAATGAAACAACTGACAGAGGATTAATTTCCAAAATATACAAGCAGATACAACTCAATACCAGAAAAACAAACAACCCAATCAAAAAGTGGGGAAAAGACCTAAACAGACATTTCTCCAAAGAAGACATACAGATGGCTAACAAACACATGAAAAGATGCTCAACATCCCTCATTATCAGATAAATGCAAATCAAAACTACAATGAGATATCACCTCACACCAGTCAGAATGGCCATCATCAAAAAGTCTACAAATGATAAATGCTGGAGAGGGTGTAGAGAAAAGGGAATGCTCTTGCACTGTTGGTGGGAATGTAAATTGATACAGCCACTATGGAAGACGGTATGCAGATTCTTTAAAAAAAAATAGGAATAAAATCACCATCTGACCCAGCAGTCCCACTCCTAAGCATATACCCTGAGAAACCAAAATTGAAAAATTCACATGTATCCCATTGTTCACTGCAGCACTATTTACAATAGCTAGAACATGGACGCAACCTAGATGTCCATCAACAGATGAATGGATAAAGAAATTGTGGTACATATACACAAGGAAATATTACTCAGCCATAGAAAAGGAACACATTTGAGTCAGTTCTAATCAAGTGGGTGAACCTAGAGCCTATTACACAGAGTGAAGTAAGTCAGAAAGAGGAAGATAAATACCATATTCTAATGCATATATACAGAATCTAGAAAAATGGTACTGAAGAATTCATTTACAGGGCAGCAGTGGAGAAACAGACATAGAGAACGGTCTTGTGGACATGGGGAGAGGGGAGGAGAGAGTGAGATGTATGAAAAGAGTAACATGGAAACTTATATTACCATATGTAAAAATAGATAGCCAACAGGAATTGGCTGTATGGCTCAGGAAACTCAAATAGGGGCACTCTATCAACTGAGAGGGATGGGATGGGCAGGGGATGGGGGGTAGGTTTAAAAGGGAGGGGATAAATGTGTACCTATGGCTGGTTCATGTTGAGGTTTGACAGAAAACACCAAAATTGTGTAAAGTAATTATCCTTCAATAAAAAAATAAATTAATTTTTAAAAATTTTTACAAATTTACCCTAAAACATATAGGAAAGAACAAAAGGCCAGGAACAGCCAGAACACTTTTAAAGAAAAAGATGGCAGAAGGGAGGGAGAACCTGCCCTACCAAACACTGAGACATATTCCAAAACTACAGTAATGAAAACAACCTATTATCCAGATTTCAAGACTTTTTTTTTTTTTTTTGGCTATATTGTACAGCTGGCAGGACCTTAATTCTCCAACTAGGATTCTAACCTGGGCCCCCAGCAGTGAAAGCCCAAAATCCTAACCACTGGACCACCAGAGAATTCCCAAGACTTATTCTAAAACCAGAGATATAGTCATTAATAAATCATTATATTTGTGCATAATAGACAAAATGGAAAAGGAAAAAAAAGAGCCAGAATTAGTACCTGATATTTATGAAACTTTGATCTATAAGTATCATGGCAGATCAATGAGGAAAGAAATAGCAATTGAAAAGGCAAAATTTTTAAATTCCAGATAAATTAAGGGGTTAGAACAAAATTTTTTAAAAAATTAAAATATAGAGAAAATATATGCCTATCTTTATGATATTCAAATAGGAAAGATTTCTTAACACAGACCTGAAAAGCTCTAACCATAAAGAAAGTATTAACAATTTTTACTATACTACAACCAAGATTGGTTCTTCAAAAAATATCTTATCAGAAGTGAAAGGAAAATCTATAAATTGGCAGAATGGATTTGCAACATTTGTGACTGATAAGAGATTGGTATAAAGGTATGTAAAGAAATCCCTTTTAAAAATAAAATAAATAATATGTAAGTAAATAAATAAGCAACCTAATAGAAAACAGAGCAAATGACATGAAAAGATTTTTCATAGGCATCAAATACACATGGCCACTGACATACGAAGAGATACTTTACTTCATTAGTAACCTGGAAAATGCAAATTAAGCCCACAAGTAGATACCATTATATATTCATTCAATTGGGAAAAATTAAGATGTGGCAGAGTTCATTCATCAGTGAGTACTTTTATATATTGCTAATATGAGTGTAAATTGGTAAAACCCCTAGGAAAACAAGTTGCTTTGGAAGCTGGAAGTCTGGGACCAGAATGCTGACAAGGTCAGTTTCTTTTGAGAGCTCTCTTCCTGGCTTACAGACAGTTATCTTCTCACTATATCCTCACAATGTGGACTTCTTATAAGACCACAATCCTATTAAAGTCCCAACCTCATAACCTTATTCAACTTTAATTATCTCTTAAAGACCCTATCTTGAGATAAAGCCACATAACCATTGGGGTTTAAGGCTTCAACAGGTGAATTTTGGGAGGCCACACCTGGACAAGTAACACCAGTTACCAGGTGCTCAAGGTCACATATACAGAAGGATGTTTAAAGCAGTGGTGTTCATAATACCAAGAAATGCAAGCAACCCCATGCCCACTCAATAAGTTGGAAAATAAATTTTGATATATTTAAACAATAAAATATTACACAGCAAGGGAAATGAATGAACTATAGTTAAATGCAATACCATGAATACATCCTAGTGAACTGAGGTTGGGAAGAAAAGATAATTCCAGAAGTTTACTACTTTCAGTATTATACTTTTATAGAGTTCAAAAGCTAGCAAAATTAAAGAATATATTATTTAGTCATATATATATATATACATAATTTAAATAAAACCATGATTTTAAGCAAATGATGATAGACACAAAATTCAGGTAAAGTGTCATTTCTCTTTCTCTCTTTTTAGGATTTATTGATTAGCTGCTTTGGATCTTAGTTGCAGCACACAGATCTTCGATCTTCATTGCAGGATTCGGGGTCTTTAATTGTGATGTGTGGGATCTTGTTTTTTTCTTAGTTGTGGCATGTGGAATCTCCTATTGATAATTGTGGTATGTGGGATTGAGTTCTCCGACTAGGGACTGAACTCAACCCTCTTAGCCACTGGACCACCAGGGAAGTCCCTAAATAGTCATTTCTAAGGTTTGGGCAGTGAGGCAATGAAATATTGGGAACGAAGACATAGTGTATATAAAACAGAAATGCTAGAGCCAACCCATCCTGTCTCACAAAAGCCAACTGTTAAATTTTCTGGAATTTTGAGAGCCAGTTGTTAGACTGCTCATAGTTTGCAATTAACCATGCTGGGAGTATATACACCACGAAAATAAGTAAACACTAAAACCAGGGCCGTATTTTTTTTTTTCAGGTAGCTGGCTGTTAAACACTTAGTAGCATACCACTGTCTGCACCTTGGCATGAAGTCAAGGGGGTTGGCCAGGCTCACTGCTGCTAGAATCTAAGCACCCTGGAGAGGTAGGAGTCAGGGATGGTTAAGGTTAACAAGCCAGAGAAAGAAGCTACACTGACCCAGAACCAGGGGGAGGGAGGGAAGGCCAGAGTCAGGTATAGAAACTAAGATATGACTATCAGAAAACCAGAGAATCGCGCAAAGGGAGTGCCAAGCCAAGAAGACAAGAAGGAGACAGGCCTTGGAGAGCCCTGGATACAGGCAAGTGCTATAAGCCATGGGTCACCTGGTGAGGCTGGCTTTTGACATGGTGACCAATCAGCTGATGGGGTTTGGTTGCTGTAGAACATTCCTCCCTGCAAGAAGCAGGTCTGCAGCAGCCACTGACAGTGCCTCCAGGCAGAGGGCTTTAATGTCACTGAATTTCAGTGTAACAGGAATGTCTCAGGCTAGTGGAGCCTGGCTGAGGAGCCTGGCTTCCTGAAAACTGCCTGGAGTGGTCAGGGACCAACTGCTGGTGGGTGCCTGGGCCAGTCCCAGTCTGCAGAATCATGGGGTGACTGTCCACTAAGGAGGGCTCCTGGGGTCTCGCCCCTCAAGGGCAGCCAGAAAGTGGAAAGTGTTAGTCACTCAGTCGTGTCTGATTCTTTGTGACCCCATGGACTGTAGCTCACCAGCTTCCTCTGTCCATGGGATTTTCCAGGCAAGAATACTGGAGTGGGTTGCCATTTCCTTCTCCAGGGGATCTTCCTGACTCAGGGATTGAAACTGGGTCTCCTGCATTGCGGGCAGAGCCTTACTGTCTGAGCCACTGTCGGGGAGTGGTTCCTGTAACTCTGTTCCACAAGGGCAGCCCAGCTAAGTCCCAGTTGCAGAGTTGAGAGGGCCTGGGGTGCCCCCTTGAGGTTCTCTCATGTTGCTTTTTTTATTCAGCAGGTCAATCTTGTCTGACTTTGCAGCCCCATGGACTGCAACACACCAGGCTTCCCTGTCCTTCACTGTCTCCCAGAATCTGCTCAAACTCATGTCCATTGAGTCAGTGTTGCCATCCAACCATCTCATCCTCTGTCTCCCACTTCTCCTCTTGCCTTCAATCTTTCCCAGCACCAGGGTCTTTTCCAGTGAGTCAGTTCTTCTCATCAGGTGGCCAAAATATTGGAGCTTCAGCTTCAGCATCAGTCCTTCCAATGAATATTCAGGGTTGATTTCCTTTAGGATGGACTGGTTTGATCTCCTTGCTGTCCAAAGGACTCTCAAGAGTCTTTTTAAAGCACCACAGTTCAAAAGCATCAATTCTTCAGTGCTCAGTCTTCTTTACGGTCCAACTCTCACATCCGAACATGACTACAGGAAAGACCATAGCTTTGACTATAGGGACCTTTGTCAGCAAAGTGATGTCTCTGCTTTTTAATATGCTGTCTAAGCTTGTCATAGCTTTTCTTCCAAGGAGCAAGCGACTTTTAATTTCATGGCTGCAGTTACCATTCACAGTGATTTTGGCGCCCAAGAAAACAAAGTCTGTCACTGTTTCCATTGTTTCCCCTTCTATATTCCAAGAAGTGATGGGTTGTCACTGAAGCTGGGGCTCCCTTCACTCCAGCCATTACCGGGGTGGGGGATGGGTGCACCAAGCTATAGGTCCACCTTTAACATGAGCCTGCAGCTATGACCCTGGGCTTGTCAGGCAGGACTGGCAAGCATGTTCCTCAGGACAGCCAGGAACCCACGTGTGATGGAGAATCTTATGTGTCAGTTTTACTGGGGCACAGGATCCCCAAATATTCAATCATATGTTTTTCTGGGCGTGTTTGTGAGTGCCCTTGGATGAAATGAACATTTAAATTGCTAGACTGAGTAAAACAGATTGCCTTCTGTAACACCAAAGGCTTGAACAGAACAAAAAGGTTGACCCTCTCTCAGATTAAGTGAACTCTCCAGGCTAAATGTTGAGTGAGTCCACGCTCACGCTCAGTCGTGTCTGACTCTTTGTGACCCCATGGACTGTAGCCTGCCAGGCTCCTCTGTCCATGGGATTTTCCAGGCAAGAATCCTAGAGTGAGTTGCCGTTTCCTCCTCTGTCTCCTGCATTGCAGGTGGATTCTTTACCCGCTGAACCATTAGGGAAGCCCTTATTGAGCAAGAACACTGGTCTTTCCAGTCTTCAGACTCACATTGAAACCTGGGCTCTTGCAGGGTCTGGAGTCTGCCAGCTTTGGGGCTAGAAGTACACATTGGCTCTCCTTGGCTCCAGCTCATCCACCAAAGATCTTAGGACTTGTCAATCTCCTTAATCACCTGAACCAACTCCTTACCCTAAATATGTATTTCCTGTTGGTTCCTCTGGAGAGCCCTAAGACTCCATCCACTATGTACGCAACACATTTCCCATGTGTAAGGGGACAGCCCATTTTCTCTCTCCCCATGCCTTCTGCCCTTCTCTAATAAACCTGGACCCAAAGTTTCTGTTTATATGGTTCAGCCTGCCTAGATCCCTCAATCAGCCATTAAAAAGCCAGCATCTGGATGTATGAATGCCCTTGTCCCAGCCAGTCAGCATCCTTGAAAGACCACACCAATGATCCCTCTCCTCCTGCCCCTGAGCAGAGGAAAATCACAAGATTGACTGGATCTTTGAGATCTCTGGGATAAGCTGGGTCCTCAGATAATGGGTTAATGCCTCTGAGGACTCACTGTCTATCTCTCTTCCTAACACTGTCCATCCCCCAAGGTTGAACTCGACTTTTGCCTGGCCATTCTCACCAGATGGTCTTGCCTCCACTTCCTTGAGAAAAGCATTTGACAGAAGTTCCTGCAGTGTCCCTTCTCTCCCCCATTCAAAGTGTCTCTGAATCTTGATTCATCCTTTTCTCTGTCCCTCCAAAACAAAAAGGGTCTTTAAGCCCCTGATATAAAAGTTCCTGAGGGTGCAGTGTCCACAGCCAACTCAAATCTACACATGGAGATAAGGTCCCAAGGTTCTGCATGGTCATTTGGGAGCAGCAACACTTCACTGGAGTGGTTTCTGCCTCTAGTCTTCTTCCCATAGGATGATCTCAGGGGACCAGCCCTGGCTAAGGCAGACTGTCCCCCCACCACCACCACCAAGCACGCAGAAGGCAGGCCAGAGCCCAGGGCAGCCTCTCGAGCAGGTCCCTCATGCCATGCAAGACCATCCCTCCAAACTAGGCTTTTCCCATCTGGTCCTCCTTCCTCCCTTGAAGACAATTAGCCTTGTTCTCACTTGTATATTCAATCTTTCTTTCTCCTCCAGATCCTTACCCTTGGTTTAAAATACACTTAAAACTCTTCCAGCCTAAATTGTCCCCATCTCAATCCTGCTGTTCCCTCTGTTACTGCTTTAAGCGTCTTCTTTCCTTCCCAGGCAGTTTCTTGGAGAGAGTAGCCAGGACTCTTACCATGAGTCAACCTGACCCTTCCCTCACTCTTGAATTCTGGCTTCCATATCCAACCCAACCTCAAGTCCACTGGCACTGCTCTACAGGGACTGCTAAGCATCTAAGTCATCAAATGCAAGAATCACTTCAATCCTTCTGAGGTTGGCTCTTCACCTGCGTTTGGGGTGTCAGCTTAAAAAATATTCACAACATAAAAGTTAAAAGTTATGTTTTATTCAATGAGAATTTTTAGGACTTCAAGCCCAGGAGGCAACATCTCAAGCAACCCTGATAGAACTGCTCCAAGGAGGCCAGGCAGGGGGCCAGGTTACACAGTTTTGTAACAAAGGGCTGGTAAGTCTGAATAACAAAAGATTTTTGTTAATTAAAGGAAACCAGACATCTCAAGGAATTTAGCACTTTTATTTGTATGGGAAGATGCAAGAGTCTAGGCTCACTGAAATCATTCCTTTGATATGCATCCACCTATCTGAGGCCAGTATTCTGTGTTTTCACATCCTGAATTTCCTCAGGGCTCACAATGGGGCGTGGCTACAGTCAGAGGCTTTTAAATGGCAGGTATTCTTTCCTTCCTAAATTCCCTCAGGCTCATCAGCTCACCGTCAGTGGTGGCTGCAATCGCTAATGGCTGTGACTTCCTTTGTTTAGTGATATGTCAGGAAATATTCCATTTCTCGAAGGGAATGGAAAGAAAGAATGTACCCAAAATACCCACAGGAGAGCAGGATTATGGGAATTCTAATCACAAAAGGTAAATTCAAGGAGAAAGCAGTTCTTGGGCATGAGAGTCCGGGCTAAGAAGTTCAACCTCACCCACCCACCTTGCCAGCTGGAAGCTGGCACATGATCCAACCAAAGGAATTGACAAGTTTCCTCTTAGGCAGATCATACCCCTCACACAATAAAGGAAACTGAGGCTCCAGAAGTTAAAATAAAAGCCCTCTAGATTGCCCAAAGTTACACAAGGAGTGAGGATCAGAGCTCCTTCCACACATAGTGTTGCAGAAACCAGTACTCAAGAAATCAAGCACCACACTCGGAGAGTTGGAGAGCTCAGGTTTGTTAAGCCAGCGGGCCCAGAGGAGTTAACTCTCCAAGCTCTGAGCCCCAAACAAAGGAGTTACAGAGTTTTTACAGACAGACTATAGTGGACAGCACTAGCTGCCAACAGGCTTGTTTAAACTACGGTGTTTCACATGTGCGGGAACAGCGGTCAAAACGGGGAGATGAATGGCTGACCTTTATATGGACAGGCATGATTAAGCAGGATTGCAGGGGCTGGGCAATTGCAAAGAGCAGGGCAAGGGTGTGTGAGATAAACTCTAGTTCCTCGGATTGTAAGTCCCCACTTTCAGAGACTACATGACCTACATGATCCAGACTTTGCAAGGAGCAAACTGAGTTACAGAGGCAGAATGAGCAGGAGGTTATGTAAAATTTTAACTTTTCCTCTTCACTAATACATTCTATAAAGTACTTATTTGTCTCTCTCTACTAGAATGTAAACTTTTCAAAGACAATGGTCTTTGTTTTGCTCTCAGATATCTCCTAAAAGTGTCTGGCACATATTCAAGTTCTTTAATGAATGATACACTGTATGGACACCTTAGGATGCATTCAAGAACAAAGCCCTTTCCTTGATGCCAATTATCCCAATGAAGTGCCAGCTGCGACCTTTGCACCGCTCTCTAGCTCCATCTGGTGGCAGTCTCTCTCTCCTCCCAGGGCGGTCCCAAGTTTCCTCGGAACTTCTTAGCTTGGTTCTCGCTGAGTGCGCATCGGACCAAAATCAAAGAGCACAAACTCAGAGCAGGAAATTGAGGAAATTGTAACTCTGAGAGGCATCATCAGTAGCCAGTAAGCAGAAGCACTTAGTTCACGTGGTGCAGGTTCAGCCTATGGCGCTCCTAATGTTCTCTAACTGGCTCTCTTCCGGTTCTGGCTCCTTCTCTCTCGACAAGATGGCCACACCGGCAGTACCGGCGAGCGCGCCTCCCGCCGCCCCATCCGAAGCCCCAGCTGCGGCCTCATCTCCGGCCTCGGCCCCGGCCTCAGCCTCGGCCCCGGCTCCAGTGCCGGCTCCGGCCCCGGCTCCAGCGCCATCGCCGGCTCCCACGTCATCCTCAGACCCGGCAGCGGCTGCCACCGCGGCTCCGGGCCAGACCCCAGCCTCAGCGCCAGCCCCAGCGCAGACCCCCGCACAGTCTCTGTCAGGCCCTGCTCTCCCAGGCCCTTTCCCTGGCGGCCGCGTGGTCCGGCTGCACCCGGTCATTTTGGCCTCCATCGTGGACAGCTACGAGCGACGCAACGAGGGAGCTGCCAGAGTAATCGGGACCCTGCTGGGTGAGTGGTCAGGGGAAATTGACGTTCTCTTTTACTTCCCACCTCCTTTTATCTTGTTCCCCTCTATTCTCACTCCCTTGTAGTTACTTGTTGAGTAAGTATCGTGTGCCGAGTGACTAACATTTTATTTTTAATCTTCGCAGTAGCATTTCGCTTCGAGTATGATTAGTCCCAGTCACCGAAAAATGTGTTCACACCCTTACTGGGACGTCAAAAACGTTTGACTCCCTAAACCCAAGTGACCAAGTTTTTTCCCCTTACCTGCTACTGGTCTTTATTTTCCGAGTGTTAACCGAGAAGTTTTTTCTAACTAGTTGGCAACGGAGTGGGGACATCTTGTAGAAAGATATCCCTCTCAGCAAGTAAACCAGTTTGGCAAGAACCCATTTGAATTTCAATATTCTGCTTAAACGTCTAAGCCTGATCCTTGTTTCCTCGCTCTGTCTAATACTAGTCACCAGTGAAATATAGACCCCCGTTCCCCCAGTGTAGCCTCTGATTCTTGGTTTGGACACAAACAATTAATACAGTACAAATTTATTCTTTGTATTAACCATCACATGGAGAAATAACGTTTTTCCCTGCCATGTTCCAAATTTGAGGAATGGGTATTTTATGTTAGAGTAAAACCGAGAAGCCCAAAAAGGGATTTCTGACAATGTATTCTTTTCTCTGGGGACTTCTGGTCCCATCAAGTTAATTTTCACTCCATCTTGGTCACAGATATGGGGCACTTTTGTGATTCCACTTTAGTCGCATTTATGCTTTCTCTTTCTTAACCCTTGAACGTGTAATAGTTTCCATTGTAGAAGACAATTGGTGTATTGAGAAGAGGACAATAGTTGTAGCCAGACTTCTGCAAACATTAGGGAAGTCTCTTTCCTTCAGGGACTTGCTGAAGACGTCTGACTGTGCTGACACAGACTAGGTATGAAGCAGCTGTTGGTTGCTGTCATCCACCACATCAGGCACACTCCTGACACACACATTCTCTCTTTTATCTTTGAGACTGTAGCATTTTACAGAAACTTTAGTTGATTCATTTTTACAAACATTGCCATAGCTATCTCAAACCAAGCCTTTGTATTCTCTTTGCTTGTTCTCCCTGTTTTTTTCCTTTAAGTTCCATTCATTTTCCAGGTTCCCAGGAAAAGTTTTCACTCTGTCCTTCATCTCCCATACCCCCACCCTCACCTCTATTTATAATCTCCCAAAGTGTGAAAATGTTAGTCACTCAGTCCTGTCGGACTCTTTGCAACCCATGGACTGTATGGTCTGTAGCCTGCAGGCTCCTCTGTCCATGGAATTGTCCAAGAATACTGGAGTCGGTTGCCATTTCCTTCTCCAGGAGATCTTCCTGACCCAGGGATCGAACCCAGGGCCTCCTGGTTGTAAGCAGATTCTTTACAGTCTGAGCCACCAGGGTGTCCCAATCTCCCACAGTATGCCAGAATTCTGTCACGATGCCCTGCCTTGAGCTTCTATAATAAATGACTCTTGCATCACTGACTTGGCTCTCAAGAAATACTATTATATTCTTTCGGCTACACTGTCAGATTTCTCAAATTCACTAGATCTGTTAACTAAAGAAACAATTCTCAATTCTCCACCCTAGATTTGTACTCGGTGCCCCCAGATATTGCAGTGACCCAAGTTAGACCAACTGTAATCTAGATTTTCAGCTCCTCTTCCAGAATGGAATCATGGTACAATGCTAGATGTTACAGAGGCAATGCTTACTGAAGAATGAAGCACAGAATCTGCTTGCTAGGAATGTAGAAATTTTAAGTTAGAAAGCAATTCATGGGACATATTCCATTTGGTTAAATTAAATCACTAGTACCTTTTATGTGCCATAAAACTATTAGATACTTAGAATTCAAAGGCTGATAAAACCAATGCTACTCTTAACCTTAGATTCAAGATGAAGATATACTCTTATATGCAAGTAACTAGAGTATAATGAGATAAATGCTTTAATAGAAGGGTGCCATAATGGCATGAAAATATAGAAAACTTGACTATTTCAGAAGCTCAGAGTGGTCAAGTCTGTTGACAAAAGGTCAAATAAGATATAGAGTATGTATGCATACTATTATATATAAAATAAACAACAAGGACTTACTGTACAGTGTAGGGAACCATACTTAGTATTAATGGAAAAGAATCTGAAAAAGAATATGTGTGTGTATACAGGTATAACTGAATCACTTTTCTGTACACTTGTAACATTGTAAATCAACTGTACTTCAATTAAAAAGAAAAAGTATCATTGGTTTTGGGGATATAGTTTCAGCTAAGAGGGCAGAAACCACAGTGAAGTGGGATTAAACAGACACTGATGGGTCGGGAGCAACACTGTAGTCTGGTGGAGAGGGAAGCACCGGAAGCCTATGGAGAGGGACTAGTAGGTTAGGGTAAAAATGGAGCAGTCAAGGGACTGGGAGTCTTAGTGAGGTCAAGAAACAAGGTAGCAGGAATAAAAATACCAGAACTCGAAAAATAAAAGTTTGTGGTATGATGTTTAGGGTTCACAAGGAGGCGTTTTCTGGATGGTGGTAGGGTTAAGGTTATGACTGGGACCGTATGGCTGCAGGGAGGTGCAGGGGACGCTCCCTAAAAGTGTGCTCTGAGGATGGGGCTGCTATGTGCGTGGTCTACATAGACACGGTTAGAATCCCCAGGCAGCTCTGCAGGTGAAGTTCTATTGAGAAAGTCCAGAGCCTGAAAGATGAAGATCTTAGAGTGAAGATCCGGCGTAGGACAGGTAGCAGGAAGTGACGCAAAAGGAGACCCTATGAAGAAAGAATAGACGCTGTTTGCTGATCGTTAAAGAAGAGAGTTGGAGATAACTCTGGGGTTTCATTTCTCTGGAAAATCCAGGTTCCATTGGTGCACATGGCTGAAACTTGGGAGCTTCTGAGTCCAGTTTGGATTTTTGTTGTTGTGCCTTGACTTCGAGGAGACCTCTTGAAAGCATTTGGGGCAGTTGGAAGCCCAAGGTTTTGTAACACTTGGACCATTCTCTCTGACAGGAACTGTCGACAAGCACTCAGTGGAAGTCACCAATTGCTTCTCAGTGCCACACAACGAGTCAGAAGATGAGGTGAGTGGGGATTTGAGATCCCCATATGGTCTGTAGCTATTCATTTGCCAGACTCTCTGTGAGGCCCTCCTACACCAAGGGTGTCGTGCTCATAACTAAAACTGCTGTTCTTTCAAAGAGCTTTGTCCCATTTGGACATACTTGCCAAGCGTCTTTTCTTTGTTGGGAGTGGCCTCTTGTCTTGTTCACCCATTTTGCTGTGGACTTGTGGCTTCTTAGCTTTCTTTCTTGCCCTTCTTCTTAGGTGGCTGTTGACATGGAATTTGCTAAGAACATGTATGAGTTGCACAAGAAAGTCTCTCCAAACGAGCTCATCCTGGGCTGGTGAGTTGGGACGGGGGTGGAACGTCTCAGTGGTTGATTGCCAGTGCCTTTTGCCACCTGACTAGGTAGCGTACTTCCTTTTTTGGAGACAGGGTATTGAATGTGTATTATCTCAAGGAGCTGGCAATTCTGTGTGTTTTGTTGGCAGTTCTGATCCTGTGAGGCCAAGAATACTCATTTTGAGCTGCAGCTTTTGCTGAGCAAGTCGTTTTTACCTCGCTGGTGACTTAGAGTTTTTCATGAGGTTTTAAGTCAGCCTTGTTTTATTTGATTTAATAAAGTTATCAGTGTGCTTTTTTTTTTTTTTCCTTCAATGTTGTCCCTGGGGGTATAACTACCACAAGGGTGTCAGGTACCCAGAGACACCCATGCCACCATCCTGTTTAGTGTTGATGTCACGTGTAGACATGAGTCCACAGCTCTTCCATTTTCCAGGTACGCTACAGGCCACGACATCACGGAGCACTCGGTGCTGATCCATGAGTACTACAGCCGAGAAGCCCCCAACCCCATTCACCTCACAGTGGACACCAGCCTCCAGAACGGCCGCATGAGCATCAAGGCCTATGTCAGGTGACCAGGGGCTTGGGCCGCAAGGACATGAAGCCTCCTTCATCCATGCTAGCCCTGGGTGACACCCGCCTCCACCCCATGCCGGTGTCATCCTTCGTTTGCAACTTGCTGCCTCCTGAGGAAGCCCCTGCCTCATTCTCGGCAGTTATCACTGGAGAGGTTTTACTCAGAAAGAAACTGTCCCTGAAGTTACCACTTGCTGACCCTTGCCTGCCCAGACTTCTACTCATTGCTCATAGCCAGTTTCCAAGGGCAGCCCTATAGGTATTTGAGCAAGCTTGTTTTTCCTGTCATCTTTTCTAGAAGCTAACTCATACACAGCTCCTACCGCTGATCCTCACATGGTGTGCTGGCCAGGATTCTTCTCCATCTTCACTGATTTTCTGAATTGCCCTTAGGTTTGTCATTATCCCTAAAACTGTATAGAACACAGGGCAGTACAGATTAAGAATGGCTGTCTTTATCTTGAACATGTCCGTTAATCTTGGTTATAGTACAGTTTGAATGACAGTCATATTACCCTGTTGGCACATTGAGCTTGCAGGCAACTAGAATGCTGGGTGATGGGGGATGTTGGGCTGGATGATGGGAAAGGCTCTAGTGGCATGCCAGAAAGGCGGCAGCTATAGGAGTTGAAAGGATTATATTTTCTCCTTGGAATGATGCCCTTTGTTAGTGCGTCTCTTACTGCATTTAACTTTATGCTGTTTCTGTATCTGACACTAAAGTGGCTGGTTAACCATTACGTGGTGGACAAAGGTGGTACATGTCAGTTCTTACAGGGCCAGTTATTATACCACTAAGCTCTAGCTGTTGCCTGATTTCTTAGCCTCTCCAAATATTTCAGACTCCTGCAGATGCAATGAAAGTGTATAGTTGACTCAGTAAAGGCAGTCACCTTTACTGAGATTAATTATTGCACCCAGTCTAATCTTGATGGACCAGAATAGATTTTTTTTTCCAGTTCTGATGAGTACTTTTCGGTCCCAGATGAGACCTGTCCTGTCACTTCTTTCTGTGGGAAGGGTGTCTAGGCACCGAGTTCCACAGGGATATTCAGTTTCCTGTCCTCTTCACTGAGATTTCAGTGTGTGAAGTAATCCTCTGGAAAAGGGTCCAGGCCCCGTCCAAATGCTGAGTCCATTCTTTCAGGCCAAGAGTTTGGTGTGTGGAAAGAGCTAAGGGAAGAAAGTGGCTTGTTCTCTTTAGACCTCTGGGCTTCATCTGGTCCAGCCTTCTCATCTCAGAACCTTGGAAACCATACTCTTGATATGACTGCTTTCCTAGCCGGGACCAAACATGGAAACTGCCCACCAAAGCCATCTGTTAACCTTGACTTCTGTCTCCCCAGCACTTTAATGGGTGTTCCTGGGAGGACCATGGGGGTGATGTTCACCCCTCTGACAGTGAAATACACATATTACGACACTGAACGCATTGGAGGTAAGTGACCTCCCCATTTCTAGGTCCTGGAAAGGGAGGGGATTTCTATATAACAAGGATGGAAGACCTTAGGTGGGTTAAGAGCAACCCTTGATCTAAGGTTTGTGTGGGACTAGAGAATTATTTGAGAAATTGTTAGAGGTGGGAAATCATCAGCCCCAGAGGCTACGTGGCCATTCATATAAGACCAAAACCAGCGATTAGCATCCTGGGTGCAGGGGTTGAACTCTCTCAGAAGGAAGAAAAGCTAGTAAGGGCAGAGCAGGGGGAGTTTGGGGAAGCTAGCAGTCCAGAAGGAGGTAGTTTGAGCTCTGTTTCCTGATGGGATGGCTGAATTTCTGTCTCTTCTACCCCACCCACTCCCACAGTTGACCTGATCATGAAGACCTGTTTTAGCCCCAACCGGGTGATCGGCCTCTCCAGTGACTTGCAGCAAGTGGGCGGGGCTTCCGCTCGCATCCAGGACGCCCTCAGCACAGTGTTGCAGTATGCGGAGGACGTGCTGGTGAGGATGGGAGGGAAACAGGAGGAGGAGGGTGTGGGTCTCCACTGTGAGACGGCAGGGGCTGCGCTGGCGAAGTCACGGTCTCAGAGACAAGAATTAACGTGCCGCATTGACTCTCTTGGTGCTCAGTCTGGAAAGGTGTCAGCCGACAATACTGTGGGCCGCTTCTTGATGAGTCTGGTTAACCAAGTACCCAAAATAGTTCCCGAGGACTTCGAGACCATGCTCAACAGCAACATTAACGTGAGTGTTGTCCCTGGGCTTCTGGGAGCCTGCGCCTCAGCCCGTACACGTGTGAAGGGGGGTGGGGAGGTGGCCTGGAGAAGAGAGGAGGCAGGGCAGCGCCTTTGGCCCCCTCGCAGTCCAGGCTGTGAGGAAGAAAGCACAGGTGTTCAGAGATTCTCCTCCTGCTATTTCTTTGCTTCCCATGGCTCAGGTGTATCAGAGATGAAACGGTGTTCTCAGGCATTTCCTTTTTGTCTTCCTCCTACTCTTGATCAGCCTCTCCCAGCTTTCATTTGCCCAGGACTGCCTTACCCTCAGTGACCATCATACAGCTGGCCAGCCTTTCCGCTTACTCTCTACCCAGCCCCGCACTCATCCTGGACTCCTTCTCTTCCAGGACCTGTTGATGGTGACCTATCTGGCCAACCTCACACAGTCACAAATTGCCCTCAATGAGAAGCTTGTGAACCTGTGAAGGGGCCACGGGCAGCCCTCCTGCCACACTGGGCCCCAGCCAACCCCAGATGGAGTGAAGGAGAAATGGTGTCTTTGTGATCTGAGTCACACTGAGTCAATCAACTGCTTGTGACTCTAAATAAACATAGACTACCTTTTGTAAGTGAATTCCATCTAATGTGAGTTTCCCTCTGGGTGGAAGGGAAAAGGCAGTTCTGGAGCTCACCCAGGAACCAGGAAGTGAGTACTTTGGTGGAAGCTGGGTCGTGTTTGTGTGGCCTGAATCCAGGTCTGGATTTTTTTATGCCACTATCTGCTTCATGGTTTAGTGGCCCAGTGAAATAATTGCTCTCATAGAGCAAAAATACGACATGATGGGAACATAAGGGCTGACCAGAGTCTGTCAAAGTCTATGTAAGACATGATACCTGAGCTGATGTTTTTTTTTAAAAAACAGGAAATCTGGAAAGGGTGATTGGGACAAAGGAAGTATATGGAAAATGGCTTAACCTGTTTAGAATCTAAGAAGGCAGGAGCCAGACCATGAGGGCCCACAACCTGTGGAGGTTGGATTTTTATCTGGGAAGTTGTGGGAAGGCATTGGGTAATTAGATTTGGATTTCAGAAAGATTACCGGATACTGGTGTAGAGGTAGGAGGGAAAGGGAGAAAAACAGAAGGCATAGGGTCGCCATGATTGTCAAGAGATGACGCAAGCCCAGGTTCAGGCTGGGCCTTGGGGATGGTGACAGAGACTTGGGTTCAGGAAGCAGACTCCAAGGAGGACCTGGAGTCTGGCTGACACTTGGATGGTGAGATGGGGGCAGTCTGGGATATTGCCTGGTTTCTGATAAAGGTGATAGAAGGGCTGGTGATATATGAAAACCCTGGCTACTCAAGAGTGGTGGAAGCTGAGAATGCAGAGGTAGGGTTACAGGGTAGTTTACCAAATGATGAAGTCTTAAGTGCAAATAAATATGACTTATTTTGTAAACTGGGGCCACATCAGGTGTTTTGAGGAAAGGCTGGAGAACTCAAGTTACGTGTTGCCTCATGTATTACTTATCAAATGCTAACCAGTATGCTAAGCAAGAGGTCCTGGTGCCTGCTTAGAACCTGTAGGGGATACAAAGACACCATCACTTTGAGAATCATGAGATGTTACAGGTCGTGGAAGACTTCCAGTTAGGAAATGAAACCTAAGCTGGACTTGAAGAATGAGAAGGAGGCAGATTGAAAAAGAAAAGAGAGGAAAATAAGCCATTCTAGACAAAAAACAGCATGTGCAAAAGCCTTGGAGGAAGACTGTCACCTAACGTTGCTCCGTTGTTGCCCACCCTGGCCACAGAGTTGTCTATAAGACAAGAACACTCCTCTGTGCCTGCAAGGATGCTTGATTTTTTTTTCCCCAGGCTTTGCCTATATGTGCACAAGTTTGTTTTTTCTATGAAATGTGTTTTCACACATTCTCTTCGTGGTTGTGCCTGTGCTGAAAACACTGCAGTGTCTGGGTGTGACGTGTAACTTGAGTCCTATGATACCATACTTCCCTGATTTTCTCCCAACACCCTTAACAGACTGGTCCTTCCTCCTCTGACACCCCCCTATCCCATCCCACCTCCAACAAGTTCCATTCCCCAGGGTTCCATCTTGGGCCCTCTGCCTGAAAGAGCTCAGGAAAGCCTGGGACTGATTACTCCCTCTGTGTTGACAATACCTAGGCTCCAATGCTGGCTGAAATTCAGAACTGGTTTCCTGGTTCCAGAAATACCATATCTCTCACCTGGATGTCTCAGAAGCATCTTAAATTCAGCATGTTTCATATTCAGTTGAGTGTCTCTTCCTCCCCAACAAATCACTTCCTCAGGGAATAACACAACCATGTATGCAGTTGTTAAAGCCTAGAAAGCTTGGGTGAATCCTTAATTCTCCCACCCACCATCATGCCTCAAACAGTTCATCACAACTCAGCCATCCTTGCCATTTGTGATCCTGTGATATAATAAATTTTTTCATCCATGTTGCTAGATTCCTGGCATGCAGTTCTTAAACCTGTTGGAATTTCTTAAGTAATAAGACCTATAAAGATAGAGAATCTTATCTCTGACCAGCTTCTTTCAACTGCACCTGAGTTTATGCTAATGGAATGATGTTTGTAAAGCACCTGGATCACCACAGAATGGGGGCTGGTTGCCAAGTAAATCAGCCATGTGATTAGAGCGTATTACATTCAGCTCAGGGAGGGGAGAGGGGCTGAAGTTTGGATCAATCCATGAATGACCACTGGTTTAATCAGTTGTGCCTATGTGATGAGGCCTCCATTGAAAGCCCAGAGTTTGGAGAGCTGGATTGGTGAACAGGAACGTGTCCAGGAACAAGACACATACCAGGAAGACAGTGCACATAAACTCCACAGGGACAGGGACCTCTGTGCTCAAGACCCTCCAGGCTTCACGCTGTGCCTCTTCATCTGCCATTCAGTCACATCCTTTAATGTCTTCTAACAAAGCAGTAACAGTAGGTAGACTTCCTGAGTTCTGTGAGCTGCTCCAGCAAGTTGACAATCTGAGGAGGCAGTTGTGGGAACCTCCAGTTTATAGCCAGTGGACAAGAAGCTCTGGTGTCAACCTGTACTTGTAATTGGCATCTGAAATGGAGGTGGGAGAGGGATATGGAGGTGAGGCAGTCTTGTGGGACTGAGACTTTAGCCTTAGGGTCTGGTGCTGACTCCAGGCAGATGGTGTCAGAACTGAGTTAGATTGGAGAATGCTCAGCTGGTGTCTGGGCATCGCTTGGTGTGAGGAAATCAGCTGCACTTCTGGTCATAGACGTGTTTGATGTGGTCAGTGTGGAGTAGAGGGAGACGGCTGCCCTGTTGCCCCTCTTACATCCCTTCTCACAGCAGCCACACTGCCCTTATAAATCCAACCAGGACAAACTGATGATGAAGTTCACAGGCGTCTACTGCCAGGGTGAAGTCACACTTCTGCCACAGTCTGTAGGCTCAGCATGGCCTTGCCTGGCTCTTAGGCTTCATCCGTAAACTCAGGCTGGACTCCCTCTGCTCTGCCCTCTACCTGGAATACATCACCTCTAGCTGGCTTAGTACTGCTGCTCTAGGTTAGTCTAGATGCTGCCGCCTCTTGGAAAATGCTCCCGTGCCATGATCCCACAACTGTCTCCTACTTAGCATCTATCTCACCATTTTGGACTTGTCTGTTTACCCTCTGCTAGAACATAAGCTCTGTAAGGGCCAAGACTGACTGTTCTGTTGGCTGTTAGATACCAGAACAACCCAAACAGATTCAGTTCTCAGTAAATGTGTGTGATACGAATAAATGAATGATGACTTGTGAGATAATTACCTCGAGACACACTGGACGTACTAAGCTCATCGGGGGCATTGGGGTCCTGTGGAGAGGGCCAGACGGAGGGGGCACACCAGACAGGCCATTCGTTTAACTCAGCCTACAGGTGTCAGTATTGCGTGATGTTCGTTTGTACCAGACGTGTCAGAAGCTGGGGGTACAGAAGTAGGTGAACCATGTTCTCTACCCCCTGCCCCGAGTTTCAGTCTTAAAGTGGAGAGACTAAATAGGACAAAATGGATTAATTGCTATTAACAAAAAAGATAAAAATGTTTTCGGGAGACACAGTAGAGGGCAAGCTTAAATCTGCCTGAAAGCTAGAGAGGGACTTCAGTCTTGAAAAACACTGGGAATTGACTGGGCACAAAAGAGGAAGTGCTTTGAAGAAAGTGGGGTAAAGATCAAAATATTACTCAGTTTTATAATGGTCTGTGTATAGGGAGCTGTGTTTCCAAGGATGTAGCAGCCTAGAGGTAAACAGAGTTGCCACAATAGCCACAACAGTTTCTGTTACCCCGTCCTCTCTGGGGACACCTGCTTCCTCAGATCCTCCCAGAATCTCAAGTTCTTTGAATCAGGAGTCAATTTTTTTTGACATTTCAACTAGATTTTATGAAATGTGGACAGACTAAATAACTTTTTTATGTTGGACATGTGGGTTATTTCCAATCTTGTGCTGGCATTCCTTGGTGAACGACTGTGTGTGCAGACGTGACTGTCTGGCTTTACACTTTGGGGTGATCTGTGTCCCCTACTCTGTGACACATGTTGTCACCCAGGAAGTCCACACAGTACCGCCCAGCCTCTGCAAGGGGAAGAGACTGAGAATAAGTCACAGCTTCCACTCGCCCTCTCCCTGCTGTGGAGGGACGGAGTGAGAGGCTGAGGGGACCCGAGACCATATGACCCCAGCCTCTGCCCTCCATGGGTCCGTAATCATACACCTCTCCTCCGTCAGCCCAAACCAGAGTCCTTTTGGGGGAAAATACATAGCTTTGGAGAGCATGGGAGGGACGTGGGAATCTGCACGCGGTTCCCTGTTCTGACTCCAGCCTGCCTCCTCAGTTGAGCCCGTGGGCTGCCTGGCTACAGGCAAGGCCTTGGGCTCTGCTGGAGTCCCTGGAGAGGGATAATTCAGAGCTTCGTCCCCGGGAAAAGTGGGCTAGGCAAGTGCTGGGAGGCCTTCACAAAGAGGTCTCTGGCAAGGACCAGAAAGCTCTGGGTCCTGTGAAGAACATGGCCCACAATCACTGGTGGACCTGTGAGGGAAGCGGGCATAGGGTCTTACTGGATTCTTGCTCTGGCCAAGAAGGATTGAACAGATACACTGAGTCACCCCACCTCCTAAGGCGGGGAGTCTGAGGCAAGGCTTCAGCAGGAGGTGGCATCTTGTTTGGCTCTGCTCAGCCCATTCTAGGCAGAAAGACCATTTCATCTTCCAGCACCCACAGAACTAGAGATGGTCAGGCTGTGCTGCAGCAAGCCCTGCTGTTGCTGCGACTTCATTCACATCTGATGAAATCAGCATTTCTCCCACATACTAGCCATGGTCAGCATTGCCAGGAATGTTCAAACAGGGCCCAGCTGCTGGAACTGAGTTGCCTTTACACCCACTAATGTCTAGGAATCCATTCAAGCTCTTAGAGGGCTAATAAAGGCCTGCTTTGTCCCCCTTTTCCCCAATGATGTCTCACAGAAGGGAAAACAGTTGCATTTGGTGCTGATCTAGACTATGATTAGGTCAGTTTGTTCCGTGATGGTCTGTCTGGTCCATCTTGGTCTATCTTCTGCCTCATTCAGGCTCCTAGTCCTGTGTTGATGTTTCTGTCTCATCATGATGACCATCAGTTTTGTAACAGTCTCTGTGTCCTTGATAACGGACCACTTAGTCCCACGAGGAACACTGCTGTAAGGCTGAGGCTTTCTGAGTCATGGCCACCAGAGGGTGCCCTGGCACCAACTGAACTCTTGGTTGCCAGTTTACAGTTTTCTGAATAGGTTTACCAAGGGCCTGGTAAAGAAAGAGCACCTGCTTTGGAGAGGCGAGCTTGGTACAAAATAGGTGGACAAAGCTCCTGGAGATGCTGCTCTTAAGTCTCCTAGGGCCCACTTTCATTCCCATCAGATTGTAATCTACAAATCCTTCTATACAAAGATGTTAGAGGTTCCACTTTTCAGGAGGAGCTCTCATCCAGGGCCCGACTATCAAAATGAGGTTTCTCGGGCTTTCTACCCAGGGTAAAGAGTGGTACCGAAGCTCATGAGTAGTCCTGGGCATCCTATGAAAGAGCCCAGCCTGTCAGTATGTTACTAGAGTTTGGGGCAGGTGAGTGAGGAGCCCTCTCCAAACTCGAGGTTGGAATAACATGGTACGAGGTAGGATCACATCCAAACAGTCCCAGGTAAGACTACTCAGCTGATGGGTGTGTGAGAGATGTATTGAAGTAAGGGGTAGCTGAGAAGCCCCAAATTTGGACCTAAAATGCGGCTGGAGAAGGGACCTACTTAGTTTGAGTCCTCTGAAAGTAAAATGTGTGGCAAGGACTTGGGGGTGGGAGGGAGGTAGTTGATGGGGAAGGTGATCTATTTTAGATTCCTAGAGTTGTCATTTAAAAAGTACCACAAACTTGCTGTCTTACTCTCGCAGTTCTGGAGGCTGGAAGTCTGAAGTCAAGGGGGTTTATAGGGTTAGGTTCCTTGTCTTTTCCGGCTTCTGGTAGGCCCACCTGTCCCTTGGTTTGCAGCTGCAGCACTTCAGTCTCTGCCTCTGTCGTCATATGGCATTCTCCTTGTGTCCTGTATCCATATGTCCCTCTTGTAAGGACACTAGTCATATTGGATTAGGTCTCATCCTACTGACCTCATCTTAATTTGATGACATCTTCAAAGGTTCTATGCCAAATAAGGTCACATTTGCAGATACCAGGGCTTAGGACCTCAACGTATCTTTGGGGAAGAGGAGGGCACAATCAACCAATAGTATCCTCCAAGAAACAAGTCAGTGGAGACAAGGAGGGGAAGAAATAAAATCTCTGGTATTAAGCTGGTCATTTCCATCTCATTGAGAAGCCTCTAAGGAACTGTGTAAAGTACCTCTTGAGAATTATCCTGCAGAAAGACTTGAAGACTGGGACATTTAACCAGTTCTTCCATTGGCTGAAGAATTTCTTAAGAGATTAACTTCCTCATACTTGCAGGCTGCTTGCACAGGTGGACTGAGCATACTTTTCCAGCTAATTAGGAGAGCTTGAAGTGGGATGCAAGCACTTTGTGAAGAGCTATCCACAGCTGTGCTGAAGTCAGGAAGATTATGGGCTATGGCACAGGGAGCCAAAAGTGTCTGCAAAGATAAACCCTTTGCATTGCTCAGATCTGCTCATGACCCACAATAAGTCAGTCCACTCTGTTGTTGACTATTTTTTTGGCTGTGCTACACAGCACATGGGATCTTAGTTCCCTGACCAGGTATTGAACCCACTCCCCCTATATTGGAAGCAGGGAGTCTTAACCACTGGACTGCCGGGGACTTTTAAAGGCAGTGGTCAGCTGTAAGCTCCACGTTTATTTTGTTGTTGTTGTTGTTTTTATTTTTATTTTATTTTATTTTTATTTATTAGTTGGAGGCTAATTACTTCACAATATTGTAGTGGCCTTTGTCATACATAAGCTCCACGTTTAAAAAGAAAAACTTTCAGCAGAAGAGTCAGTAGAATAAAGTATAGTAAGTGTAGTTCCCCTACTGTGGTTGCTCCTAAGACAACCCAGCCGCCAAAGGTGGTCTGATTGCTTGTCCTGAGGGTGTGAGCCTTTGACTTTGCCATCATCAGGTGGTGTTGGCTGTGGTTGCCTAGTTGCTGCCATCACCAGACCTGAAAGCACCAAGAGCCACTCCAACATCCGGGTGTCACATGACGCCTCCTTGACCCCATCAGAGAGACTATCCTTACCTCTTCTGGACAGTCAGGGGTGGTTGCTCCCTCAAATATAGCAATTCTCTTTTACCTGATGGTCCACTGGCACGGAGAGCCCAAAATGGAGAACTTTCCTTGTTAACCAGTGGAAGACGTCCCCCCAAGGACCAGAACCAGTCACAGAAACGGGGAACTTAGTTCGTGCAAGGAAGTCCCTAGGGTGATGATGAAAGGGGTCAGTTCTACTTCACCCCTTGACTGCTTGGCCCCATGTGTTCTAACTGCCAGGGACGCAGCACTGTTTATCAGCTGATAGCTTAATACACGTACTACATCCTGGAGGACAGTGACCTGATCCACGGTTGTCATCCCAAAGCTGACTCCTAGGTGAAGTCTTTGAAAGGGCATTCCCATTTTCCACCCTTGGCTTCCAGGTAATGAAGAATATGGTAAGACCCCTTGTTGTACAGAACCATCGTCACTATCCTTCACCATTAAACACACTCTCCAACTGAGATTTCACTCTGCAGGATCCCGGGTTGATAGTAAGACATTCTGTAATATAAATCACTGGAGAAAACAGCCGGGAAGATGAGTCCATTATTCAGAAAAGCTTTCAGTCCCAGTCGGGACACCCTGCTGCCCTCTGCAGGGTGGTGAGAGTCTGATGCAATCAGCTTCCCTGCTGTTGGGGCAGTCTCCTCAAAGAATAACAGCATAATGAGGATCCAGCCTCTGCAGTGAGCATTCAGCTGTAGCAGTACGCAAATCTGTCTGGGTGAGAGGAAGCCCTGTCTCAGGGCCTAGGCCGAGCTTCCATCTCTCACCTTCCCACTCTGTTCGTGGCCCAAACTCTTAGTCGAATATAGAAACTGATACCCACCAGACACGTCATTCTTTGCACCTGGTTGTTGAGGGCCCCCTCCTCTGCAACAGACGCTTTCTGATGAGCATTGAGATTCAAAAATCTGCCCAATCTGAAGCCACTCCTGTTAGTCCATCCACACCCCTTTCCCCCAGACTTCCTTCTCCAGTATTCCAGTCTTGCTTCATCCAGGCCTCTGACCACCCAGTTGAGTTACTCCCCACTGCCCAGAAGTCCATGTGCATTCTCCCCTCAGGCCATGCCTCCCTACCTGCAAAGTGTACTGCTCACGAGAAGGATTTCCCTCACCACTCCTCCTGAGTGAGTGTGTGATATTGCTGCAGTTCATTTTTGTTTGCACATCGTATGAAGCCAGCCCATCCATAGGTTGAGGCTCAAATGTTTGTCCTCCTATAGCTATGGCAGTCAGAAACACCCCCACAGGTGTGAATGTGAGCTGAGAGTAGGTTGGTGCAATAGGGGTATGACATGGAGTCTAAACCACCTTTCCTTGCAGCGTCCTTGCACTCTGTGAACCTGCCTCAAAAGTACCACTGTCGTCATACAATGAATCGTCCATTTAAGGCTAGTGAACATAATCACCCCGCTAATGACTGGGCCAGCTTAACGACTGCTGACCCAGACTGTGATGGGTATTTCTGGTCATGGTGTCTTGCTATCCTATTTTCAAGTCTTTACAGGCCATACCCAGGCCCCGTAGCACACCATGAGCTGCTTTTTCAAGTGAGTAATTCTGTGTTGCCGAAGGCATGGCTTAGCTCTCAGACCTAAAAGATCTCCTACTGGAACTTTCCACAGACTCCACTCAGTGTCCTCATCTAACACAGAGGCCTCTGGCACTGTTGGACTTTCGGGTCATTGAACCCAAGACTCAAGGCAGCTGGGACCTCAGCTTGAACCTGCTGAAAATGCCTTTCTTGCTTTAGTCCACATTTAAAGCTAGAAGAGATAGTGCATTCTCTGGTCTCATATAATAAATCCTACCTCCCAAACCCCCTGTCACTCAATAAACTGCCAACATAGTTCCTCTCTAAGGCTGAGTTCTCCACAACCAGACTCTGAAGCACAAGTGATTTATTAAGGAAGTGCCCCCAGTGATGTGATGGTAAATGATCAACACCCAGCCCTTTGGAATGAAAATACAACCTGGATATATGTGTACTAAGGCGTTTCAGTTGTGTCTGACTCATTGTGACCCTATGGACTGTAGCCCGCCAGGCTCCTCTGTCCTTGGGATTCTCCAGGCAAGAATACTGGAGTGGGTTGCCATGCCATCTCCAGGGGATCTTCCCAACCCAAGGATCAAACCTGCATCACTTATATCTCCCACATTGACAGGCAAGTTCTTTACCACTAGCGCCACTTTCCATAAATACTTCCACCATGGTAAATGCTCCCACCATAGCCAATTTAAAGCTTCAGACATGATGTTTCTGACCATGAAGTTGGGAAGAGATGCTAACAATTGGCTCTTGGCTCTGGTCAGCTCCAGCATGCTGCTGAAATGTTGCTACAGGAGACAAGGAAAGGAGTGGGTGCAGGAGGACAAGGAAGTAAAGCAAGAGTGTGATCTCAAAGTCCCACCAAAGTTAGAGTCACCTGATCCTACTAGCAGGCTCCAGTGCACAAGTTTCACCTCAGTGATACACATGGCCAAGACAAGGATGGTGTACTTTCATACCCATGCACCTATTAACTGTTAGGCAAGAGCCACCCAGCATGGAAGTAAATTCCTAGGTACCTATGTCTCTGTGTAACTTCATAGTATGAAGACAGTCCCCTGAGGAAGAGGCACAGGTGTTGGAGTTTAGAAGCAAAAGTCCATCAAAGCTCTTGGTCAAAGTGAAAGGTGGGCAGGACACACAGAAATAGGAAAAAGGGACCCAAAAGGATCTGAGTGAAGCACCAATGCTGTCTGCACCAACTCACTGCAGAACCATCACTATATCCAAGTTATAGGGAGCATAGCATCAGGGCAAACATACTAGACCAACTCCAGCTGCCCTTGCCTGAGCATACAATTCTGACTCATGGAGAGTACTCCCAAGTCAGTAAATTCTCACCTGTCTAACCTTGTATTCCAACCTCCGCACCCCAATCCTAGCCCAGTACCCTCAAGATCTGCTCCTGCACTTGTTCTCCGTGTTCCTACTACTATGTATCAGACAGGGTTAATCAGAGAAGGAGAACGCTTTCTGCAAAAGAGAGTGCCTTACTGAGGTAGTCATCCCTGTAGTAACTGGGGCTCACTCTTAGAAGGAAACCATGAAGAGCCATGTAGAAAGGCCACCCCCCAGTCCCCCACTAACTGGGTGTTTGTCTTAGGGTAACTCTCTTATGGGCTTCCCTGGTGGCTCAGTTGTAAAAGAATCCACCCACAATTCAGGAGACCTGGATTCGATCCCTGGGTCAGGAAGATCCCCTGGAGAAGGAAATGGCAACCCACTCCAGTATTCTTGCCTGGAGAATCCCATGGACAGAGGAGCCTGGTGGGCTACAGTGCATGGGGTCACAGAGAGTTGGACACGACTGAGCAACTAACCAATAACAACTCAGACTTCCAGGCAGCACCCGTGCCTGTCCATGCACTGCACTTCCTTCAGAGAAATTTCTGAGCCAGAAAAAGCAGAAACACCATGCAGTTTCTTTAGATGGGATGCTGGTAAAACATAGAACTCCCCACCACAGCGGCACTGAAATCAGGTAGGTCCGGGGGTGGAGGGCACGAGGTACTATGAACATTTGCTGCAGAGGGCTTGTCTCCAAGAGAATTTTGTCATAACAGTCCAGGTATCACTCACGGCTGGGAGGAAGAAAGCTGCACAAGGCACAAGGCCTCGGAGAGACTTGGGAACAAAGGCAAGGTTTAAACTCAGGATTCCTAAGCTTAGACCAGAGGTACTTTCTGAGGGTCTGCAATCTAAGCATGTGTTTACCAAAGGGAGAGGGGTTATGGGACACACATTTTTAACAGCAGGGTTGGGTGGTGCTGCCAGCACGTCAGGGGTCTAGGATTCTGGGGTTTTCTGCCCTGGTAAGTAGAGACAACTTAGCGACTAAACAACAAACAAAAGTTCTTATGTCTCCTGCATTGGCAGGCGGGTTCTGTACCGCTAGAGCCACCTGGGAAACCCATCATTCGGATCTCAGCTCAAAGGTTACTTCCTCAGGAAAGGTTTTTGCATCCTGTCAAACTAGCTCCCCAAATCCCACCTTCTTGCACGCATATTCTCATAGCATCCAATACTTTCTTATCACAGCTTTAAAATTTTTTTAATTATAAAAAAATTTTAGGCCTTGCTATGCGCCTTGCAGGAGCTTAGTTTCTTAGCCAGGGATCAAATCCATGCCCCCCTGCATTGGGAGCATGGAGTCTTAACCACTGGGCAGCCAGGGAAGTCCTCTTACCATACTTTTTAAACACAGTTTCTAATAATATACTTGAATGCAAATGTCACAGTAATAAACCTCAGGTAAGCAAAAATATAACTTTCCTTCTATTTCCCTCTTACAAACAGATCTCTAATACCTATTTCTACCAGTGATAGAAAATTTAATCTTTCCAATTCAGGGTAAACTCATGCTCTTCTGGAAGTAACTCAATCCTACTTCAGTGAATAGTCAATTCAGAATTTTCCTTCTGCATAGAAAGGAGTAAGCAGCAATAAACCTCTCTTTAGGAAGGGTGCTTGCAAGGTTGGTGATTGGCTAGCATCTGGGAATTTGGATCTCAGGAGGGGTCCCTCCACTTCCTAATAAGAACTGCTCACTGTCACTAATGTGTTTGCAAACAATATAGTATATGCTTTCTTTGGGGATTCCAAATTTTGTTACATGCTTGGCAAAAGGTGCCTATATAACCAGCCCCCAATAAAACCCCTGGGCGTTGAGTCTTTGGTGAGCTTCTCTGTTAGACAACATTTTGCAGATGTTGTCACAACTTATTGCTGGGCATTTAGCTGGTCCCATGTGGAGACTCCACTGGGAGAGGACTCCACTGGGAGAGGAGCCATGGGGAAGCTCATGCCTGGTTGTCTCCAGGCTTCATCCCATGCATTTTTTTTTTTTTTAATCTGTTGATTTTGCTTTGTATCTGAACAGAAAAGAGCTAACTTAGCAGGCCTAGTTAGCTCAAACCTTACACATTCCAAAGAAAGTCTCATTTTCCAGGCCTGGTCCTTAGCCTGGATCCTGGGAAATAACCTTTGGCCCCTTAGAATATTCTGCCTGATAAGAGGTTTCCGGCCATGCTTCACCAGTTTGACCAGGTAATTTCATCCTAATAAGATGATTTATGTCAAAAACTCTTTCTGCTCTGGAGAGGCAGGGAAATTGTCATGGTAGTTCAGTCTTACAGTCATGGCACATCGATGTGACTTCCCCTCCATCATAAACATTGGCCACCAAGGATTGGGTGAGATTCTCTAGTTGGCAACATTGTTGCTGGGAGAATTACATGTGCTCCCATGGGATTCCACTGGGAGGAGTCACCTACACACTTGCAGGTGATTTCTCTTGCTTCCCCTCAACACCTTTTCCTTGGACTGACTTTAATCTGAAGCGTTTCACTGTAATAAACCATAAAACCAGGAGGATAAGAACTTCTCTGAGTCCTTCAAGTCCTAGTGGATCACCGATCCTAAGGGTGGTCCTTTGGACCCTGACATAGTATCCTTTCCCTATAATAAATGATAGCAGTGAGTATTGTACAATGAACCCTGTGAATTCTCTTAGCAAATCATCAAAATGGGAGTGGTCTTGGGGATCCATGTTATTCTCCATCACCCTTCTTTCCCACACTCCTGAGAAAGAGGGGTTTGTTTATCGTCCTGAACTTTAGGGAAAGGAAAGTATCTGATCCATGAGCATCATCTCTGTAAGAGCTGACTTATCTAGTTCTTGTGGCCACACCAGTCAACTGTGTTCTTGTTTGCCACCCCACTGTAACCTCTCTGGTCACCTGATCCATGTACTCTGAATCCTCCTCAGCCAAACATTTAAGTCCATTTGGGTCCTCCAGGCCTTTTAGCCCTTTCATTTCCCTTATAGAAAGCCCAGAACTTTCCATGGGATTTTCTGGTGCCAGACTAAGGAAATGAAACTCTGTGAGCCCCTGGTTCCAAGACCAGGGGAGCTAGTCTTAACTCACCCATTATTGATATTCCCACCTCTGGCAGTGCATGCTGGGAGCAGGGTACCTATTTCTTACACATTAAGATTCCTACAAACTTCACTGGGGTTTCTGTTTTCCTCCATATTATTCCACCTTGGATTATTTATATCACCATAAATAACCAGAAAGAATGCAATGTTCTTTCTAGTTATCTAGCTACTCAATATTCAGATTAACTTTCCATTTATTTTCAGATTTAACTTTTTGAAAATTCTCAATAATTGATACATTAATTTAAGAGCACTCACAGTTATCATAAATATTGTGATGCAGAGTGATGCAATTATAAATATACATGGTGGAATTTCAACCTATAAAGTACATGAAGTGATTTTTCCCCCAAGTTCTGCCTAGAATGTTTGTCAATATTTGAAAGCAAACATTCAGATGTTAATAATACATCCAAACAAGGTGCCTTCTTCATACTCTGGATGTTATATTCAAGTTAGAGGTGATAGGACCCCCACAATCACATGATTGTTGATCATTCACAAGTTCAGGGATGTCAGATGTGACATTTGGTGACCTGGCCTCCAGTAAAGCTGAAGTCAAACTGGAGTTTATACATAGTTCCTGTCACTGCTTTTTCTAGTGAGAATAAAACAAAAAACAAAAGTATAACAAGAACAACAAAGTGTGTAGGCAGATATTTCTCCCAAACCTTTTTTTTAATGTCAGACCCTGAACTCCTGATGCTCGACACACCTTTTCACTGCATAAATAGTCAGCTCTTGCAATTGCTCTCGGACTCTCTAACAAAACTTGTAAGAGCATTTTTTGTTGTTTCTCTTGTTGGTTTGTTTACTTGTTTTGGAGCTTGAGGGTTGAACACTGACTTTGACAGCTGTCTTTTCACAGACGGCCTTGCCTGCTCTCTTGCTCAGGCTTCCAAAAAGCTCACAAGTATCGCCCCCATTCAATAAGAAGCAGAGCTATCAAGTGTGAGGTTACTTACCTGGGAAGACATAAAGGTCTGTTCCTGCCTTAGACAGTGGAGTCAGGGGTGCTAAGAAAAATTACTTGTCAACTTGTGTTGACTTCTTAGATCCCCATTCCCACCCCTCTCTTCATTTACAGAGAGCCCTGAGCACCCAGAGTAGAGCTGAGCAGATGCTCTTGTGAAGATGTTCCTGCCACTCCGCCCCTTTAGGATGAAGAGGAAACAGGCGGAGGTTGATGAGGGAGGTTGTCGTGTGACTGTTCATTTGGGCCTCTGAAGGTGAAGCCACTATTCTGCAGCGTGAGAGTGGGGATGGTCCATCACCTCTGTAAGGTCATTCAAAGTACCAGTCACCCAGAGATGAGGCCCAACTCTCTCAAATGGACATCTTCACCTCTTTACCTTAGGCATGCAAGTGGCAGGATGACTAGGAAAGAAATCCTGTAGGAGAGTTTGCATTTTGGAATCAGAATATAGATATCTACAGATGATCAGAGGGACCCTGCATTCATACATTTCATTGATGGCTCTGCTTATTTTCCTGTGTTTTTTCCTCGAAAATTAATGACATCGTTAAAAAGCTGGCCTGTTCTAGATCTATAAACCCAGGGACCATATCCATCAGGACCAGAGTGTTAAAGGGGTGGCACTGCCTATTAGGCTGACATGGGGATAGCAGTGGGAGCCGAAGTTGAAGGGAGAGGATGAAACTTCAGGGCACAGTGGAGGGTGCACCTGGTTCTAGCCAGCAGGACTTCCTTCCAGAGTTTTATTTTGGAAAATACTCAACTTGTCTTAGGATCAGGAGTCAATGCCTTACATTGCCTTTCATCCCTGTTACACCAGAGGAGTATTCCTTCCAGGTGTGGTCTCTGAGATGCCGACTCCCAGGTCCCTGTTCCTCACTTTGCCATGGTGGACCTTTGGTCCTGGGTCCTCTTCTGGATTTCTCTTTGCTCTCCCTGAAATGAGTTGGATGATTTGGCCTTGCCCAACTGAGAGATTCCGCCTTCCTGGAGGGTAGCCAGGACCCCAGTTCCAGGACCACTTTCCTGCACTTTTTCATAGATAGTCCTAAGTCCTTCAGCCTATGAAGGCTACACTTTTCTTCAAAATGCAAATAGACTATTTCTAATCTATCTCCTTTTATCTGGGGAAGTCTAGCATGCCCTCTGTAATTTGCTGGAGGACTTCCAGGAAGGGGTGTGTTCTCTTGGTCTTTGTTTTTGCATCCCTACTCTGAACTTCATTCGCAGTCTCCCACGAGCTGCTCAGCTTGCTGTCCTTCTGCTCCACTTTCGCTCACGTGTGGTCTGTGTTCTTCCTTCTGCATTGTCCAAGCATCATTTCAGCAAGGTGATGATGCATACACATCAGACTTCTACTGAAGGCTTGGGGATAACAGTGCAGCACCGCGGAACAGGAACCAGCTTACAGTAGCATGTTAGACATCTTTGTTCTTCAGGTGCCCTGGCCATTCCTACCCAGGGATTTCTCATCAGCTACATTCCCTCTTAGACTCTAGCCTTCTGCCATTCTCCCTCTCCATCCCCAAGCTTTAATCCCGTATTCTCTCTCCAGACTTATTCCTCCCACCCATCATTTAGCTACCCTACAATAGCAGGTAAGTTCCTAATGTCTTACTAAGCAGGGTAATCAGTAGCCTTGTTGTAACTCTTGCATGCAGATAAGCTGAGACTCTTCCTCTCATAAGCAAAAGGCTCATTAATCAGCTTTCAAGGAAAAAGCGCCAGCTCCTTTGAGATGAATTCTTCCTGCCTGGCTATCTGTGATGTAAACCAGCCACTATTACAGAGTGCTCACAAGTCCTGTGGGTCAGGTGAGGGCAGGGCAAAGACAACTTGTCTCTCCTCCATGTTGTCTGAGGCCTCAGCTGGGGAGACTCAAACAGACTTGAAGGGGTAGAGGATGTAATCTTCTGAAGGCTTCTTCACTCATATGTCTGGTGTTTAGTTGTCGTAAATTGAAGGCTAGGTCAACTGAGACTGTCAGTGGAAGCATCTACATATGACTTAGAGCTTTTTCTTATAGCTTAGGCTTCCTGACAACATGGCAGCCACTTGGAAGCCAGACTTTCTTACCTAGTGGCTCAGGGCTCCAGTGAACTGAATGGCCTTTTATTCTGTAACCTCAAAAATCACATAAGCATCCAGAAGCAAAATGAGATAATACGGATTTTAGTTCTCAAAGAGAAGAATGTCAAAGATTTTGTGATCATGCTTCAAGACTGCTGCATAGCTTCCTCCCACAGAAAGCTGACACACAGCTCATGGTATTGGTGAGTCTAGAGCCCTTTCTCTGGGGCTTTGTCAGGCTCTTCCTTCTGCCTAGTCCAGGGTTCCTCTAGAGTGTCTGGGCTGTAGCTTCCCTACAACTTTCAGCCCTGGTTCAGGACAACTGGTTTTGGGCTTCTTATCTGTACTTATTGGGGTGTCAGGACTGGGAGGTGGAGGTTTGGGAGTCCGGTACACCTGTTATTGGCTCTTACAGCCACAGAACTCTTGTCTTGCGCCAACAATCTGGTTCCTTGAAGAGGTAGAATATGTATTTATTATTACTACCTCCACGGGCCTCCCCAAGGCAGGTTACAGGGGCCTGACAGCCAGTGCCGGCTGTCAGTGTGACTGCTGACTCAGTTCTCATGGGTTCAGTGGGTGATGCTGCCAGAGCAAGTCCTCTCTTATCATGAGAGTCCCTTCTGAGGTCCTATTGCCCTTCCATCAGTCCTTTGGAGGAAAGACATCCTTGGAAGCTTGTCTTATAACACAATGGTCAGGAGCAGTGACAGGGTCTATGGTGTGTAAGTTAGTCTCTCAGTCGTGTCCAACTCTTTGCAACCCCATGGACTGTAGCCCACCAGGTTCCTCTGTCCATGGGATTCTCCAGGCAAGAATACTGGAGTGGGTTGCCATTTCCTTCTCCGGGGGATCTTCCTGACCCAGGGATCAAACTCAGGTCTCCTGTATTGCAGACAGATTCTTCACAGTCTGAGCCACAAGGGAAGCCTATGGGGGGGGCCCCCACAAACTCACACATTCTCCAAATAGGAAAGTTCACCCATCACCCCTACCCAAACAATGAAATAAACCTTCACAGAGTCACAATGGGTGATTCTGGAGTCCCAATCCACCACTCCTGAGGTTAGGGGTGTGCCAGGAGTCTCACCATCAAGATGTGGTTCAGAAGCAGTAGTTCTGTTTGGGAAGCAGATCGTGCATGTCAGCCTGTAAACCCCCAAGGGAGAAACAGTGTCTGCTTGCTGTATATAGCATTCTGCCGAGCACCTGGCCCTTGGCAAATACAGGTTAATGATGCTTTGGGGCAGCTCTGAGTGGTTACAGAGATGATCAAATTGCACAGTGTGGCAAATTTCAGAGCTATAGGGACCAGCAAGTTATGTAAGTGAGAGAAGCTGGCTGCCTGAGAGGCTGATGGGAGAAACATGCTCCTGTAAGGACAGAAGCCACTTCTCTGTTCTGTACCTACCATGTGGAAGGAAGACCCAGAGTTGCCAGGTATTCTTAGTTTTTAAGACAGAACAAAAGCCCAATCAGACAAATTTCCCAATTTTTGTGTCGTCTGCTTGCTGCTGCTGCTGCTGCTGCTAAGTCACTTCAGTCATGTTCGACTCTGTGCGACCCCATAGACAGCAGCCCACCAGGCTCCTCTGTCCTGGATTCTCCAGGCAAGAACACTGGAGTGGGTTGCCATTGCCTTCTCCAGTGTTGTCTGCTTAGTTACTGAAAAAAAAAAAAAAAAAAACAAAACCCTGCTCAGGACAAATGAAAATACGTTTGTCAGCTGGATGCAATAGGTGAGCTGCCAGTGGCAAGCCCTGTGATCCAGGAGGTTAACAGGCAAGGCTAGTTTCAAGGGAGTTGACCCCGATCCTCGGATTAGCGTAGGTTGGGCCCCACGGCGGCGCACTCCACCTCCAGGGACCTCGACACCTCCACCCGGACGCTGCTGCCTCAGCCTGTTAGCGCAGCCTCCCCACAGCTGAGGCACTGAAAGGTCCTTCTTAGGCTTCCACGACCTCTGCAAGAAGATTATACCTGTAAATCCCCAAGCCAGGAGCCCGGGGTGGGGAAGGGAATGGAAGGGGGGCGGGGCAGAACCGCGGCGCGGTCGGCTCTCCCCAGCCCTCCCCACCCAGCGGGCTCGTAGACACTCGTCCTTGGGCCACCCTCAGCCAGGTGTAGACGAAGTTAAGCCAGTATACCTGGGTGTTTTTGTTTTTTTCCCAAAGGATTTTGAGTGGTAATGGAGAGAAAGCATAAAGGAAAATAAACAGAAAGCGATGGCCCTGAAGTGGGAGTGTTTACAGAACTTGGTCTTCAGAACCCAAGGGGGACACAGTATGCCAAGGGAATCTGGCTGGGTTAGAGGGAGGAAGAAGTGGATTTTCTCTCGGGTAAGGAGGAGGCTGAGAAGCGACAGTTTTAGGAGAAGGGGCACTCCAGTGGTTAAAGGTTGTCCCTGCTGAAGGCATGGGAGCGGGGACACGGCGGGAATCTTTGAAATTCCGAGAGAGGTATTCCCTTTCCTGAGAAGGGCGGCAATAGACCGTAACAGGTTTAAAGGATAAAGATCCCACGCAGAAGGAGAGCGATGGGCCGGGGGGGACATCTGTCCAGGGTGGTCTGTGTTGTCGGGTGTTCATCCCGGCCTCCTACGCCCGCAGAAGGAAAAACCTCTAAGTAGTCCCTGTCCCGGGAAGGTTTGAAAACAGCGGTGCCCTTGTGACTCCGGAAAAGATGGAACGGTTGCTATGGCGACGTAGAGCACACATCGGAAATAAATAAATAAGCAGTTCTGGCTGCAGCAGCCGCGCCCCCGCGGGACTCTAGCGCGGGGGAGGGGGCCCCTGCGGGCCCGGGTCCCCGCAGCACGCGCGTCCCCGCCATTGGCAGAGCCGGAGGGGGGGTCACCCCCCCGGAGGGGGGGGGGGGGCGAATGGTACAGTCCTCCGCCCGCGCCCTGGCCGGGCAAGCTGCAAGCAGGCGAGCTCGGATCCCCGCGCCGCCGCGGCCGCCACCGCCGCCAGCGTAGTCCGAAGCAGAGTCGGGAGGCGGAGATGGAGGGAGTCAGCAGCCACCGGACCCTGTCCTACAGCCGCTGGAGCTACGACAGGTAGGGCGGGCGCCTGGAGGATGGGCATCGCAAGGACCCTCCGGGCGGCCCTGAGTGGGCGCTCTCCAAAGCTCGCACTTTTGCGGGAAAAGCCGGCCCTCGCGGGGTGAGAGCGGGTGTGATCGCCCAGACCACCCCCCACCCCCAATCAGGGTGCACTCGGACCCTTGAGTATCCGGGACGGTTGAACGGAGAGCCTCGGATATCCGAACCCGGAGCCGAGCGAGAGTGTCCTCACACTTGCGGGGCAGAACTGTCGGAGGAGGGCTCCGGGGCACTGGGACCCGCGAGCTGGCACTCACCTCCCACCCCTCCCCCACCCTACCCCGGCTGCCCTGCGGGGGGCGATCCGCGCTGAAACAGCGCAAAAGAGCTTCCAGGGACTACGGGGCGGGGCGGGCGGGCCCGCGGCGCATGGGGCGAGAAGGGGCGCCCCTCGAGTACGGGCCGCGCCCCCCTTGGCACTGCAGTCGCCGCCTGGGTCTGCCCCGCAGGGCCTCGGCGGGGACAGGGCTAGCCCAGGGCGAGTGCCCCGGGTCGCTGTCGGGGACCCGCTAGTCGCTGCCTGCTGGGCGGATAGAGGTGGCAGCCCGAGGCCGGCTGCTGGGGCCCCAGGAGAGGTACCCGCGCCCGCCGGGTTGCCAGGCTCGGTATCCGCCCGGCGGGGATGCAAAGCGGCTGCCGGCGTGGGCGGTTTAGAGCCGCGCTCCCCACGCACTCCTCCGGGAGGAGGGGATCAGCCATCCTGATGAAATGAGAAAAATAAGAGCAACGGAATGAGTCGGTCATAAAGCAGAGTAGATTTATTCTGAGATTTGGTTCTTTTTTTCGGTGTGTTAACTGTCACCCCTCTTGTTAAAATGAAGTCATGGTGATGGTAAATGGATTTTTGATGTTGCTTTTGTTAAAGTTCATAACCCCTTGTCAGTCTCGAGAAAGCTGAAGTGAATTGCTCTGATCCGTGGCCCTTATGGTGAGGGCTGGAAGAGAAACTTCCTTAGCCGGGCTGCTCTCATCTCCCTGAAGTCTTACTTCCTGCCTTCTTCCTCTCTCCTCTGCTTAAAACCTTCCTGCATCTCCAATAGCCCTTGTGTTCAAAGATTCAGAGGAACAGGTGTCCCTCCTGCCTCAGGCTAATTCCCCTGGGACCCCTCCTTCCCTCCCTCCCTCCCTGGGTCTCATCTCCCACTGACCCCTTCCATCTTCCTCTTTCCCTCGTTACTGGTCACCTCCGTCCAGCCTGTAAACCTCTTCAAATCTGTCTTGTCTCCCTCCGCAGGATAGATGCAGCTGGGTCACCTCTTTCTGGGCTTTCATTGCCTTCTTTAAGGAAAAAGATCAGTTTGATGCAGTTTCCTCATCCACCCTTCATTGCACAGCCCTAGCAATCAGCCTGCAGTTTGCCTCACAATTCCAGTGAACTTGCTCTTTTGAAAAGCAGTGCTATCTATGGAGATGAACTCTAAAATGATTGAAATATTAACCCTAAAATAACAAAACTTTCCAGCATGTTGTTCAGATCCCAAACCACACATTCATTCACTTAATCAACAAACATGTATTGAGTGCAAACTAAGGGCCCTGGAGATAAGGATATAAAAAAGTACATTACTTCCTTCCCCGACTTAAGCTCACAGTCTAGATTCTCAGAGAAATACAGGGTAGCACATGCAGCAATTGCATCTTGGGACGAAAAAGCGTGATCCATCACCCTTTGCTTGGATTCTGTCACTTGGATTCTCTTTTGTCCCTTTTCCTTTCCATTTGGCCTGAACTTCTTTCCCCCGCCAATATCCCTTGGTGCCAAGTGATTGTTGTACCATAGTCTTCTGGAAAGCAAGCTCAAACTCCTGCTATATAATCTGTAACATTAACATGAGACTATTTGTAGCTTAATCTTCCTTAGCCCACTACCACCACGGTAGTAGGCTTTAGGTGGTGTTGTAGTGCCTATTGATTAATTCAACTGTTTAATTATCATCTTTCTTCCTCGAATCTATTTGGCCTCTCAAATGACCTGAGATTTCTGTTAAAAAAAAAAAGTTGATGTTACTGTCTGTTGTATAAGAAATTAATAAAATTATCTGTTTGATTTGGGGTAAAAAAAAAGAAAGAAATACATAGTAGCATTATATCAAAAGTCTAATACATATATGGGAGGAAGTATTTAAATTAAATTAATTCTATATAGTAACTAAACTTTTTTCCCCCTGCATAAACAAACAAACAAAAGCAGCTAGTCTCTAGAATTACAGAGCCTGAATTCAAATTCTGACTCCACCTAGCTAAGCTTAAACACATTATTTTTCCTCTCTGAACGTGTTCCTTCATCTGTAAAATAGAGAAATATCATGAACTAGATGGATTAATAAACATAAAGGCCTTAGCATTCTGCCTGGGACGTAGTAATAAGTGGTACCTATTGCTGGGAACCCCCTGTAGCTCAAATGGTAAAGAATCTGCCTGCAATATAGGAGACCCAGGTTTGACCTGTTGGTCAGGAAGATCCCCTGGAGAAGGAAATGGCAACCCACTCCAGTATTCTTGCCTGGGGAATCCCATGGACAGAGGAGCCTGTTGGGCTACACCCCATGGAGTCGCCAAGAGTCGGATGCGACTAAGCAACTTTCATTGCTGTTTTATTAATAAATATTGTAAACATCTCCTGTGGGCTTCCCAGGTGGCGCTAGTGGTAAAGAACTTGCCTGCCAGTGCAGGAGACAGATGCAGGTTCAATCCCTGGTCGCAAAAAGTTGGACATGAATATAACGACTGAACACGCATGTATTGTAAATGTCTCTTGGGAGCCCTGGTTTTCCACAGAAACTCAGTTTGAAAATCATTATTCTCCTTTATAGGCCCCCCACATTAAAATATTTCCAGGGATCCTGTCCTCAGAACTCTTTTCTTCTCACTCTGACAACCATGACACCTGGGGAGCTGTGTGAAGAAAACAGGTTCCCTGGCCCTTGTCCAAAGGAACTGAATCTGAATGCCCAGGTATGGGCCCTTGGAATCAATACTTGGGTAAACCTTCCCAGATGATTCTGGTACAGCTGAAACCACTGATATATACCACCCATTTCCATTTTCTAGTTACTACTTAGTTTTCAAAACATAAGAATTGAATTATTCAAAGAAGTTATTCAATCCTCAAAAAAGCTGTTAAAAGATTACACAATCAACAAATGCAGATAGTACATAGATATTAAAAGTGAAGTTCAGTGATTCTGTAGGCCCCCACCCCCAACTCCTAGGAGAAAACCACTGCTAACAGTTAACCCTCACTTTCCAACCCTGTTCTAGCCTCTGTCCCCACCACATCTTTGAACCTGGGAAGGTACTCTCCATCACATTCCCATTGAAGTTGACCTCTGTGCTGTGTGTAACCTATTCATATAAGCTGTTTTCCCCCTTTGCTTCTCCTTTTTTGTTTGTTTGGTTTTGTTTTTTGGATTTTTTTTTTTTTTTTTTTTGGACCATGTCCATGCAGCTTGCTGTATCTTAGTTCCCTGACTAGGGATTGAACCTGGGCCCACAACTGGGGAAGTGCTGAGCCCTAACCACTGGACCACCAGGGCATTCCCTCCCCTTGGCTTCTGAGGCCATTTATGTATCAGTTATCCATTGCTGTAACACATCACTGCTAAACTTAATGGCTTAGGATAGTAACTGAGTTAGCTCAAGATTTTGTGAATTAGCAATTTGGGCTGGGCAGTTCAGCAGTTTTTGTGGTCTGGGCCAAACTCAGCTTTTTTTGACTACACTGGCTCACATGTTTGGTGCCTTAGCTGTGAAGGCTAGTCCACCTGGGGCCTCTCTCCTTCAAACAGGCTAACTCAGGTTTCCTTACATACTACTAGAAGGGTTCCCAGTGCTAGAAAAGAAGCTGTAAGGCCTCTTGGGGCCTAGGTTTAGAACGTCACTTTGCCACACTGTTACTGGCCAAAATAAGTCAAAGGGTAGAGAAATAAGCCTCACTCTCAAGGGAAGAGCTGCAAAGAATTCAAGGCCATTTGTTACAATATGTAACCTACATTTTAAAAATTGTTGCCTCCCCTTGTTCCCACCTTCTAAATGTGAGCACAGGCCAAAGCTCTCTCTCCTCTTTTCCATTCTGTTCCATTTCATTCTATTCTCAGTTATCAACTCAATGCTTTTAACATAGCAATCCATATCTTCAACCCCAATCTTTTTAATAGATTTTTTAAAAGAATAATTTTTTTGTTGCACCAGGTCTTTCATTGCTATGTGAGGGCTTTCTCTAGTTGCTGCAAGTGGGGACTACTCACAAGTCCAAGTGCATAGGCTTCTCATTGCAGTGGCTTCTCGTTGCAGAGCACAGATTCTAAGGGATGCAGTAGTTGTGGGTTGTGGGCTCTAGAGTGCAGGCTTAGTAGCTGTGGCATACAGGCTTCGTTGCCTCACAGCATGTGGAATCTTCGCAAACCAATGATCGAATCTGTGTTTCCTGCATTGGCAGGCAGAGTCTTAACCTCTGGACCACCAAGGAATTCTTCAACCCCAGGCTTTTTGTTGAGTCTAGCCCTACATCTCTACATGCCTTACATCTCTACATCTCACAACTAAGTCAAGATATTAAAAATTGGACTCTTCCCTGATAAATCTGTATTTTCTATTTAGATTCTCTGATAGTCAAATGAACACCTCAGGACTTCGACACTGACCTTGAACTTTCCAAGTCTAGTCATTTCAGCTGTCTGTCCTTACCTCTACAACTGATTATTAGGAAGATAAAATGAGACAATATATCCAAAATAACTGGCACAAAGTATCATTAACTCCATATGTTCTCAACAACTTGGCACTTGGCTGACTACCTTGTATCTGTTGAGGCTCCAGTCATTATCCCTGGAGCTTTCAATGCCCATGTCAATGACTAAACCAGTACTCCTGCCAATTTTCAGATCTTCCTATTCTAGAGGCTTCTCTTCAGTTATTTACAGGATACATTCCTAGATCTTGATACCTGGAATTGCTTGACTTCTGCTATCATACACATGATCGTCCCATTCTCTAGGATGATACTATGGGGTCCTTTAGTGCCTCATCTCTGCATATTCTCTGCAACCCTTTCCTGGCGTTTCTTCTTAGCTTCCCAGCCATGGGAAGATCATGAATCACTCACTCCCATCACTTGGTATTTCCTCACACATGCTCACCACTACCCTAGCCCTGTCTGGATCTCTACCCCCGCTTTCTTATGGTGGCACTAGAACCCTATCACATAAACTACACAGCTATGCGGGTTGTCCTCACTTTCATGATCTTCATCACAGCTTGGCTATCTCCATCATCTCTCAATCTTTTCATTTCTCCTGGTTTACCTTCACTCTCATTTCCCACAACAGCTTTTCAAAAGCAAGATGACTCCTCCTCAAGACTCCTCTCACTTGACCCTCTCTCCATGTCCCCAGACTCTAAGCAAATGATATTGCCTTTGAGAAAAATCGGTTACATCCAGCTTGATCTTCTGTAACTTCCTGCCTCCACATCACTTCTACTGTACTTCAGTCACTCCCTTGTGGGGACTTTTTCATTGTTTCCACATCTTTCTGTTAGAAACCATTCCATGATAAACATCCTTTTTTAAGACAACAATTTTTTAAACTTTATTTTTATTTTATATCTTTAAAAATATTCATTTATTTGTTTACTTGGCTATGTCCAGTCTTAGTTGCAGTACGCAGGGTCTTTGATCTTCTTCATGGCATGTGGGATCTTCAGTTGCAGTGTGCAAACTCTTAGTTGTGGCATATGGGATCTAGTTCCCTGCCCAGGGATTGAACCCAGGCCCCTTGCACTGGAAATATGGAGTCTTAGCCACTGGGCCACCAGGGAAGTCCCAGATAACATTTTTTTCTCATGATTGATTATTTGATTAGAAGAGGGGTTGTTAGTTTCAGATTTGGGGATTGTTGACAGATTTTTCTCCAAAAGGAATGAATTGATTTGTATTCTCACATTAAGTCACTTTAATTGCACAGTTGTATGATTATCTATTTGTGAGTTTGACCTCCCAGACTCTGAGACTATGTAGTATAATTGTTCAGAATTAGGATTTTGGGTCCAAAGTGACCTGACCTAGAAGCCCAGCTCCCTCAATTATTGGTTATGTAATTTTAAAGCAGTGACAACTTCTATCTACAAAGAAGATAATAATAATTGTACCTGCCTCTTGAGTAGGCCCATTCATTTAATATGTATTTATTGAGCATCTTCTAAAAGCCAGACAATATTTTAGGCATGCGAGACAGAGAAGTGAACAAAACAAAGTGCTTGGTCCCAGAGTTCTTACTGTCTAGTGGGGGGAGATAGACATAGACCAAACTATTATATATATATAAAATAATTATAATTATAATATTTTGGTCTATGTTTATATATGTGTGTATCAGTGCTAAGTGAAACATGATCTGGTTAGTGTAAAGAAGAAAAATAAAGCAGGATAAGGACAGAGTCTGACTACATGGGGGTTGGGGTGGTAGTGAGTATGCTGTACTATTTAGTGTGGTCAGGCCAACTCTTTCTGATAAGGTGATGTCTCAGCAGAGACCTGATAAGAGCCAGAGAGTGAATCGTGTGGCTAATGGGGAAAAATGTTTCATGGAAGAGAAATAGCAAGTAAAAAGGTCCTGCAGTAAGGAGGAGCCTGGTGTCTATTTAGGATCAGCACAGAGGCCAGTGTTTCCTTGTGCCTCTTTGTAATGTGCTATGCTCAGTCACTTCAGTCGTGTTTGACTCTTTGCAACCCCATGGAATATAGTCCACCAGACTCCTCTGTCCATGGGATTCTCCAGGCAAGAATACTGGAGTGAGTTGCCATGCCCTCCTCCAGGGGAGCTTCCCTACCCATGAATCAAACCTGCATCACTTACATCTCCTGCATTGATGAGCAGGTTCTTTACCACTAGCACCACCTGGGAAGCCCATCTCTTTATAATTACTTACTTCCAACTCCCCCTCCCCCACCAAGTCCTACTCAACCCATCCTTAGGGAACTACTGGTCTGATTTCTTTGTATTTCCTAGAATTTTGCATAATGGGAATCATTCAGTATATACTCTATTTTGGTCTGGTTTCTTTCATGCAACATAGTTACTGTGTTATTCTTCTGTGTTTTACATGGATCTGTAGTTCATTTCTTTTTGTTGCTGAGTAATATTCCATTATATGGAGATGTCATAGTTTGTTTATCCATTATCTGATGGTAAACACTTGGGTTGTTTCCACTTTTTGGCTATTACAACTAAAGGTTCTGACTATATAAGTCTTTGTGTGGACATGTGTTTTTATTTCTCAGCGGTAAACACACCTAGAAACAGCCTGGTTGGATCATATGGTAGGTGTACATTTAACTTTTTAAGAAACTGTGCAACTTTTCCAAAGTGGTTGCAGCATTTTACATCCCCACAAGCAGAGTCCCAATTCCTCTGCATCCTTTCACAAACTTTGTAGGGTCAGTCTCTTTCATTTTAGCCATTCTAGTAGGTATGTTGGGCTTCCCTGGTAGCTCAGACGGTAAAGCATCTGCCTACAATGCGGGAGACCCGGGTTCTATCCCTGGGTTGGGAAGATCCTCTGAAGAAGGAAATGGCAACCCACTCCAGTATTCTTGCCTGGAAAATCCCATGGACTGAGGATCCTGGTAGGCTAGAGTCCATGCGTCGCAAAGAGTCGGAGTAGTATCTCATTATGATTTTTAATTTGCATTTATTTACTGAACATCTTTTCATGTGCTTATTTGCCATCTATATATCTCCTTTGGGGTCCCATTTTTTAAATTGGGTTTTTCCTTATTGTTGAATTTTGAGAGTTCTTTGCATATTCTGGATACCTTCCTTTATCAGACATGTGACTTGCATATATTTTCTCCAAGTCTATGGCTTTTTTTTTTCATTCTCTTATGTATTTTGAAGAGCAGAAGTTTTCACTTTCAACGCAGTCCAATTTATCACTTTCTGCTGTTATGGATTGTGCTTCTGGTGTCATATCTAAAAAATCATTGCCTCACTCAAGGTGACAGAGGTTTTCTCCTAAGAGTTTCCTGGTTTCAGGTTTAACATTTTGCATCTGTGCTCCATTTTGAGTTAACTTTTGTATATGGTAGGAAGTTCATTTTTTAAAATGAATATTCTGTTGTTCCAGCACCATTTGTTGGAAGGACTACTTTTTTCTCCTTTATCATGTGTCTCTATATTTATTTCTGTATTCTCTGTTCTGTTGATCTTGTCTGTCTTTTAAACCAATTATTTATTTATTTAGTGAGTTATTCATTTTTGGGGCTGTTCTGGGTCTTCGTTGCTTCGTGGGCTTTCCTTTGTTCGCGGCGAGCGGGGCTACTCTCTAGTTACAATGTGTGGGCTTCTCACTGCAGAGGCTTCTCTTGGTGTGGAGCACAGACCGTGGGACCGACAGGCTTCAGTAGTTGCAGTGCATGGGCTCAGTAGTTGTAACTCCCAGGTTCTAGAGCACAGGCTCAATAGTTGTGGCCCATGGACCTAGCTGCTTGGCAGCATGTGGGACCTTCCTTGAGCAGGGATCGAACACGTGTCTCCTGCATTGCCACATGGATTCTTTACCACTGAGCCACCAGGGAAGCCTGATCTTGTCTTTATTGATGCCAGTACCACACTGTCTTAATTGCTATAGCTTTATGAGTCTTGAAATCAGGTCATTGAGGACCTTCAACTTTGTTCTTTTTTTTTTTCTTCTTTTTCAAACTACAGTACTCATCTATTACTCCACAGTTGTGAAGATTTCTTTCCAATTATTACAGTGTTTGTGGTCCTGCCTGGGGCCCATCCCCAACCCAGAATCAAGCTACAAGGCAGATAAATTCCGGTGGTTTCTTGGAGAGTGTGGAGTCAGAACCATGTGAAAAGGATGATTTGGAGATGGCCTCTCATCTAAGCCCTGGAGATACCAGGATGTTCTTTTTTAAGGTTTTGGCTATTCTGGGTCCTTTTGAAAAATTCCACATTAATTTTACAATGAGATATTCAAGTTCTACAAAAGCAAAACAAAAGCCTACTGGGATTTTGTTTAGGACTGTAGATCAATTTGAGCTTCCCAGGTGGCACTAGTGGTAAAGAACCTGCTTGCCAGTGCAGGAGACATGAGATGAGGCTTTGAACCCTGAGTCGGGAAGAGCCCCTAGAGGAGGACCTGGCAACCCACTCCAGTGTTCTTGCCTGGAGAATCCTTCGGACAGAGGAGCCTGGGGGGCTACAGTCCATGGGGTCGCACAGACGTGGACCCCATCGAAGTGACTGAGCATACACAGAAAATGTATGTAACATAAAATTAGCCATTTTGGCGATTCCCAAGTGTATAATTCAGTAGCATCTGTTACAGTCACAATTTTGTGTAACCATTACCACTATAGATTTCTGAAACTGTTCATCACCCCCAAACAAAAACTGTGTGCTCATTAACAAATAACTCCTCATTACCCTCTTCTCCCAGCACCTCTAACTTACTTTCTGTCTCTATCAATTTGTCTATTGTAGATATTGGATATAAGAGGAATCATACAATATTTTTTCTTTTGTCTCTGGCTTAGTTCACTTAGGATAATGTTTTCAAGGTTCACCCATGTTGTAGCATGTATGAGATTTCATTTTTTTTTTAAACAAAATTTTTGTAAAAATTATTTATTTGGCTGTGCCTGGTCTCAGCTGCAGTAAGCAGGATCTTTAGTTGCAGCATGTGGAATCTAGCTCCTGGACTGGGTATTGAACTCAGACCCCCCGCATTGAGAGTGTGGAGCCTTAGCCACAGAACCACCAGGGAAATCCCTTCATTCCTTTTTTGGCAGAACAACATTCCATTATATGGATATACTGCATTTTGTTTATCCATTAATCTGTTAATGGACACTTGGGCTGTTGCCACCTTTTGGCTACTGTGAAAATGCTACTGTGAACACTGGTGTGCAACATTTTATTCCAGTCCCTGTTTTCAGTTCTTTTGGATATATACCTAGGAGTGGGGGTTTCCCAGGTGGCGCTTGTGGTAAAGAATCCACCTGCCAATGTAGGAGACGTAAGAGAAGCAGGTTAGATACCAAGGTCAGGAAGATCCCCTGGAGAAGGGTATGGTAATCCATTGCCTGGAGGATCCCATGGACAGAGGAGCCTAGTGGGCTACAGTTCATAGGGTTGCACACGACTGAGCAGCTAAGCAGAGCTCAGCGCAGGTGTACAACGTGATATTTTGATATACATTTATATTGTGAAACGATGACCACAGTCAAGCTAATTAACATTACCTATCACCTTGCACCTCACATAGGTACCATTTTCTTTCCTTTTTCTTTTTTTGTGGTGAGAGCACTTAAGATATAGTCTTTTAGCAAATTTAAGAATTCAACACAGAGTTGATAAATGTAGTCCCCATGCTGAACATTAGAGCTTCAGGATTTGTTCTTCTTGCGTATCTGAAACTTTGTACCCTTTAACTAGCAGCTCTCATTTTCCCCATCCCTCCAGCCCCTTCCAATCACCATTCTCCTCTCTGCTTCACTGGCTTTGACTGTGTTAGAGAAATATATGTGATACCATACAGTATTTTTCTTTCTGTGCTGGTTTATTTCAGTTAGCATAATGTCTTCCAGAATTTATCCATGTTGTCCCGAATGGCAGAATTTCCTTCTTTTTAAATACCAAATAGTATTCCCTTATAGCTATAGATATAGATATAAAATCTCACATTGTTAGCCATGTGTTGGTCCACAGACATTTAAGTTGTTTTCATATCTCGGCTATTGTGAATGATGCTGCAATGAACATGGGGGTGGAGATGTCCCTTTGAGATCCAGATTTCATTTTTTTCTGGATATACTCTAAAGTTGGATTGCTAGATCATATGATAGTTCTATTTCAAGTTTTTTGAGGAATTTCCATTCTGTTTTCCACAATGGCTATACCAATTTATATTACCATCAACAGTGTACAAATGTTCACTTTTTTTAAATAATGTTCTTTGAAGCACAACAGATTTTCACTTGGACAAAGTTAAATTTATCCCTTTTTCTTTTGTTTATGCTTTAGGTGTCTTATTTAAAAATCCATTGCCAAATCCAAGGTCACGAAGATTTACCACTGATTCCTTCTAAGTGTTTTGTGGCTTTAGAGTTTCTACATAGGTCATGGATTTATTTTGAGTTACTTTTTGTTTATGATGTGAGGTGGGAGTGCAACCTCATTTCTTTTGGAAATCCAGTTGTTCTGGCACATCTGTTAAAGAAACTGTTCTTTCCCCATTGAATGGACTTAGCACTCTTGTGAAAAATCAATTGACCATATCTCAATTTTGAAAATTAAAAAAAATTGATTGATCATAGATATATGGATTTATTTCTGGACCCTCAATTCTATTCCATTGATCTATATGTCTATCCTTATGCCAATACCTCACTGTTTTGATTACTGCAGCTTTGTTATAAGTTTTGAACAGGAGACAAGGGAAGGGAAGCAAGACATGATCTGTTCTAAACATTTTAGGAAGAGCTGTGACTCCTAAGGGACTGGCTCACTAAGATGGCACAAAAGGGGCAGAACTTGAGCTTTGGTATTAGACAGACCTGGGTTTAAGTCGCAGCTCCACCTCTTACTAGCTGTGTAAATGGAGCACAGTAAGGGAAAATCCTTCTTGTTTTGGTTGATTATAAAAAATCATACTGCCACTTGTGAAAATAACAGAAACAAAGGTTGAAAAGTTTAGAAGTATTATCAAGTAGATATTTAATCTTCTTTAGTCTTAGTTTCCCCATCTGTAAAATGGGGTGATGATTTTCTTATAGTGAAGGGTCTTGTGAAAATCGGATGAGATAATGCTTGTGTTCCCTTTCAGGTGGGCTGTGGATTAGCAGAAATAGACCACACTCATATCCACTATAGGATTAGATAGAATGGACTTCCTAACTTAATTGGCCTAGAGATTATTGGTGACAAGGGACCGTACTGGCTGGGGTCGCCACAGCATACTTTGCTGTTTGGTTCCCACAAGGGCATGAAGCTTCTGGTGATACTCTGCCCAGGTAGGTTTCTGTCAACTTGAGAAAGCAGCCAAATTCTTGGAAAAATAGCCTTTTTGTATTTAAGGCTTACTTTACCATGCTGAGAGAACATGACATGAACAAAATATGTGCTTCTGTTTTCAAAAAGTAGGCCCTCCTGTCACAGGGAAAAAAATTAGTCTCTCCCAGTTCTTGAATCTAACTTGATGTCAACAAAACCACATACTTTTGGTGGGGAGGGAGTGGGATGGGGGTGGGGAAGTCAGAGCCACGTCTAGATGTTTCTAAACTTTGGCTTTTTCCTCACAGTGTTTGGATCACTTGCACAGTACCTGAGGGACCTTGGAAAAGCTCCTTAACTGTTGTGAGCCTCCATTTCCTTATCTTCAAAATGGACATAATAATAGTACTTATCTCATAGCGTTGTTGTGAGGGTTAAATGAGTTAATGTATGGAGGCTTAATAAATGCCGAGTGCTTAGGACAGTGCCTGGCACATAGCAAGTGCTATTTAAGTGTTAGCTGTTGTCATTATGAACTGGCATGTAGCAGGGCTCTCTGCTAAAATCAGGAGTTTTCTGTCCAATGGAATCTGAAAGTTGGGCCATTCCTAGCCACAGGGACAGGTGTGGTGACCCAGGCAGGAGAAGCTCTGTGAGGAGAGAGGGCAGGAAAGGGAGGAGGCAGAGATGGGTCAGGAGTACATGGAGGGAGGTAGTCCAGGGGTTACAGAGGCTAATGAAGACCCAGTGGGCACCAGTTGAAACCAATTGGATGAGAGGACACAGCTGTAGGAACTCCGAGCCAGGGGCAGATGGACTTGAGAGTCAAGAACCTTAGCCAGTGCCTAAAGTGTGGGTGACAAGGTTCAGCTTTCCCAAGAAGGACTGGGGCTTGGCCTTACCACTGGGCCTCAGTGGAGAATCCACAAGTACATCAGGACGTGGAAACAGACCCCTCTTTGAGGACCTGGACCTGTGCCATCACTGTTGAGAGACCCCTGCAGAGGGATCTGTAAGGATGAGTCAGTTAATCCCAGTCCGCAATGCTGGTGGGCCAGAATCAGCAGAGAAGCTAGAAGGGACTGGGCCGGAGCAGGGCCGACCAGGCCTGGGGGCTGATCCCTGTAGCTTGTGAGTTCACAGGCTGCTTATTCCAAAATAAGGGTGGGATCCTTCTGCTGTCTATACATGGTTTTATGAAGATGTGTTGCACACAGCACTGTTAAGGGAGTCAGGAGTCCAGGATTTGAGTCCACCCCATTCATTCCCATTCTGTCTCTGGGCCAGTCCCTTGGCTCTCTGGGCCTATTTCCCCTGTAGAAGGAGGAGGTGGACTGGGTACTGAAGCACTCTTATAGTTCTGGTGTTCTGTGAGTACATGGCCTACGGCCTCAGTGTGTGCTCTGTGATTGGGAAGGCTGGGGTGGAGAGAGGAGGAGAGGGTGGGCTGGGATTGTGACCCTGGCCATGGCAGCGCCAGCTTAGGGGTTGCTGGGCAGGGGAGGCTGCAGTGGCCACCAGAGGTAGGTGACTGAAGACCTGCTTTGTTCCAGAGCTTTTAGCGTATAGCTTCTTCTTCTTCTTAAGATGAATTTGTAGCTGTACAAGATCGAGAGAGCTGGACTGGGTGGGTCAAAGGTGAGAGATGGTCCAGTGGTCAGTGGAGGAGCGCTCTGGAGGAGGGTGGTGAGTGTGGGATGGTCTGTCTCCCATGTAGTTGGAATGATTGAGGCTCAGGGTGATTAGGGGGTGGGGAGAAGAGTCAGTCATGGCTGAGGGCTAGGACTTCTTGAGGACTTTAGGACTTACTCCCACTCAGGTTTGAAGTCATCAGTCACTGGGGTTTCCCAGGTAGGGTTACTGGATTTATTTCTACTTAGTGTGTGCTCAGTCGCTTTGCAAGGACTACAAGGACTACAGCTCTCCAGGTTTCTCTCTCCATGAAATTTCCTTGGCAAGAATACTAGAGTGGGTTGCCAATTTCCTCCTCCAAGGGATCTTCCCAACCCAGGGATCAAACCTGGGTCTCCTGCATCAGCAGGTGGATTCTTTACCACTGAGCTACCTGGGAAGCCCTAATATCATTGGATGCATTTAAGCAAAAGCAGAAAGACCCTGAGACAGAGACATATCTGTGACCAGAGGAGGAAGGAAGAGCCTGCTATGCCCACAGTTTGGAGGACAATTGCCAACCTGGGGCCCTTGGGATAATTCCTTTATCCTGCCAAAATTGGTGGCCTGTCAATAGATAAATGTCAGCTGAGCCCGGGTCCCCTCTGGGAGATTCTGGTCCAACGTGTGCCTGGGTGAGATGTCCATCTGTGTGCCCTCCATCCCCATCAGCTGCCCTCTGAGGTCTCAGGCAGATGATCTGGTCTTCTAATGTGAATATGAACAAAAGAAACCCTGTGTGTGTGTGTGTGTGTGTGTGTGTGTGTGTGTGCGTGTGCGTGTGCATGGGTCTGTCATGCTTTAGGGAACATCCTGCCCATGCTGTTGCCATGGAGGCAGACTTCTGAAGGTGAACCAGGCCAGACAGACCCCAGTGGAAGGCAGCATTAGAATGAGGGGCAGAGTGCAGGTCAGGCAACCTTTGCAATCAGGGAGGGCCTGCAGCAGGGTAATGTGGATCTAGGGTTATATTCTGACCAAGTGCCCCTCCTCAGCAAAGACTTCATCCCAGCTTGGCTGTGCTTCCTCTCTGCCCTTGCTGGCACTGCAGACCAACTCACCCTCAGGCCAGGAAGGCCCAGGCCCCTCCCTCCAGTCCAGTTGGTCCTGGGTGGGAGGTTCTGGGTGGGGTCCTCTCCTCTCCCACACCAAGTGGCAGAGAGCAGATGCAGCGATGGGTTGGGCTCCACTGGGAGAAGGCTTCTGTGAGCGTGTTTCCCTGCACGTGCAACTGAGTGTGCGCACCAGGAAGAATGTATCTGGGGTGTGTGCCTGTCGTGCTGGGGAGTGTGTGCACCATGGTGCCTGTTGATGAGGTTGTACATCTTTTCGGGGAAGAATGTGTCACCACCGAGAGTGGCTCTCCTTGGATGTGAATGGAAGTACTGTGCTGGGGAGGACTGATTCTATGTGGGACTGGCCAGCTTCCTCCCGGTCTTCCCCCTCCCTCCCACCATCTTTGGCTCCTGCCTCTGGTAGGGATGATTGGGAAGTGGAGGAAGACGGTTCCATTGCCCTTTGTCTTGGCCCAAGACAAGGCATGGTTGGGCCAGGAGCCTGCTCTGACACGCCTTGCCTGGGCACTTTCTGCGGGGCTGGTGGGCTGTAGAAGCGCCCGCGGGACCCACTGAGCCGCTCCCCTCCCCACCATCCCCGCCCCAGGTGCCCGCTTAGATCAAGGTGCAGGTGTGACTGTGGGCGGTGGGGGCCGGGGGCGGACCCCCACCCCCACCCCACCCCACCCAATCCCAAAGGAGTCGGAGCCAGGACCCTGCGTCTTCCACGCCTCGAGGGGCTCTGGGCAGTCCGTGGCCGCATCAATGTTGGATGAGCCAGCGCTGCCTCCGCGCGGCCTCGATACCATCTTGCTGGGTCTCACTTTTAGTGTAACTGGAGCGCCCAGGGCGAGCTGGTGACTCGCGAGCTTCTCGAGACGCCACCTGCGGGATACCAGGCCGGGGTAGGGAGGCTGGCGCAGACTCTGGTGCTGTGTCCCGGGACGGGGACCGGGTGGGTTCCCGCCCGGCCCGCGCTCACGGAGCTGGGGTCGGTTCCAGCCTGGCCGCTCCTAGGCCCGTGGGGCCCGGTGCCGGGTTACCGGTCCTCCGCGCTCAGGCCACCTCGCCCTCCCTGGGGTGTCATCTGTCTGGTGGCGGCTTCGTGCCCTTGGGCCAGTTCAGTCCTCTACCCCCGCCTGGCTTTGGGGGTTTCCTACTCGGGAAGGAGCTGGAGGGGCATCAGCTAGAGGGAGAGAGATCCCCCTGGGGAAGGTGGGGGAGTAGCTGCCGCTCCGGAGAGCCTCTCCCTGCAGGTGAGTGTTGCGTGCTTGGGCGGAGGGGAGAGGAGGGCAGGACTGAAGCCTGGGGGTTCGGGTTGGCCAAGCGTCTCACCACCCTGACCTTCTCTACTCCAGCCCCTGCTCCTTAACCCTTGTGACACCACCCTGGCCTCCCCCTGGGTGGCAGGGGAGCAGTGGACTGGTAGTCTATTGAGCATCTGTACTTGCTGGCAGCCTTGGGGATGAGCTTGATCCTGGGCCAAGTCCTGGGTGGTGGAGAGTGGACCACCTCTCTGGAGGGCAGCAAGTTTTGACTTGTGCAAACTATGGTCAGCGGGCAGGCAGCCTGTTTTGTAACTAGTCTGATGGAGCCCAGGGATGCCTGTTTGTTTACGTATTAGCTGTGGCTGCTTTCAGCTACAACCTCAGAGTTGCACACTTTTGGCTTGCAAGCCTAAAGTACATACTATCTGGCTCTTTAAGAAAACCATTACCCCTCTGAGCTGTCCCCCAGGGCAGGCTCTCCTTCCCACTCCACACCTGTCTTCCTCGCCTCCAACACTTGCATCGCCACACATCTGGCTCACCCCTGGCTGAGTGCTCTGCACACCTGGGAACTTTACTGTTGGGACCATTCACCTCATGTCTCGTCACTGCTTCTTTCTCTGGCAAGAGAGGAAAATGACAGGGGGCAACAGGCATCCCAGAGTCAATATGATATCTGAGAGCTAAGGGTTGAGTGCCTGCAGCACCCGTGCCTGACCCCAAGCAGAAAGTGAGCCCTTCCTAGGCCCCAGGAATGAGGTAAGTCAGCTGATGGTAGCACAGCGCCTCCGGGACCCCCACGTCTATCACGGCAGCCAGCTCTGGGGTGGGGGCTTCCTGTGGGCCAGGCCAGGAGCAGGTGGCAGACAGGCCCCAGCGGTGCAGTGCGGAGACACTCCTGAGTGAGCAGGTAATTAGAAGGCACAGGTAAGCCCTGGAAGGAGTCAGGGAGCTCCAGAGAAAAGGCCCCGCCCCTGCCTGCTACCCTATGGCAGACCTGGGGCCCCTGTGCCCTCTTTTCTCTAAGCCTTGAGTCTTCAGAAACAAAACTAAGCCTTTTTCCTTGGTTCTCCTTTGCACAGTTGAGTTCAGGGGTCTGTTTTAGGGGAAGGACACAGCAGAGAGAAAACGCCGGGGCCTGAAAACGGAGCTGCAGTCCTGCGCACTGCCAGTAGGTGGCACCCGTGAGGTACTGGCGCCCTCTGGGGAGGGCCCTGTGTGTGCTGCCTCTTGCCCTCTGCTCACCTTCCAGTTCCGGCCTCCGTGTGGTCACACGTACTCGGAATCCTACTAGGCCTGACCTGCTTTGCCTGCCCCCTGAGGCAGCGCATCAACACCTCCAGACGTTGTAGTTCAGGGCGTTTTACTTGGGTTGTGGGGAGAGGCCTTCAGGGACAACCTGCAGTTGTGATGATTGACATCACCTACCTACTTCTCCTCCCCAGCAGGGCAGCTTGAGGGCGATTGATTTTTTTCTCCTCTGGGCTGCAGGGCCTGGCACAGCGGAGGGGCAGAAGGTGTTTGGTGGGAGATGACATGCAAACAAGAGAGAGTCTTGCCATAACTGTTTACCCCTGTGGTGTGTCTGGTGCGTCTTTAGTATCCAGCTAGCCTGCTGGGAAGGAAAGGTGCGGGGGATTCAAGGGAGGGGGGAATGGAGTGGCGTGGAAGGGGAGGGAGAAGGACCTGGGCACGAGTGCGCCCTGGGGAGGGAGCTGGTCCCCCTCTGCCCTGTGCTGGGTGGGGCCAGCATTCTAGGGGTTCTCTAAATGGGATGAGGGATGCTGAGGAGATACAGGCCAGGGCCAGAGAGTGCTGCTTGTATCCAGGGAGAGCCAACTTCCTGGCTCTTGCCTGGCACCGGGAGCAAGAATGAGCTTATGAGGGATGAGACAGGCTGGGGTGGGGTCTAGCGCCTGTGGCAGCCTCATCCCTCTCTCCTGGCCCTGGCTCAGCCCATTCCAAAAGCCATTCAGTCTAACAGGGAACAATTGTGTGGCCCCCCTAGGGGTCCCAGACAGAGGCTTAGAGAGCTACATCGGTATTGGGGAGGTCCCCTGTCCACCATGCAGCTGCTTCTGACAGCTCAGGAAGATGTCAACAGGGACCCGATCCAACCCAAGGGGGATGGACAGTGCCAGTGAGGTCTGAGGTCTGATTTTGTTTAGAAGCTGTGCATATTGGGTGGACGTTTCTTGGAAGAAGAATGGGTATTTCTAGTGACTGTGTCCTGCAGGATCAGTGGAGGCCAGGCCAGCACAAGGCTTGTGTTCTTGGGAAAGGGCTACTTGCAGAATACCCTAACTAAAGGGCTGACACTGACATGCAGGTGCCGTTTCCCTGCCTCGAACAGGCTCCAGAGTGAGACTGGCATCGCTCACCGGGGTAATTACTGGTTTGGGTTCGATTTCCATTCAAAACAGTAATCCCAGCCTGAGCTAGTGTCAGATCTGAAGGTTGATTATTAGTAACATTTATCAACAGCCTCTCAGCTTCAGGCAATTACAGCTAATCTGCCATTCCTTCTCCCATCCTGCAAAACTGCCAGCCTCTTCCCCGCCCGCCCCCTCCACTCCCCTCCCCTCCACTCTCCTTAGCAGCCAGCCTGAGAGAGGCCAAGAGATGGGGGCCACCTCTGAGTCACTGTCACTCCCGAATGTAGGGGACCCATGTATGTGCCTGACATCTGTGCTCCCTGAGAGCAATCTTCATGCTGCAGACTCTTGTAAAAGCTGAATCTGGCTCTATCAGAGCTGAGAGGAATCCCTGCAGTTTAGTGAACCCATGTCTCCTGGTGACTTGTCACATGGTGATGTTTTCAGTAGGGTCTCTCCTCCCTTCCAGGCCCCAGACTAGGGTGAGGCACTGAGGCCTTTACCACAGATAATATCTTAACACAATGATTTTTAAAAACCAAAAGGAATGCAAAAACATCCATAGTGAACAAAATAAAAATTTTAGTAAAGACAGAATCCAGTGAGTTCCCAGGCAGTCCGGTGACTGGGATCCCAAGCTTCCACTGCATGGGGCTTGGGTTCAATCCTTAGTTGCAGAACTAAGACTTCACGGACTGCACAGCCAATTAAAAAAAAAAAAAATGACAGGATCTAACCATGGATAGCAGGACTTGGCCTCACTTGCCTCACTCTAATTCCAGCTTTATAGGACCCTGTCTTTGTTTACAATTGTGATATTTTATCCAGGATATTTTTGCATTCATTTTGATTTAAATATAATTTATCTTGATCACTGGGTTTGGGGGCACCTTCTTAAATTTTGGACCCCAGGTGAGTGCCTCCTTCAGCTCACCCCACCTCCTGGCCCTGCTCTCCCACTTCCTGTTGGGCCCCCCACCCCTGCTCCCTTCAGTTCTCACTGTCCACTGCTTCAGGTAGGGGAGGTTTCAACTTACCTCTGAGTGGGAGCCCCTACCATGGGCCATCCTTCCTGGTGCCCTGCCTCCACTCCATCCCTCTGGACCCTGCTTCAGCCTTCAGGCATCACAAAGAGTGCCTCGAAGTTGCCATGGTAACTGCTGTGGTAACTGCAGGACAGAACACTGCTGGTCTTGCCCCACTCTTATAATCCTGTCCAAGCAGGGACAGATAAGTGCAGACATGCCTAACAATGTCCCTGATGCATCAGTCTCAAAAGAAGTTAAAAACATTGCTGGACGTGTCTGGAGAGAATAACTCCTCCCCGGGCAGGAGTGGGTTAAGAAAGGCATGTGGCTAAAGGAAGACTGTGATGAGCTGTTTGTGACAGGAAAACATGGATACTGGCCAACCAGCCTTCTGCAGGGGGCAGATCGAATTCACTGAAGGGCTTTTGTTTTGCTGAACAGGGCCTCTGAGCCCAGGGACACTTGTCCCCACTGCCCAACACTCCAGCTGTGCACAGTTTGTCTAAGCGCTAAATAAATGTTTCAGAAAGATCAATGTTGAAGGGCTGGCCAGGACACCAAATTGTATCTGGACTTGAGGCAGTCATGTCATGGTCCAGACCTAGGTGGCTTGACCACTCAGTGTCCTGATGCTGTCCCAGTGGGAGGTCTGAGGGTCCCAGATGAAATGCATGGGAAGCACTCCCACCCATGCCGTTCTGCTGCAGCAGGTCCCAGCTGAGGCTCCCTAGCCCTGCTGAGCTGCACGCTCTCCAGTCCCCCAGTCTGGCAGTTGGTCACCCCATGCCTGCTCTTCTACTTACTGGGCAAGTCACTTCCCCTCTGAGCCTCAGTTTCCTCTCCTGGGAAGCAATCAATGACAGCGCCCTCCTTTCAGGGATGTGGTCACCAGTAAAAGAGCTAATGTATATAAAAGAGGTCAGAAATGGCCAAGTACTGAGATGGATGTTCTGTGGGGCTCTGCTGGACAGAAGGAGAATCACGGGGAAGTGTGTCTGGGCTTAAAGGGGAGAAGAAATTGCTGACTGCAGGTGGAGGGACTGCTCTGGAAAGAATGAGCATCCTGATGCTGGAGGCACCCATGGAGGTTTTATAATTCCATGTCGGTCAGCTTAGCTTCCAAAGGGCTTCCGGCCCTAGGAGGTGTGACCCTAGAGGGATGCAGTCTATCCAGCCCCGAGGTTCCATGACTCCTTTTGTCCGTCCTTCCCCAGTCCTCTCCCAGGGGGTTGTGCCGCTGGGCCCCACAGCCAGCCATAAAGTGAGAATGGCCTCCTTGGAGAAAGCTGGCTTCACTTACAGTTGATAAGGTTTTTCCTGGTCCACATTCCTATGGGCCAATGTATAAACCTGAGAGCTTGGGCAGGAGGGGGGGCCACCAGGGATGCTGTGCTTGGGAAAGTGCTGGCCTGAGCCTCAGCTTTGAGATGCCCTTTGACTCTAGCTGCAAAGTTGCATTCTGCCTGAATCAGGACAGAAGACATCTGAAAGAAGTTCCTGAGATGTGGAGGGATGTGGTTTCTGGTTCCAGGTGGCCACACACGTATACTCGCCCTCCTGGAAGTTGCTGTGTGCAGCATGTCTGCACACTACACTTGTGCTGCCTTCCTGCACTGGCTTTGGAGCTTCGAGGCATGTGTCAAAGTGGAGAGAGCAGCAGACTGAGAGTTGGGGAACCCAGCTCTGACCCCTCCTCCCACTGAGCCATCAGTGATGCAATGGGCAGGGTATGAGATGCCTTCTCAGTTGACAATCTGTCTTCTATTCTCTGGGGGCCATCAGAGTTGATAGAATGGACTCATCTTTGCACTTTCCTCCTGGGCCATTCACAGTCTCCCCACAAGTCTTTCTCTGTCTGTTTGTCAGACCCAGGGGCCAAGGGCTCCAGGGTCCCATCAGAAGTGCCTGGTTTTGCAACTAGGCATCATTTCCTGCTCGGGAATTTGAAATTGAAGCCCAACGATTCCTAATACTATCCTAAGCTCTCATTGAAAATCTGAGTATAATTTTTACAAGAGTGTGGCTGAGGATGGATAAGAAAGGGAACAAGTTGAGCTGAAGGTGACGTGAGCAGGAGGCAGAGAGAAGCCTGGGAGTGGAGGAGGTTAGAGGGGCCGGCAGGACTCGGACAGAGGGAATCAGCTTAGATTCTGCCCTGAGGCAGAATGTGGTGCTTCTGAGGGGTTTACGCAGGACCAGGAGGCATGATCAGACTTGCATTTAGAATGCTCACTCTTCAGGAGGGAACTAAGATGGCGGAGGAATAGGACGGGGCGACCATTTTCTCCCCTACAAATTCATCAAAAGAACATTTGAACGCTGAGCAAACTCCACAAAACAACTTCTGATCGCTAACAGAGGACTTCAGACACCCAGAAAAGCAGCCCATTGTCTTCGAAAGGAGGTAGGACCAAATATAAAAGCTAAAAAGAGAGACAAAAGAGTTAGGGACGGAGACCCGTCCCGGGAAGGGAGTCTTAATAGAGGAAGTTTCCAAACACCAGGAAACCCTCTCACTGGCGGGTCTGGGGGACATTTTCGAATCTCGGAGGGCAACCTAACTGGGAGGAAAAATAAATAAAACCCACAGATTAGAATGCTCACTCTGGTGCTAGTTGGAGGATGGATTTGAGAGAAGTTGGAAGCAGATGCCATCCTGATGCCTAGATCTGGGCAGCAGACGAGGAGGCCTTACAGAGGATGGGGGTCCAGGCAAGGGGGAATGGGGAACTGAGTGATACTGGGTCAGTAACCTCAGAAGGGCTTGATGCTTGTCTGCATTGGTCGAGGAATGTGGACAGGGAAAAGAGGAAGCGATGACCGCACCTGGGGGGCTGGATGTGTCACTCACAGAGAGAACATATAGAACAAGTGCTCAGAGTCACAGGAAGTCGCAAGCTGTGTACCTCAGTGTGAGGTTTTGCAGGACATCCAGGGGGATGTGTCCAGAGAGCAAGTAGACGAAAGGGTTTGGAGCTTAGGAGGAGGTGAACCCATGATGCAGGCATGGATGTTCTTTATGGCAGGGCGGTGGGACTTGAAGCCCTGTGAGGGGATAAGATCACTCGGTACACTCTAGGTGGAGTGAGAGGACAAGAGGCTGAGGACACAGACTAGGAAACTTAGATCCCCCAGCAGTTCCTCAAAGGCACACTGTGTGTGTCCCATAGCAGGGTCTGCCACTGACCCCTAGGCCAGGGCTGACCACAGAGAGGACATCAGTGAATGTGTCTGACTGTGGTTCCCCCAGATGAGGTCTTTGTCCTTAATGTACCTGGATCTGCCAGAGTTGCCATAGTAACCACAAATGCAGGGATACATGGTCTCTGTGTTGTCATGGAAACAAACACTTGCATGTCTGTCAGTGGCACGGCCACTGAGAACTTGAGGATTCAGTCTGCCCTGAAGGGTTTGGGAGGGAGACCAGCAGAGAGGGTTTCCATGTCCTAATGAATCAGTGATGGCGGCTGTTAGCCTGACTGTTGCCACGGTGATGGAGAAAGACACCCAGGTGACTGGTGCTAGCTTCAGTACTGAGCTGGTGAGATAAAGCATTGCAACGGGCTCCAGGTCTTTGTGTGCAGCCTGAACAGGACCAGACCTCAAACTCACCCCACCCTCTGGCTGCCATGGGGACCAGGACCTCTTTGCTTTCTCTTTGGGTTTGCACCCTTTTGCCAAGACAGGGATTTTGTTCCCAGGAGGCACTCCCCGGCCCATGGGATCTCAGCATTCAAAGCAACACAGGAAATCTGGGCCCCTGAAACGGGGCCACCGAAGAGATGGGTAAGCACGCAACACCCTCTCCTTTAGCCCATGGACCCCCCACCCTGTGTCCACGGCCCCCATCATGACTTCCTCCCTTTCAGTCCCAAGGCCCTCCCTTCCCCCACCACGTGGGTTCCCATGGCTCTTCCCTCCCAAAATCTCAGGCTCTGGACAGGTCAATGGGCACCTTTGCGCCTCTGCTCACCCAAATCTCAGGGGAATCCTCCACCACGGGTGTGAGGCCTCTGCTCCTGCCCTCTGCCTCCACTGCGGCCTCCACCCCGCCCCCGGGCTCCACTCCGCTGACTTTGGTCATTATCGCCCTCCTTCTGGGCTGCCTGCCTGCTGTCCCGGGCCCCACAGAGCCAGCACCTGCCGGAAGTCCCTCCAGCTGATCCCACTTAACTCCCACCGGAAGCAGCTGGGACTGAGGCCCTGGAGGAGGCCTTGATGAGTGCCCAGTCTGGCCAGGTCAGGGGCAGGAATGACGAGGTGAAGTACAAGGCCGTGGAGTCACCCCTGCTTTTTGTCCTCAGGCGAACAACCAGGAGGAAGTACTGGAAGGAAGGAAGGGAGATCGCTCGGTGAGCTGGCAGGGGAGGAGGGAGTGTTGGCTGGGGAGAGGCCCCCGGCAGAAGCCTGTGCGGGGAGGGTGTGGGCAGGGGAGGGCAGCTCTGTGGCCGTGGACCCCATTTGTGCTGGGCTCCGTGCGTGGGAAATGAAGTCCGGAGGAAGGTGTGACCCCGAAGGGAAGTGTGCCCTCTGTGGCTGTCGTGGCCTTGATTTATTCCTCCTGGAGATAAAAGGACCCTCCTGTGGTCCTTTTGCCCAACTCCAGCCTGGTGATGCTGCTGAGAGGGTCCAGGGTCCTGAGCTACACTCCCCAGCCTGTCCTGGGTCACTCGGCCAGGCGTTCTCAGACCCACACTATCCCTGCCGTAGGCTGGCGTCCCCAAGGCCTGTCTTCACAGTCCGGAGATGGGTCTTTTCTAGGACTCCTGACCAGAGCCTCCTCTGTGCTTTGCTGATGGCAGGGCCCCTGGGATATATATCCTAGCCCAGAGGACAGGCAGGAACAGCTGCCTGTGAAGGAGGGAGCTTGCCTCAGAGGTGAGGCCAGATGTGGGATCCCCTTCCCAGGTGCGATGTGGCTGCCGAGGGTTCCCGGAACCTGCAGAATGCATCTGGTCTTCCAGGGACCAGGCCAGAGACATAGAGGGGCATTTGGGGCTCTGGTTTGCACCCTCTGGGATGTTGGTCCTGGTACTGATGAGGTCTCTGATGAGCTGTCCTCAAAGAGGAGCTCTGTGGAGAACCATGGGTCTATGGCCCTCTGTCCTCCTCTTCTGCACACGGCCTAAAACCAGGTTGGCTTTTTAGCATAAAGAAAATCTCATGAAGAGAAAGGTGGGAGGCAGGGGAGGAGACGTGGTCCCTTGAGCCTACTTCAGAGGTTTCTGGGGGTGGGGGAGGAGGAGGGGTGTAGGGATTGAACCCCAGGGGGCAGACTCTGCTGTATGACGCAAATGAGGTTCAAGGACTTCAGCTCATTTGTCTTCCGCAGCTGGTGCATTTTGAGTGATGTGAGCTGAAGAGGCCCCCTCTGGCACCCACCACCCAAACACTGTCAAGGCCACAAGAACCTCTGAGATCACCCTTTGATTAACAGCAAAACGGAGGCCTCAGGGCAGGGTCACACTGCAAGTTGACAGCAGAATCAGGACTAGAACCCAGGCGCCCTGCTCATGGGTCTTTCTCTGCACTGCAGGCCTGGGAGCCAGCCTCACTGTGTAGCAGTCAAGAGGCCTGCTAGGAGTGAGTGGTCCTTTGGTTATGACCTTTCCTCCTGTGAATGGAGGCCCTGAGCTTACTGTGGGCTGTATATCCACAGCGGATGCCTGGCTGGCAGGGACTCCTGGCCATACCAGGTTTCTGGGATGACTCTTTCTGGGGTTAGGTACCTCGTTACTTTACCCAGGGCCTCCTCCCACCACCACTACTCTGGCTGTTTCGTGTTGAAAGGCTCTGCTAGTATCCCTTTAAAGCTGTGTTATTCAAGATGGTGCCAACAAGCGTGACATTTTGCTCCCAATAGCCAGTCCTGTATGGGCTCGCGGGGTGGAGAGTACATGGATGAGGGAGCCAGGCAGTCTCAGTGTTAAGGCTGAGTTCTGGGATGTATCTCTGCAAGTTGGCAATAGTCTTAATTGAGGATAAAGTTTGATGGCCCAGCCATGGAAGGACATAGCCAGAATAAAGGTATCTTGTCACAGTGTTTTTATTGCAGGTTCTCCCAGTCATCCTGGGAGCTTCCACGTCCCTGAGGACATTCCTCCATACCCTAGCCTCAGAGTTTCTTGTTTTCCTCAACTCATTGACTGTCACCTTTACTTCAGTCACCCATTACTGGGATCTTACCGTCATGTAAAACTGTTCCATCTCCAAAGCTTTAATCTCTCTGTACCTCCGAGGCATTGGCTCCCTTTGCTCCACTGTATCAGTTCACAGAGACCTTCAGGCTCCTGCCTCCTAGTTTTTTTCCTGGCCCTGAATCCACCCTTGTTCCTATCCAGTCTGGACCCTATGACCTTGCTTCAGCTGTTTACCAGTCACCACCTGGCCCCTTAGTCTCCCACACCACCCCTGGAACATGGTAACTGACTGGGTCTTCTTTAGTCCTGACTTAAAAGGAACGGGGGCGGGTGGGAATCCCTTCATGAATGGACACTAGTCCAAATTCACGGTCCATAGCCTCACCTGAGCCCCCAGCAGTCCTCCGGCCTAGGCCACTGCACTGCCCCCTCGGCTGTTTCTAAGCTCTAGCATAATCCCTCTGCTTGTCTGTACCACAGTTTCCCCTCTTGCTCCTAGCAGTCACCCGAGGCTCTCTCTTTATAAAGAAAATCTGCCAGGAAGACATTTCTTTTTTTTTTTTAACTTTTTATTTCATATTGGCGTATAGCTGATTAACAGTGTTGTGATAATTTCAGGTGAACACAAAGGAACTCAGCCATACATATACCTGGATCCATTCTGCCTGCCCCCAACCCCACCCCCAGGAAGAAATTTATTTAACCTCTGCTCTGGGCAACATTCCTGCATCCATGCCTATCCATACCTCTGGCCCCCATCACACTGAGAGATGGGTGTTCCTCTTCCAGTTAGCCTCTCCACAAGAGATCTGGGGACCCTCCACCTTGCCTCTCCATCCAAATTCCCCCCTCTGTTGCTCATTCCTTCTCTCCTCTCCTGGCTCCTTCATTTGTAACTCAGTTAAGAAATGAAACAGAAGTACTTTGACTTTATAGCCTCCTCTCTCTCCTGCCCTCTCAGCCAAGCCTATTAAAATCAAAGTAAGTGTTTATTATCTCCACTTCCCCACCTGCTGCTGAGTCTTTAATCTACTACAACCTGGCTTCTGCCCCCATTTCACCACCTGAGCTGCTCATCCTGTGTCTCCAGTGGGTCTTGCTGTAAATCCCCCTGAAGCCTTTCAGTGCCTAGTTGACCTCTCAGCTGCATTTGATAGAACGGAGCGCGCTCTGCCTTTAGAAGCTCTCTTCCTTGCATTCCATGACCACACACTCTCCTTTTCCGCCTGCCATCCTGATAATTATTTCTCAGTTTTCTTCATGAGATCTTCTTCTTCCATTCATCCTGGAAATGCTGATGTGGTCCAGGAGTCTGTCCTGGTCTCTTTTCTCCCATAAACTTGTTCCTGGTGGTCTCATGGATTACCCTGGCTTCAACCTCATCTCTCACTGGTGACTAGAGCTGCTCCTCAGACCTTTCTCCTTAATTTTACTTTTTCTTTTTAGTTCTATAAGTTTTTGCTTCATGTGTATTGAAGCTTTCTTTATAGGTACATAAACATTTAAGATTGCTATGTCATCTCAAGAACTTAACCCCTTCATCAGTAAGAAATGTCCTTCTTTATCTATCGCAGTACTTCTTGTTCTGAAGTTCCATTGCTGCTACTGCTAAGTCACTTCAGTTGTGTCCGACTCTGTGCGACCCCATCCCTGGGATTCTTCAGGCAAGAACACTGGAGTGGGTTGCCATTTCCTTCTCCAGTGCATAAGAGTGAAAAGTGAAAGTGAAGTCGCTCAGTCATGTCTGACTCTTCTCGACCCCGTGGACTGCAGCCTACCAGGCTCCTCCGTCCATGGGATTTTCCAGGCAAGAGTACTGGAGTGGGTTGCCATTGCCTTCTCCATTGATCTGATGTTAATTTAGTCACTCCAGCTTTCTGTTGATTAGCATTTGCATGGTGTATCATTTTCCATCCTTTTATTTTTAATCTCTCTGACTTTAAAGTGGGTTTCTTTTAGGAATCATATCATTGTGCCATTTTTATCCACTCTGACAAATTTGAATTTTTAATTGGAATATTTAGAACATTTACATTTACTGTTATCATAATATGGTTGAATTTAAATCTACCATCTTGCTGTCAGTGTTCTATTTGTCACACTTGTTCTTTTTTCTTCTTTTCCTACTTTCTTTGAGATTCGCTGTCTCTCATGATTCGATTTTATCTCTGTTCTTAGCTTATTGTAACACATTTTTGTTTTTCTTAGTGGTTGCTCTGTTGCTGTTCAGTCAGTCGTGTCTGACTCTTTGCGACCCCACAGACTGCAGCACGCCAGACCTCCCTGTCCTCCTCTGTCTCCCGGAGTTTCTCACACTCATGTTCATTGAGTCAGTGATGCTATCCAACCATCTCATCCTCTGCCTCCCCCTTCTCCTTCTGACTTCAGTCTTTCCCAGCATCAGGGGCTTTTCCAGTGAGTTGGCTCTTTGCATCAGGTGGCCAGAGTATTGGAGTTTCGGCTTCAGCATCAGTCCTTCCAATGAACACTCAGGACTGATCTTTAGGATGGACTGGTTGGATCTCCTTGCAGTCCAAGGGACTCTCAGGAGTCTTCTCTAGCACCACAGTTTGAAAGCATCAGTTCTTCAGTGTTCAGCCTTCCTTGTGGTCCACCTCTCACATCCCTAAGTGGCTACTGGAAAAAGCATAACTTTGAGTAAACTGACCTTTGTTGGCAAAGTGATATCTCCACTTTTTAATATCCTGTCTAGGTTTGTCATAGCTTTCCTTCAAAGGAGAAAGCTTGCTCTAGGGTTTACAATATACACCTTGTACTTGCCATAGTCTACCTTAAAATGTTATAGTACTTCACGAATATCATAAGAAACTTACAACAGTATACTTCAGTTCCCCCTTCTTGTCTTTTGAGCTGTTGTTGTCATGCCTTTTTCTTTTACTTATAAACCCAACTATCAGTTTATTATTTTTGCTTTAAACCATGAATTATCTTTAAAAAACAACTTTGGGGGGATATAACTTACATACCATATAATTCACCTGTTTATAGTATACAATTCAATGTGTTTTAAGTTGTGCAACCAACACTACAATCAATTTTAGAACATTTTTGTTTACCCCATCTCCCCAAAAAAACTCATTCCCATTAGTAGTCATTTCTCTTTCCTCTACCCACCCCTAGCCTTGCACAACTGCTGATTTACTTTCTGTGTCTGTAGATTTGCCTGTTGTGGATATTTCGTATAAATGGAATCATAAGTGGCCTTTTGTGACTGGCTTCTTTCAAACATATCACAAGTGTTCAAGGTTCATCCATGTTGTATCATGTCTCAATACTGCATTTCTTTTCATTGCCAAATGATATTCCATTATCTGGATTTACCACATTTGTTTATCCATTCATTGGTTGATGGACATTCACATTTTTCCACTTTTTAGCTATTATGAATGATGCTGCTGTGAATATTTGCAGACATGCTTCATTTCTCTTGGGTACATGCCTAGTAGTAGAACTTTTGGAAGACTGTATGTTCCACCTTTTGAGCAACTGCCAGGCTATTTTCCAAAGTGGCTGAACCAATTCACATTCCCACCAGTAGTGTATGTATAAGAGATCTAGTTTCTCCACTTTCCTGCCAATACATCTTTTAGCTGTGGTATTGACTAAATAATCATCCTAGTGAGTCTAAAGTGGTATCTCATTGTGGTTTTGACTTATCTCTCCCTAATGACTAATAATGAGTGATAATGTGCCCATAGGCCATTTATGTGTCTTCCTTGGAAAAATGTCTATTCAAATCCTTTGCTCATTTTTAAATGGACTATTGTTACTCAGTTGTCAACATTCTTTTTGTATTCTAGATGAAAATCCTTAATGAGATAATGATTTGCAAATATTTTATGTCATTCTTTGGATTGCTTTTCACTTTATTAATGGTGTCCTTTACAACACAAAAGTTTTGAATTTTGATGAAATCTAATTTATCTCTTGTTTTGCTGCTGCTGTTGCTTGTGCTTTTGGAGTCATATCTAATTGCTTAATACAAGGTCACAAAGATTTATGTTTTCCTCTGAGAGTTTTATAGTGTTAGCTCTTACACTAAGGTCTTTCATTAATTTTGAGTTAGTTTTTGTATATATTGTGAGGTAGAGGGATCCCAGGTTTTTCTCATTTTGGATATTTAGTTTTTCCCAGTATCATTTGCTGAAAAAACTAATTTTTCTCCTATTGAGCAGTCTTGGCATCCTTGCCAAAAATCAACTGACTGTAAATGTGAGTTTATTTCTGGACTCTCAGTTCTACTGTGTTGATTTATGAGTCTGGCCTTATACAGTCTTGATTACTGTGGTTTCATAGTAAGTTTTGAAATTAGGAAGTATGAGCTCTCCAAATTTGTCTTTTTTCAAAATTGTTTTGGCTGTGTACTGGGTCCCTTGAATTTCTTTTTTTTTTTTTTTTTTAAATTTCTATATGAACTTTAGGACCAGTTTGTTAATTTCTACAAAGAAACCAGCTGGTATTTTGATTGGGGATTGTGTTGAATCTGTAGGTCAATTTGAGGAGTATTGCTATCTTAACAACACTGAATCCTCTGATCCATAAACACAAGATATCTTTTAATTTATTTAGGTCTTCTTTAATTTCTTTGAAAGAAGTTTGTGGTTTTCAATGAACAATCTGTACTTGTTTTTAAAAAAATTCATTGTTAAGTATTTTTTGATGCCTTTGTAAATTGAGTTATTCTTAATTTCATTTTTTGGATCATTCACTGTAAGTGTATAGAAATGTTACAAATTTTGTATACTGGTCTTGTATCCTGCAAGCTTGCTGAACTTGTTTATTAGTTCTATGGTTTTTAGTAGATCCCGTAGATTTTCTTTATACAAAGTCATGTCATTTGTGAATAGAGATAATTTTACTTCTTCCTTTCTAATCTGGAGCCTTAATTTCATTTTCTTGCCTATTCATCTTGGCTAGAACCTCCAGTACAGTGTTGAATAGATTTGTTTTGATCCTATTGGGAATGCATTCAGCCTTTCACTTTTATGTGTGATGTTAGTCTGGTTTTTCATAAGATGCTCCTTGTCAGATTGAGAAAATCCTCTGCCATTTTTTTCTTTGTTCCTGTTTGCAGTATCTGCCACCCCATCCATTTTTCTGGCTGCTTTTAGGATTTTCTCTTTATCCTTGGCTTTCGACAGTTTGATGATGAAGTATCTTGGTATAGTCTTTTTCATGTTCTGCTTGAGGTCTTACTACCATGCCATGTAACTCTGCTAAGAACGGTCCCATTCTCTCATCCATTTAAAAATTGGTTTATATACTTTACTGTTGTTCGATTACAAGCTCCATGAAGGCAGGGGCTGTGTCTGTTTTTTCCCACTGTTCTGTCCTCAGCCTGTAGTGTATGTACACAGTAAGCACTCAATAAACGTTGACTGGACAATAATAACTGACATTTCCTGAGGACTTAGTGTGCTAAACCCTGAGGACTTACAGTGCTAAGCCACTTACATATATTAACTCATAAAAAGTCGCAACTACCCTATGAGGTGGGTACTGTTGTCATTCACAATATGAGGTGAAGAAACTGGGACACAGAGTGGTTAAGTAAATTGGTCTAGGTCATATTGTCATATAAGTAGTGAGGCAAGCTTTCAAACCATTATTGAATGAATGAATGAATATTTTGATATATAGTGTCTACAAAAGGGGACCACAATAGGTAAAGGTATAGCTCCTAAAACAATCATCAGAACATCAGACTTTCCATAATTTTGAGTATCCATACACAATGTTAATAAATATCTATTATATATGTATAATATTAAATATAATATTCAATTAAATGTAGTAGTTCTATAAGTATTAAGTGTTAAGTAATGCTCACATATAGTATATATCATCACTATTAACATTGTAATCCTACTGCATGCCAGGTTTTGTGTTAAGTGCTTTATATAAATTGCTTTATTTAATATTCATAATTCAGTGAAATAGGTGTTAGAATCCCTGTGATATAACTAAGGCTCAGAAAGATCTGCCCAGGGTCACAGAGCGCATCACAAAGCCGGATTTGAGCCCCTGTCTATTTGACGCCGTATCTGTGCTCTTAAGGGCTTTGCTGTGCTCCCCTCTCGAGCCCGGCTGAAGCAGGGGCTGCCTTGGGCTCTCCAGGCTCTCGCTCTCCCAGGAAACTCCCAAACCCTAGGGCTTGGTCCCCACTTCACAGCACTCTCCAAGGGGACTACCTGTGCCCCAGGCAGTTTCTCCCAGCCCCTGTCCAGTAGGGAGACATGACACTTCGTCAGTTCAGACACTGTGGTGCGTCGTCCTAGTCCCTTGGAACCCATCCTAGACCAACTAAACCAGAACCTCAGGGAGGAGGCACAGGAATCTGAATTTTTAAACAGCTCCCCAGGTGACTCTGATGTCTAGACTGGTTTGGAAGCCACTGGCCCAGGCTCAGGAAAGAGGAAATGGATACTCCTTAGGAAAAGAAGTGGGGGCTCTTTCCCAGACCAACTTTACAATGCCTTTTAGAAACATGATGTCATCATGTGGTATGAACATATATTGTAAAATAATATTAGAAAACCTTGTAGTAAGTTTGGAATACATAAAACAATGTAAAGAAGGACCATAAGGTTATCTATAATCCTAACACCTAGAGGCAACTCCTGTTAACATTTTGATTTACTTCTCTTTTTAAACTTTTTTGAAGTGTATATTTGTACACATAAAAATGCACAACTATTAGGGACACAGCTTATAATGAATTTTCATGGCTGAACACAGTTATGTTAACAAAACCCAGACCAAGGAACAAAACATCAAGAGCACTCAAGAAACTCCCTTTGAATTGCTTTCTGGTAACTTCTCCCTCCAAAGCAATTGACAGTGAAAGTTGCTCAGTCGTGTCCAGCTCTCTGTGACCCCATGGACTGTAATTCTCCAGGCCAGAATACTGGAGTGGGTAGCCTTCCCCTTCTCCAGGGGATCTTCCCAACCCAGGGATCGAACCCAGTCTCCTGCATTGCAGGCGAATTCTTTACCAGCTGAGCCACCAGGGAAACCCAAAGCAGTTAAACCGACTTCTAACATTACTAGGTAATTTTGCCTAATGTTGTTCAGTCATCAAGTCATGTCTGACTCCTTGTGACCCCATGGACTGTAGCACACCAGGCCTCCCTGTCCCTCACCATCTCCCGGAGTTGGCACAAACTCATGTCCATTGGATCAGTGATGCAATCCAATAATCTCATCCTCTGTTGCCCTCTTCTCCTTCTGCCTTCAATTTTTCCCAGCATCTGTATTCTTGCTGTGAGAACCCCATGAACCGTATAATTTTGCCTATGGTTGATATTTAAATAAATGGATAATTTCTTATCTCCTCTTTGAATCTGGCTTATTTTGCTGGATATTATATTTGTGAGCTTCACCTGTGTTAAGCTTGTATAGTAGTTCATTTATTGCTTCTGTATAGTATTTGTGTGACTGTAACACAGTTTATGTGTCCATTTTAATGTTGATGGCATTTAGGGAGTTGAAGGTGTTTGGCAGCAGTGACTAGTGCTGTTATGAACCTTCTTGTACCTTTCTCTTGCTGCACGTGTGTTTGCATGCCTGTGAGGTATGTACCTAGAAGTGGAACTGCTGAGTTTTACATTCAGCTCTAGCAGATGCTGCCCACGTTTTCCAAAATGGTGCTACAGATGCACATTTCCCAGCAGTATGAGTTCTGCTTGTGCCACATCCTCACCAAAACTGTCTTTTATTTTAGCCATCCCGGTGAGTGCATAGTGTGTGGTATTGTGGTTTTCCTTTGCATTTCCTTGGTGAATACTGAAGTTGAGCATCTTTTCCTTCATGGTTTTTGGTTTTCTTGGCTACAACTTGCGGCTTATGGGATCTTCATTCCTTGACCAAGGATTGAATCTGAGCCCATAGAAATGAAAGCACCGAGTCCTAACTACTGGACCACCAGGGAATTCCCACCCTTCATGTATTTCTTTTTAATCTTTTACTTTGTGTTCACCTCTGGCAACCCTTAGTTCATTTAAAAAGAAAAACAGAAAAAGAAAGAGAGGAGGGGTAAGGCCAAACCATAAACAAAAGAAAAATCTGATAAAGTAAACATAAAAATCAGAGTAAAGTACTATGTTGTTTTTCCCTTCAGTGAAGTTTGTCAATTAAAAATAAATGCTGTCTGACTTTCAGACCTTAAAGAAAATATATATTTTGCTATTGTTCCATCTCTTAGCCCTTTATTCTGTGCTTCTCTCAACCACTTAATTTTCACTTGCTTTACTGACAGCATTTGTATCTTTGGGAGTGGGGGATGCAATTTTATAAACTTTGCACTAATATTCTTCAAAGAAAAGTTATTGTGACAAAGGAGAAACTTAAATTCAGTCTGAGAGAGGGAAGCCTTGGGTAGCCAGTGCCCAGAACAAGTTACTGTCATTCCCATGAGAACAGTAGAAGCTTTGCAGAGTGAAGTAGAAGTCAAATTGTGGACACAGCAGAGCGAATTCTAGAAATAAGGTGGTTTTGTTTTGTGCTGCTATGCAGAAGTTGTTTGTTAATTGAAAAATGGATTTAAATTTTCTTTAGATGCTTTAGGAAAAAAAATCTTCCTGGGAATTATCTGAAAAAAAAAATAAACAGATTGAATCTACACACAAGACAATTATTTATGTTCATGGGCACATATATCCTTTTCACAAAGTTGTGTAGACTGACATCTAAAGTTTTCTTGTAGCATGTCTTCCCATATCATTTAACACTTAAAACTTTTAGTATCTCTAGAATAGAGCTTTTTTTAATGGACTTACTGAAATTTAATCACTCTCCTGTTTTGGTTATTGCAATAGTTTCTGAATTCTCAATGATGAACATCCTTATTGTAAATTTCCATGCTCACTTAGATTACTTTCTTAGAATAGCTTCAGAGATGTGAGATTAATGGCTCAAAAGAGTGAATGTCTTTAACAGTCTCTGATACATCAGTGTCAGACATTTCTTCCGGAAAGAGCATCATTCAGCCATATATGACAGTAGATGACACGCCACCCCCTTGGATGACCACCAACTTTGCACTCACTTCAGTTACAGTATCTCTTGCCATATGAGAAGACTGCTATTTCAAACCTTATAAAATCAGTTTGGCTTCTGGATTTAGGAACTTGCTTAGAGCAGCTCCTCTACTCTCTATGCATGATTAGAACAGTATTGTCTAATATTTTTTCCTTGTAGAAATGTTTTCCGTTTTACATAAACCTTAATCCATCTGTTATTTGTTTTTGTGTCTGATATGAAGTAGGGATACACTGTTTTCCCCCAGATAGCAAGTTGATCTCTAAACCATTTGGCAAATAGTGCAACATTTCTTCAGCCTTTTGAAAGGCCATCTTTATCATAAACCAATTTCCTCTACAGACATGGGTCTCTTTCCACACTGCATTTGTCTGTTTGGTCATTCTCGAGCCAGTACCACTGTTTTGGTTATTTCAGAGTTTTAGTACAGTTTGAGAACTGGTATGGCGAGTGCCTTCTTATTCTCGTTCTTTTATAAATTTTTCTTTGATATCTTGGGAAAATTGGCTTATTTTTTCCAGGTGAATTTTGGGATATATTTGTTCAATTAAAACAATTCTACTGCACTTGTGATTAGAACGTATCAAACCTATAAATTCATTTGTAGACATGAATACCAAAATTATAATACCAGACAGGAACAGAGGATTCATCTCCTTAAATCAGGAGTTTTTGTATAGGTAAGATTTCTTGTGTTTTTTTAGAATTTTAGTATATTTTCATGTATGTGAGACATTTCTTGTGACGTTTTTCTGGATATGTGAATAGGCTAGAATCTCTTGTTTTGTATTTGTAACTAGATGTTTCTGATGTGTAAGATAATTATGTAAGTCAACGTGTCAGAACTGGAGTAGGTGTGTCAGAACTGAAGGATCAGGGTGTAGCCTCATCCTCAGTGAACCCAGGGGACCCTGAGGCCTGAGAGGTAGGGTCTTGTCTCTAGTCACAAGGTGAATCTGGAGCCCAGGAGTAGATTCCCAGCCTGTGTCCCCTGGAAACCTCCTAAGTTAGATGCAGAGAAGGGCTCATTGTAACTCAGTAATCAGGGAGCCAACTACTGTTGCCATGGAAACCTAGAGGCTTCATCTTCTGAGAGGACCAGAATGTGGAGTCTAGAGAGAACAGACTGCATTAGGATGGGACCAGTCTAGGGTGTGTGTGTGTGTGTGTGTGTGTGTGTGTGTGTGTGAGAGAGAGAGAGAGAGAGAGAGAGAGAGAGAGGTGGGGGAGAGAGAAAGAGAGGGAAACACTTTTTAAAGAGAGAGATACCCACCTCATCATTGTCTACTAAGGTCTGGTGCCGTACTCTAGATTGGCACTGGGTGGTGCTGTAAGAAGGGGTGTCCACGGCTGCTCTTGGAGTGAGCTGGAGGCACTCTAGGCAGAAGTGCTAGCATCTGCCCATCATAGGACCCGGAGTCCAGCTGGCATCTGCTGGACGCTGGTTCCTCCTCCCTCAAGGCCCAAAGGGAGGCCCCCACCCAGGCCACACAGACCCTGGGATGATGACAGACGAGAACTGACCTGTCACCGCAGGACTCATGTCCGTTAATAATGGGCTGGGTGGCAAGGACAGTGCAAGAGTACACAGGGTGATGGTCAGGAGGAGTGGACAGGGCTTGACCTTCAGATGGAATTCAGGGTTGGGACAGCGAAGGCCAGCATGTGATTCTTTCACAGCCTCAGTCTGACAAGACTCAGGAAGGGGAGGCCCGTGAGTCCTGTGAGCATCTGTGGAGTTTGTAGCTGGGAGTCCTGACTTCCCTGCTCGCCTTGCCCCCTGCTACTGCCCACCTGGGTCCTGAGCTTCCTGCTTCTCTGATCCCTCCCTGCCAGCCCAGGAGAGCCTGAGCCCAGAACTAACTGCACCTGCGCAGGGGCCGCAGGCCCCAGGGAGGCTTTCCCCAGGCAGGCATGGGATGAGCTTCTGGAAGCAGGCGGGGTGTCTTCATCTGGGAGGTGGGGTGCTGGGGAGAGAGGAAGGTGGTGAGCTGCTAAGGCCCCCCGTGGCGCCCGAGGCTGGGTCAGAAGGACCCAGAAGTGTTGAGCGAGCAGCACTTGTCCATCCTTTCCCTGTCCCCACTCGTCTTCGTGTGCCCCAGGGAGACCTGACCTCCGGGAATGGAGATGTGACCCCAGGGATGCTCCCTCCAGCTTTCCCACCCCTTGCTGTCAGGGTCACCCTCATGATTGATCTGGGAGGTGGGCTTAGAGTTCTGGCAGGGGTTGGGGGAGTCTCCTGCCTTGGAATGTGGGGGTGATATGAGCATGCCTGAAGTATGAGCTGTGTGTGTGAAGTGGCTGGTGTGAATGCCCGTGCTAAGTGATCATGGGAAGAGATGCGGCAGGGGATGGTGTACATGTGTGCGTGGTCTGTGTGTGTATGTGCGGTGGGGAAGGAAGTGTGTGTGGTGTGTCTGGAACAGTGGAAGCATGTGATGGGCTGGTATGGTATCCATTGATGTGTGAAAGGCCTTGAGTAGGAGGCTGACAGGTCTTTGTTGGAGGGTATGCACATATGAAGTACATGAAGGAATTTCAAGTACATATGCATGTGTGGGTATTGTGTGTGACAGTTGGGTGTATGGATAGTGGGTGTATGTGCAATAGAGCTGGAGGCAAAATATGTTCGTGGAGTGTCTGAGGTGGCGTGTGGGAGGCAGCTCTACACACGTGAGCCTGACTGTGCCGGAAGAGCTGGCATGTTGTTACATGTGGCTTGGGAGGGGGAGGGCTATATGTGGATCCAAACCGCCTGCATGGTGTATCCCAGATAGTGTGTGTCGGAGGAGTAATGAAAATGAACTAGCATGTGAGAATGCGGAGTGTGTATGAAGAAGGGACAGGCATTGGTGGCCGTGGTCTTCCTTCTCCAAGTTGAGGAAGCTGAAGCTCACGTAGGGAAATAAACATGGCCATATGCCTAGCAGCTCACAACCCAGGCTCTTGAGGGTTGAGGGGAGAGTGGCCCCTCTGGTGGCCTGGTGCTGGTGGGTTATGGCCGGTCACGTTCAGTCCCTTAGGGTTGTTTTCCTGGAGCTGGCTCCCACACGCCAGGAGGATCAATTATACAATAAAGAAAACATTTTGTAAGCCAGCTGGTAAATATAGCTGTTATTGACAAACAATGTAAATGTAAAATTAAATTATGTTTTTAAAAAAGGTGATAAATACTCAAAACTCCCCACTTCGTAAGTTTTTTTCCTATGTTGGACTGCATCTTCACCAGCCACTCTGTGGCTGGTCTGTTGTGAGGCACTGCCTTGCACTGTTCCTGACTCCACATTCAATCACGTCTCAGAATCCCAAGTATTCTTTCCCCAGAAGTGAGCAGATGCTACAATTTAGACTTGGTTTATTCTTTTGTTGATGGTCTAGACTTCAGAAAGGGATGGAAAACAGTTTTGTGAGTGTGGATCAGATTTTCAAGTTTGAAATGTCTGTGGCTGCTTCATTGTCAACAGCACTAACTATTGAACAATTTTTTTTTAAGTATTCAAAAGCTGTTTACCAATTCAGCAAAGAAGTCACTCAAATCACTGGTGAACGGCTGACGTTTTGACACATCTTCGTTGTTTCACCATCTTACTTGTTAAAGAAAAATATCAACCAACATGCACATCAGAACTCTACCTGTTTGTCACTGTAGCCACAGGTTGGCTCCAGCTAATGAGGAAAGTGGAAATCAATGAATGCATTGATTTGGGGGACATCAACTGGCTATATGGAATTTTTATTTGTAAACTATGTGCTGTACATCCTTTATATCAGCAAAATTTATGATAAGCTTATGTATGTAGGCATGCAGACATTTTCTGGAGAGCCGGGTGTTAAGCATCGCTGGTTGGAGCTCTCAGTAGGTTCTGCCCCCTCCACACACGTCTCCCTTATTGTGCACGAGGTGAGGGGAAGAGGGCAGGTGCAACCTCAGAGACACTGGGAGCCACTTCTCAGATTTCCAGACAAGCTGCAGCAGCTCACCACCTCCTCCTGCTCCTGGGCTTTGGGGCTCACCTGGTGGCCCCATTTATTCAGCAATAGCTACCTAAGCCCCTTCTCTGCCAGGTGCTGGGCATTCCCAAGGAACAGGAGGACATGGTCCCTGCCTACATGGAACTTACAGCCCAGGGGAGGAAACACCCAGTCCCAGCCAGCCACTCCCTTGAGAGCATGGGGCAGAAAGGAGACCCCTCACCCAGCTGGAGAAGGAGGGAAGCCGGGACAAGCTGTCCTGATACAGACGCTTCTCAGTACTGGGTGCACGGTACCCATGGGCTCTCTGTTAAACAGGCGGAGGCTCTTTCAGGAGGTCTGGGCAGTCTGGTGCCCAGGAGTCTGCAAGGTACTTGGGTGTGGCGGGGCGGGTGACCCTCAGGCTACACTTGGAGAAGTCTTGATATGGGGAGAGAAGGGGGTGCAGATCTGTGCAGAGGCAGAGGGATGAGAAAGACGAAGTCATGCTGGGAAATCTGGAATGAGACTTGATGGGGGCAGCGGAGGGGAGAGGGGGCTGGAGCAAAGTGGAGGTGGGCCAGCCTGGAGGGGAGGGCGAGGGGAGAAGCAGGAGGCAGAGGGGGCAGCTCACACAGCCTCACAAGGGGTTTGGATTCTGTCCTGTGGAATGAGGGGCTGTCGAAAGGTCCTGGTTAGCAGAGAAGTGATGTGCTCAGATTGACTTTGGAAAAGTATGGTGCCCTTAGAGCTGGCAGGACTGGAGGTCAGGATTCTGGAAGGAGGCTGGAGTCACCTGAGGCCTCAACCCAGACAGAAGCATGGGGGACAGAGGAGAGGGACCTGCAGGAGGGCCTTGAAGGTTGAACTCACAGGGCCAGGTGAAGGACTAGGGCGAGGCATCTGAGTGTTTGGGGGTGAATGGGTAGATGGCAGGGCCATTCATGGTGCCAGGAAACACAGGAGGAGGAGCAGGTCTGGAGTGAGATGAGTTCAGTTCTGGACCTGGAGAGCTGGGGTGCTTCTGGAGGGGGCCCAAGACACTTGGAGCTCAAGGGAACCCGCAGGAGGTAGATTGGGAGCCCCAGAAAGTAGGTGGGGGGCTGGGGTGGGATTGGAGAAGTTCCCTGGGAGAACACACAATGAGAAGAGCCTCTGAACAGGTGTCTGGATCCAGTCCTGAAGGGCCAGGAGCTCAGGTGCCTGACTTGGTCTCATTTCTGGAAGAGGTGACCCAGACACCAGTCCCTCCATTCAAGAGAGCCAGAGACGGGGCTGGAGAAGGCTGGAGTAGTTCAGAACCATGAGCAGGTGACTGCCTTCCACAAGAGCTGGAGGTCACAGCACTTAGGAGTCTCAGGGTCTCAGTTCTAGCTCCAGTCCTAGTTCTATTGCCAACTTGCTGTGTGAACTTTGGCAAATCACTACCCACTCTGGGCCTCAGCTTCTTTATTTGAAAATGGGGAGGTTGGACCAGACCAGTGGTTTTCACATGACATTTGAAGCCGCAGGGTCACCCAGAACTAACTCTAGGGCATCCTAGGAGTGGGAGGGAGAGGCTGAGGGTGAGGCACACCAGTCCTTGGCCTCCCACAGCTTCATCCAGAGCTTTTGTGGTTTCTGTGTTGGTTTCCACCTAGAACCACTGGGTAAGAGAATCCCGAGTCTGTGAAGCCTTATCCACACAGACACTATGGAGACTGAAGGGTAATAAAACACGATGAGAAAACGAAATAGCCTCACTCAGATGCTGTGTGAGTCTTGATGCCTGTTTTCCCATGTAGCGCAGGCGTGGTCATGCCCGTGCTTACCCAAGACTTTGCGTGGCTGTGGGCAATTTCAGCAGCTCAACTTACTCCCTCCTCCTGGCCAGTGGGTTGCTAGCCCCGACCATCAGTTCTCCCCCGTGGGGGTCTGTGTGACACTGGCCCTTCCCCACAGCTTCTGGGGACAACACAGTGTGAGGTTGGTTGTGAAGCAGCAAAGGGCCTCCATGCCCCTTGATTATCTGTCTAGTGTCACTGTAAAGACAGAACAAAGATTCTCTGAACAGGATGGAAAACACCTGGGTTCTCCATAAAGTCTGGTCTTCATGATGATGCCCATTGAGTGCTAGAGACCTCTGCTGGTTAAGACTTCCCCACCTCACCCAGCTGCCCCCCAGTGCCCCTCAAAGCTGGGCACTGTCAGCAAACTGGAGGGAGGCTGGACCTAGACCTGTGTGCAGGAGGGAGATGAGCAGGGGTCAGAGACGGGAGCAGAAATGTCCCTAACAGTGCCCCCTAGGGAAAACTCAGACCCTTCAAATCTGTGTGCCCTCACATCCCCGAGAAGCCCATGCCTGGCTTCCCTCTCTCCAGGCAGGGCCCCTGAGCTGTGGAAGGCCCCTGCCCACACCTTGGCTCTGGGATCCTGCCATGAGGTGGTCATCTGGGAGGGGCCTGTTTGCCCCTTCCTTCTTCAGCCCAAGCTCATGGCCCAGTATGCACCACCCTCCCATTGCTGGGAAGGTGGTACTGCCCCTGCCCCCACCTCCTAAGGCATCCAGATGCCCCAGACCAGGCCACACTGGGCCCCAGGATCCCAGGCTTGAAGACTGTGCCTTTGGGGAGCTCCAGGGTCCCCAGGTCTCCTGCTACCTTGGGAACAGTTTGGAGGAAGAGCTCAGCAGAAGTGGCCTCCTCCCTGTCACCCCCTCAGTGTCCTAGCTAGGGCTCAGAAGCTTGCTCCAGGACCCCTGGGATGAGCCCCACACCCCCTCCTTATCCCTCCTCTGCTTTCTGGGTTCCCCAGGACCATGGAGGCCACTTCATCAGTTGCCACTTGGCAGGGTGGTTGGATGCGGGCGGGGTGACGACTCTCGGTGTTTCTGACAACAGGCTGGGGGACTCAAGCACCAATGTGAAGCTGAAGAGAGTCGTGGAGACAGGGGGCATTGAGACCGAGTCTGCCCAGGCCACGCCCGTGGCTGGGGTGTGGCCCTGGGCCTGGGGAGGGTCACTGTTTGAGAGGAGGACGCAGCTTTATAAAATGACTCCGTAAGTATGGCCTGGGTGGGTGGGGCTGTAGGCCCCTCTGCCCCACCCTGGGACGTGGGAGTGGACCAGGAGCAGCTGTAGCTGCTTGCGGCAGCCCGGATAGCCGGGGTGGGGGGCTGCTGGTGTCAGCGATGTGCGGTGCTGTGGCCAAGGCTGGGGGTGGGGAACTAGTCTGTGGACAGCTAAGGAGCCTAGTTCCTACTTCAGGGGCCTGTGGAGGACCCTCTGAGGCGTCCTAGGCTACTGTGCTAGGGCTTTCCCTTGAGGGTCGTGTGGGGTGGGGAGGCTATGGTCTCTGCTGTGACTGCCGACTGCAAGCTGGCCTTTGGTCCAGATAAGAGCCACGTGAACCCAGGAAGACAGGCCCGTGACTTCTTTCTTAGGCATGAGAGGCGCTAGGACAGTGATTTGCCTCATACAGACCTTTGGAGAGTTTATACATGTTCCAGGCCCTTTATACATGTTCCCAGGCCCTACCCCCACAGAGTTTTGGTTGGGGCCCAGGAATCTAGTTTTTGAAAGCCCCTCAGGTGATTCTGATGGAGCACTGTAGCTGGGTGAGGACTCATATCCCGGCCCAGTCCTACCACAGGCAGGCCACTGCCCACAGTGCCAGCAGAAGATAATCATGCTTTGACTCTTAGAGACATTATGGTCACCCAGAATCTCATGTGAAGGGTGGAAGACCTCTTCAGAACCTCTTCCTGAGGCCCAGAGGAGAAAGAATGGTGCATGTGGTGGGCCCTTGAGGGAAAAAGACTAAGGAAGAGAAGGATGACGCCTGAAAGAATGGGATTCCTGCACCTCAGTGTCTGGAGCCTCATGCCTAGTCTTGTGGTCCTCACAGCCTGCTCAGGGCCCAGGGCACCCAGGTCCACACCAGCTCTCGCACTGCCCCCATCCGGTCCCCAGGGTGAGCCTGACTCCTTCAGCAGAGAAACTGGAGAAAGGAGGTTCAAGAGAGGTTGTCTTGGAAGGCGAGCATGCCCAAGGATCATTATGGAATTTTGTCAGTAGAGTTCATTTTTTAGTATGTTTAATGTCTTTTGAAAAATGACCTTTAAAAGCTCTCCTGATTAACGTGAAGGTTACTGACTTCACTGAATCAATGTGAAAGTAACACGAAGTAACTAACTGAATGTTTGCATGGTGGAGCTGGAGTCTGAGGTGCTGTGAGCTGGGCCGCCTCCCATCTGGCCTGCCCGGTGCTGCACGTTCATTTCCCTGACCCCAGGCACGTCCACACCTCCTGGCTGCTGAGCCTCTAAGCTGCTCACTCGACCCAGTTTGCTGAGTCACTTCCCAAGGGCTGAACCTTTGGGCCCTTTCCAATTTCTTGCTATTATAAATATCACTGCTATGAATATCTCTGTACAAATTACTTTCTTAGTATTTTACTGGGAAGCAATCCCCGAGTGGAATCACTAGGTCAAAGGACGTGCACAATTTTATAGTTCTTGTCACATATTACTAGATAGTTCTCTGGAAATATTGAACCCGTTTACCATGATACCGATTATGTATGGCCAGTCTACACAGCCCTCCAGTAGTAAGGTTCATTGTTTTTATTTGTTTGGAGATGTTTTGGGGTTTTTTGTTTGTTTTTTATTTTTATTTATTTTTAAAATTTATTTTATTGAAGTATAATTCATTTACAATGTTGTGTTCTTTTCTGCTGTACCACAGAGTGATTCAGTTTTATGTGTGTGTGTGTATATATATATATATATATATATATATATATATATTCTTTCTCATATTCTTTTCCATTATGGTCTTTTGCAAGATAATGAACATAGTTCCCTGTGCTGTACAGTAGGACCATGATGTTTATCCATTCTATGTATGATAGTTTGAATCTGCTAATCCCAGATCCCAAACCATCCCTCCCCCACCCTCCCTCCTTGCTGGCATTCACAAGTCTGTTTTATTTTGTTTTGACTTTTCCTGTCTTGCCATATTGGTTAGGAATGGTGCTGTAAAGTTGTTCCCATATGTATTCCCATAATGACCGGTGGAGCTGGGCATTCTCTGAAGGACCCTATGTACCTGATAGGCAGGGATTATGGTGGGATCAGTCCTGAATCAAAGAGCTAGACTAGGACTGAGAAATGGAAAATGTTGGTTTTCTAGACTTCATCTTTCTGCCCCCTCTGGTAGGGCACCTGGACCACAGTTCCACTTGCTCTGAGGCTGAGTGATGAGTGACTCATAGCTGCCTGTACCAGCTGTGGCCTTCTGGGTGCCTAGGTTACCATGTTGTGCTTGTGGTTGTGGTCCTGGGGTTAAACTCTGGGCTTTGTAATCTACTTGCCTGTTGTTTGATCTCAGCCACCACTGGGGAGCTACACCAGGAATTTGTCCACTGCCTATCAAGGCAGGGCTTTGACTGTGGCCAGCGAGGCCATCTGGGTAAGGCCAGGAACGTTTGTAAGATCTGGGCTGCCATGCCTTGGCTGAGCTTCAGGCTTGACGAGTTTGGGACAGTCTTAGGGAGCCTTGAACCCACATCAAGGTCTAGCACTGCAGCCTGCAGATAATGTCGGGAGGGCTTGCCAGTGATGTAAGGGGCTTTCAAGACAGAGACTGTGAGGTTCGAGGGCATGAAACCCGGTGATGGCAACTGAGTAGTGTGGTCATTGTGGGCAGGGCCACAGGACACCCTGGGATCTCAGAGTGAACAGGCTGGAGTGAGGGAGGAGTCCAAGCAGACCTGACTGGTGGGCAGCGGAAACTAGAGTGTGAGGCTGGCAGTCACAGTGAAAAGTGCTGAGAAAATTTGAGAACACAGAGTCACACATGGATATCCAAGGGTGTCCCGGGTAGGATGGAGTTACAGGGCAGTTTGTAAGCCAAGGGCATCTAGGAGTTCCTGTACCAAGGGCCTGTCTGTGATGAAGCAGGATGCTGGGGGAGGGGAGGACACAGGGCCAGTGTGTGATACGGACAACAAGGGCCGGCCTCTTGGAGGGGAATTGGCAAAAGCTGGCCAGGGATCAGTGTTCCAGCCCAGCACATGAGTTTGGATATACTGAGGGAAGGCCTGGCTTATGGACATGGGGCTGAGGCGGGGGAGCTGGGAGCTGTCCTGGGCTCTGGGTCCTCTGGCCTTTGGGCCGGAAGCGAATCTCCTTTCCCTCTCATTCCTGGCCTGATGCTCATGGACCCAGGGCTTGGATAGGGCTGAAACAGGTGATCATGGACAGGGGAGACATGGCCCCAGGACCCCCAAATGGCAACTAGACAGAGCTGAGAAGTGGCTTGGTGCAGCAGAAATGAGGATTCAGATTTGGATAACCTGGTCTGATCCTGGTGCTGTGTGTTTCTGTGTCACCTTAATTTACCATCTCCCACCCTCTACTTCCTCTTCTGTAAAATGGGAATATTCATTATAGGGTGGTGGAATTACAGAGGAATTCAAAAGAATTGAATTAGAAAGGAAAGTGCTCAGCACAGACAGTTGTTTCTTAACAAATGCCAGTTTCTCTCCTTTTGCCTCTTTTAGCTTCTAGAGCAGGGCCATGTGTGTCTCAGGTGGGCATCTGCCCTCAGCAGGAGGGCCCGGGGGGAGGGGCTGGGGGAGGGGAGGGGGCAGCATGTGCGCTGGCAAAGCCCTGGAGCAGAGCTGGAACAGAACCTCAGCTTCTGGGTTAATCTGACCTGCGGGTTATGGTGACTTTAGCCCAGTGGATAGTTAAATCCTAGCAAGTTTCTGGGCCTCTCTTTTCTCATCTGAAAAATGGGTTTATTAACATTTTGAATCCAGAATCACATGAGGAGTCACAATGATGTGTGGAAAGCACTCACACCACTCATGCACATAGTAGGTCCATTCATATGTGACAGTGTGGTTTCTGTGACTGCTGACAGCTCTGTGACCCCAGGGTCACAGAGAGAACAGAGTATATGCATGGTGGTTAGTGCTCCAGCTGGTGGCTAATTAATCTGTGGCTAGCATGTTGTCCTAGAGTTGGCTGAGGAGGGAGGACACAGCCAGATGCTGTCCTGAGGCTCCGGGACCTGTGGGGCTCCAGGGTCCTGCCAGGGGCAGAACGGGCCCTCAGCGGTTCTCTCTCTCCCACTGGGTGTTCCCAGAGTGGCAGAGCCAGCAGGTCTGATCAGGATTGGGCTGAGGTCTTGCCTGGCACGGCATGGAACCACCTTTCCCCTGCAGGAGCATCACCAGAGGTAGGCAGCATAGTGAAGAAGGGAGTCAGGAGCAGCACAGCATGGGGTCAGGATGGGGGCGGGCAGGCAGTTCCGGTCAGTCCGGAGTGAGCTGGGTTCAGTCCCTGGATGGGTCAGCTGCCTGTGCCCAAGCTCTGATCCCAGGCTTGGTCCATTACTGTGCACAGGGGACCAGGGGATGGACTGTTCTTTGGAGGCAGGAGGACCATGTAGAGGATCCAGACATCTGGGGAGAGTCGGGCTGAAGCTGCTTCGGGCTTCCTCCAGAACCCCCCTGCACACAGCCCTGGAGCAAGAGGATTCCAGGGTCCTGAATCCCAGTCTGTCATCTGCAAGTTGGAGATCCAGGGCAAATCTAGCCTATGTGACTGTTTGTATCCCTTTCTGGAAAATGTGCTCGGTTATCAGGTGCTGTGCTTGTAGCCTGAATCAGACATGATCCCTGGGTTTGGAGTCCTCGGTCTAGGAACTAGCCTGTAAGTTACACCAGTAATAACTGCAGGTGTTTGGGGACTTCAGCGGTGGTTACAGAAGCGCGCGGAAGGGGTGTGAAGCCCCTGCACAAGCCCCACCCCTTCCAGGTGTGCAGCCCCTGCACTTGGCAAATGGCCCTCAGTCCCTTTCCCCCCAGGACACCTCTGGACCTGCCAGGATCCTCTGGGCAACCTGTGCAGCCCATCACCTCTCTGCAGCACACACACACTCACACATGCACAGAGCCATCACTGCGTAAAGATAGGACCCCTCCCTGTCTCTGTCGCTGCCCTTCATCCTGAACCTCTCGCGCCAGCAGCTCCACTCTGATTTCCTCATCTGATTTCTCTGTTCTCCCAGTGTCTGGCTGCATAAGATACTGGTTTGTCGATGGCCTTACCCCACCAGTCTTACACTAACTCGGTCCTGCATCTTTGGCTCGTGCCTCTGCCTCCCCCTGCCTCCAGCAAGATCTAGGAACTGTCCCTCTTGATGGGCCACTTGGGAGTTAGTGCGATGGGGTGGTTGATGGGCTGTCCTTTCCCAGTTTCCCATCCTGTTCAGCCAGTGGCAAGGAGTCACAAATTCCCAGGTTTGGACCCTGTCTCTTCTCCTTCCTAGCTGTGTGAACTCGGGCAAGTTGCTTTACCTTTGAAACCTGTTTCCTGGTCAGTGGGAACACTGATAGTACCTCCCTTGTAGGGCTTCCATAAAAACTCAATGAGACCCCGTAGAAGCAGTTTTTAGCACAGTGCCTCTCACATAGTAGATGTTTAATAAACATTAGCTTCTGTTATTACCTTGTGGCTAAGAAAATATATGGAGTAGATAGGAATGATTATTTATATACCCCGCAAAGAAATATTGATCTTTGTTCCAGCACTGCCCTAGGTAATGGGGATAAACTGGGGAGCAAAGCAGAGGAAATCCCTGCCCTGGGAGCTTTCGCTCTGATGGTTTTCACCCCCACAAAATCCCGCTGTTCGGTCAGCCTCTTCTCTGCATCTTCCCCTGGGGCAGCCTCTCTGCCCTCTCTCCCTCAGCCTCCTCCCTCAAGACTCCCTGAACTCATCTCCTGGCCCATCCTCTGGATGCTCTTCCACTTACCCAAAATGTGTGTCCTACAGACATGCAAACCTAGCAAATCTGAATTGGAACTCACATGTCCAACCCCGCTCCCACACCTCTTCTCCCACTGTGTTTCCTGTAGGGATCCCTGCCCCACCTCCAGCTAGTCCTCGATCATCTTCATTGTCATCATCACTTCTCATGGAGCACTTACTATGTCAGGCACTATTCCAAAGGCTTTCATTTATTAAATCACTTAATCTCCCGAAATCCCTAAGAAATAGTTGCAATTGTTTGCAGATAAGAAGACTGAAGCCAAAGTGGTTACATGAATAGTTCAGAGTTCCATGACTCTAAATGGCAGAGCCAGGATTATTAGCAAAAAAAAAAAAAAAAAAAAAAACCCAAACTAAAAAATATTCCAAACACAAAAGCTTGAGGCAGCCTGGCCTCAGAAGCTATCTCCAAAGGCTCTGCTTTCCCTCTGGTTGTGCGCCCTGCCCGGAGCCCTTTCTCAGTGGGCTGACCTCAGCTGTGCCACTCACCCTGGTCCCCTTCTCAGCCAAAGGCCAGGCCCCTCTCTTCTGGGCTCTTGAAGAGCCCTCTCACCTGTATCTCTGCCTCCCTCTTGCTTCACCCCAGACCTTGCTCTAAGGGCTGCCTGCGATCTCCCTTACAAGCAGGACCATGTGTCTCCCCACCTTCCTGTTGCTGCTAAGAGATTCAAGACCTCAGCCTGGCCCCGAATAACCTCCCCATTCATTCCATACACCACCCACCCACCCCAGTGCTCTCCTGCCTCCCGTGTCTCCCTCACTCCTTTTCATTAAACCTCTCTCCAGCCTTGAGTGGTGCCTCTGCTGCAAAGCTCTGCCCGACCCTTGGCCAGACTCTCCTGCCCACCCCTATGCCCCCACAGCGCTGGACCCCACTGGTCCAGACCTTCACTCTGCTCGGGATGATCACTTGCTGTGTCTGTGCTCACCGGTGTGCCCCACTGCCCTGTGATTCTCAGAGGCTGGCACCATGTCTTACTCATCTCTGGGTGCCAGAGACTAACAGGGCTCGTGGCAGAGGGAGTCTCAATGCTCAGATGAACAGAGCCAACCTCCAAAGTCACTCAGCAGTTTGGGTCAGGAAATGTCTGAGGGTCTTTCTTTTCTTCCCATCACATCCTGCAGTAGAAACCAGAGATGGGGGATGATTCCCCAGATTGTCAATCCCAGAAGAAGGGCTGAGCTGGAAGGGCCAGTGGAGCTCATCTGTGTTAATCCTTTATTTTTGAATTGTTGGACTGAGGCCCAGAAAGGGGAAGACCCAGTCCCAGGCCGATCATCAGTGAGAAGTTGTGGCTAGAATTCAGATCCCAGCATACTTCCTGCTTTGCTGAACTGTTAGGTTTTTTTTTCTTTGCTCTTTCTCTACATAAACTGCCTGCTGTGGTAACCCCAATTTCTTCCACTAAAAATCAGCCAAAATCTCAAGGCTCTGGAATGTTTCCCTCTCCTCTTGCAGATAACCCCATGTACACTTCATTTTATACAGTTGTCATCACAATTTTGCATTCCTATTTTCTTATTTAGTACTTTTTGGGTAATAGTTCTTATAGAAAATGGGGTATGTTTCTGGGTTGCTTGTCTTTGTCCACTGAAATTTCATGTGAGATTCCTATCTATCAGTGTGCTGTTTCAGTTGGTGTTGCTTTATAATATATTTTAATATCTAGTGGGACTGGCCCTCCTCTCATTAGCCATCATTATCAGAATTTTCTTTGCTTTTCTTACTTACTTTTCTTTTCCTCCAGATAATTTTTACCTGGGTTATCTAGAGGAATGAAGGGCAGGAAAATAGTTTATCCCAGGCTGCCCTTATCTTGGGCATCAACGCAGGTCAGTTGAATTGTGTGCTCAACTCCGGCTCTGAAAATGAAAAAGAGGCCCATTGACTGGGTGAAATAGGCAAAAAGGGAAGTGGTAACACCAGCTCCCCTTGCCACTGCCCCTCGCCTACCGTCCTGGGAGGCAGGGCAGGATGGCCGCACAGTGATAGACGTGCTCCCTCAGGGTGGGTGTAGCTGGTGGTGGTGATCACTCCACACTATGGGTTTGCCTGAGCCCAGGAGCCTATTGGCAGCTTCCTGAGTAGGGTGTGGAGTCGGGGGAGCAGGCCCAGCCCACGCATCCTCTGAACCTGCACCGCCAGCCCTGCAGCCTTCCCACCTCCTCAGCAGGGGCCCAGTCTGTCTGCACCCTTAGCTCTTTGTGCTCTGGTGCAGGAGTCTGCCTCTCACTGCCCACTCTTTCAAACTTGGTACCTCAGAACTAACACCTCACCTCTTATTAGCCCAGTTACCCTTCAAAACACTTGAGGTACAGAATGGACACCTAATTTTATCACTGACCCAACTGCTTTGTAAGACAAAATTTAGGAATCCTCTTTGTTAAAAAAATTTTCATTTTATGTTGGAATATAGTTGATTTATAATGCTGTATTCACTTCAGGTGTATAGCAAAGTGATTCAGTTATATATATACATATATCTATTCTTTTTCAGATTCTTTTGCCTTGTAGGTTATTACAAAGTGTTGAGAAGAGTTTCCTGGGCTCTACAGGAGATCCTTGTTGATGACCTGTTTTTGGGAACACTGCTGATTGGCACTAGTCAGCAAGGCAAAGCGACTACTTTGCCTTTCTTGTCTTGGAAGCCTGGTTCACAGACCATCTTGGCCTGTGCCCTCCTTTCCTCAGGTCATCACCTAAGGGAATCTTAAGAAATCCCTGTACATTATCAAGTTTCAAAATTCCCTTCAATTTTTGCTTTGAATTAAGTGAAGTCTAATTTAGGAAAAATTGCTATCTTTAAAATACTCTTCTTATCAGGTAGGAATATATTAGGAATCTCCATTCAAGTTCTTTTTATAAATCTCAATTATATTGCATAAAGTTCTTCATATTGATCACAAATAAGTTTCATTAATATTATTTTAAAACACATAATCTTTCCATTGTAGATGAGAGATCTTTCAAGCTGTAAATGATTATTATAATAGAAATGTTGACTATTTTATTTTCATCTTTTTATGTGGTGACTTTATTGAACTTTCTGATTCTAGAGATTTTCTCATTTATCCACTTTAGTTTTCTTAAGAACCCAGTACAGAGTGCCATTTGCAATAATGTAAATTATTACAGGTTTGACCCCTGGGTTGATCCCATTTGCCACAATGTAAATTATGACTCTACTTTCTAATATAGTAGACTAACAACTGTTATAGGCTAATATATAGTCTAATATAGTAGACTAATGACTGAAGAAGAACTAAAGAGCCTCTTGATGAAAGTGAAAGAGGAGAGTGAAAAAGTTGGCTTAAAACTCAACATTCAGAAAACTAAGATCATGACATCTGGTCCTATCACTTCATGGCAAATAGATGGGGAAACAAAACAGTGGCAGACTTTATTTTGGGGGGCTCCCAAATCACTGCAGATGATGACTGCAGCCATGAAATTAAACGATGCTTGCTCCTTGGAATAAAAGCTATGACCAACCTAGACAGCATATTAAAAAGCAGAGACATTACTTTGCCAACAAAGGTCCATCTAGTCAAAGCTATGGTTTTTCCAGTAGTCATGTATGGATGTGAGAGTTGAACTATAAAGAAAGCTGAGCGCCAAAGAATTGATGCTTTTGAACTGTGGTGTTGGAGAAGACTCTTGAGAGTCCCTTGGACTGCAAGGAGATCAAACTAGTTAATCCTAAAGGAAATCAGTACCGAATATTCATTGGAAGGACTGATGTTGAAGGTGAAACTCCAGTACTTTGGCCACCTGATGCGAAGAACTTACTCACTAGAGAAAACCCCGATGCTGGGAAAGATTGAAGGCGGGAGGAGAAGGGGATGAGAGAGAATGAGGTGGTTGAATGGCTTCACCCACTCTATGGCCATGAGTTTGAGCAAGCTCCAGGAGTTGGTGATGGACAGGGAAGCCTGCTGTGCTGCAGTCCATGGGGTCACAAAGAGTTGAACACGACTGAGTGACTGAACTGAACTGAATAACTGTTCCTCAATGTTGCCTTCAGGAACTTTTAAAAACTGAAGGTACTTGGTTTGGCTCCATCCCAACTAAACCACCACCCTAGGTCTCAGCAATAGAGCCTTGAACTAGAAGCAGGGAGGGTGGGGGGTAGATTCTAGACCTAAGAGACAGCCTCTGCTGAGGTTGGGAGAGTGTGATCCTGGCTTGTCAGAAAGCAGACCAGTATGACTGGAGAATGGAAACTTGATCGGCTGTATGGACACTTAAATTTTTTTTTCTTTTTTTAGTCTGCAAGCACGGGAAGTCGGTGAAGGATTTAACGCAGCAGGTGCAATGGTAGATTTGCATTATGGAGAGATCACTCTCGGTGCCATGTGAGAACAGACTGCAGGAGAGCCAGAGGGAAAGGGGGTGCAGCGCATTATGTAACAGCAGCTAACTCATACATCTCCTTACAACATGCCAGGTGCTGTTCCGAGTGGTTTCTGTATATTAACTATTAAGTCTCCAAGTACACAGAGAGTTTGTGGCAGAGCCTGGTTTGAAGCCACAGATCTGGCTCCAGAGTGGACACCTGAGGCATACATGGTGACCTCATGTACCTCAGATGAAGTAACATGGACCAGGGTGGTGGCATTGGAAATGGTGAGAAGATTGATGAAGGGGACCAATTGGAGAGATACTTAGGAGTTAATAGCCACAGGACCTGGTGGATTTCATGTGGTAGGGTGGTGGGAGGAAGTATCATGGTGCCAGTTTTTCCTATGTACTTGTGGTCATTTGGAGTTTTCGTGGGACTTGTCTACTTTTCTACTGAGTTATTTGTACATGCTTATCACCTCTACTCGTTGTCTGGGGAAGGAAGGAATTCAGATCCATTGCCAGGGTGCATTCTGCATCCCCCATGTGTCTTCTGGGTGTGCAGCCAGGTGAGGGATGGCCTCTGTTCATTATACTTTTGCTTAAGGGTGTGAGAGCAAAGTGAACCTGCTCTGAGTGTTCCCTACTCAGCCCTCCCAGAGCATTTAGAGTGGGAGGTGAGAAATGTGCATCTTTTCCATGTAAATTGTCAGATGGGACCCTGGATACTGGAACTCCAGTGATATTGGGGGCCTTAGGCATTATCTAATCCAGTACCCTCATCTTACAGATTGGTACATTGAGGCCAGAAAAACTGGGAAGAGATTTGTCGATGGTTAATGAAAGGAGGCCAGGGATTTAGATTCAGGTCTCCCAACATCCAAGACACTAAAAGTATCTTTGGATGAACGAGGACATTAGCCAGCAGTGTCAGCAAGTGTCCAGTCACCTGCTCTGGTGGGGATCCCCAGGAAGATTCTACAGTGTGTGAGAGCCAAGAAGTGGGATGGGGCAAAGTAAAAAACAGTTTGGGTTGAGCCAGAGAAATGGGTACCCATCACCCATGAAAACCAGACAGGCTGAGGTGTTAGTATGCAGAGGTGGGACCCAGCAGGGAGGCCTATGGGATTTTGGATCAGGTGTTCCAAGAAGCTGGGGAAGAGTGGAGGGTGACATAAGCTAGAGGAACACACAACACCTCTCTGAACTCTGCCTGCCTGGGAGAGGAGACCTTTGAAGCCCATTCCGAGGGCCAGCCCAGCTTGCCCATCTCCAAGGAGATCCCAGAAGTAGTGATGAGTATGAGGGCCTGGACAGGGCCAGCTAGCCTGAGAAAAATCAAGCCAAAATCCAGGGCCTCGTCCTGCTGAGCCGGGCCCCTCATTCCCTGCCACCTGCCCCGTGCCGGCCTTAAGGCCATGGAAGGGGCCAGCTCTCCAGCAGCAGGGAGATGGTGCCTGCAGCAGAGATGTGAAGGAGGGTGGCCTGGGAGGAGGACTGAGAATCAGGGAGAGAGATGCAGAGAGGCTGGAAGCAGCCTGGAGTTGGAGAAAGGCATAGGTGGGTTCTGCCCCACCCAGCCCCACCAGCCCTGGGCACTGTCTCGCTGAGGAAGTCTAGAAGGAGCTGCCCAGAGCTCGGAGATGCTGAGGTGGAGCAGCTCTCTCCTCCCTGCAGAGCCCAGGCAGGGCAGCAGCCACTGGGACTGCCTGTTCTCATCCTCCTCTGAGATGGGCGCATGCCCCAAAGCCCAGGCTTCCGCCAAGGCGAGTAAATCCTTGCTGTTGTGACCACCCACAGAGCTTATGCTTCCTTTCGTGTAATAGCTCCTCAGGGTTGCTGTGAGCAATCAATGAGATAATACAGGTGATGCTCAGCACAGTGCTGGCTCCACACCAGGGCTCAATAAGTGGAAGCTCTAATTGCTATGTGTTGTCACATCTCTGTGGTGCTTTGGAACACAGTGATCGCAGGTTCACATTCCTTCTCTGCGTTCAGTCTCACACACCCTATGTAGCAGGCAAGATGCGCATTGTCCCCACATAACAGATGAGGAGACTGAGGTGAGCCCTGCAAGCGGTGCTTGGCCACCCATGAGTTAGCAGCACAAAGACAAGAGTTCAATTCACGTCGTGTGTGTTTTCATTGCTGTGTATTTCTTTTATAAAACGCAAGATTTTTATCCTTATTTCAGAGTTGAACAAATTCTAATCACCTTCTTTTGTCTCCTAACAGCCCTGCTGTAAAGAGTTAAAATATCAGAGAAATGTGTAGCGCTGGAAGGTAGCCTTGGAGAACATCCCACCCCCTGAATTTCTGGAGGCACAGAAAGGCAACATACTCACTCAGTGTCACACAGCATATTGACAGCAAAGCCAGGACTGGAATTCTGGGTCTGGTGTTCTTTCTTCTATACCTGCTGCCTCTATAGGTCTTGGTGACTTTTCTCCCCATTTCAGAGATGGGAAAACTGAGCCAGAAATGTAGAACAGCTTCATTCCAATCCCATGGCTTTTTCCTTAGAGGACACTGCTTCTTCAGTGACCTAGTAGCTTTAGAATCTGATTAGAATTTGTTATTTATGAACCATTAGCAGCAAAAGAGAAGGGCCTTGGAGCAAAAAGGTGGTATGTTAGGGGTAATAAACTTTGCAAATAGTTTAAATTGCATTTCAGGGTCTGATTCCTCTTGCTCGAGAAATGGGTTAGCAAATTCAGAGTAGGGTTGTTTAAAATGCATCTCACATTTTAAATAACCATGGTGTTTTCTTAGATGAAGGGGGAGAAAAAAAAAACAGGTCAAAACCGCAAACTCATAGGTTTTCTGAAAGGTTACAAAATAAAATGTTCTTTGCTGGAGGATATAAAGGCAGTGGCTCTCTGTTTGACAAAGGAGAGAGCTCTGCTAGATAAATCTTGCATTATGAACAAATGAGAACTCGCTCCCTCTCTTCCTGATCAGCTTAATTCATTGTTGCTTATCTGCAAATTCAATAACACTGATAAAATAAACCCCTCCTGCAGGCTGAGCACGGGGCCTGGGCCCTCCTCCTCAGAACCTTTTCCTATTTCTAACCTCAGCCCCTGCTCCTTGGATGCCCTGTGTGGAAGTGGGCTGAGACTGTGTGCCTTGGCTCTGGGTCCCCCAGCCACACCCCACCCACGTCTGGGTCCTCGGAGCAGAAGATGCTCAGCAGATCCTCAAGGTGGAGCTGGTAAATTGAGCCAAGGGCAGGTATTAAGCATCCTTCCCACACTTCCCCACCCCCTCCAAGATAAATCATTTAATACCTGGCTCAAAACTGCAAGGATTTTTAATGCCCACGTGGACTGGAGGGCGGCCACCTGGGTGCCATCTTGGTAACAGATCATACTGCATAGGACGATTAAAGATATTTCAGCTGTACAGCTTTAAGAATATTATTTATTAATTCACTAAACCCATTGTGTACCAAGTGTTCATTTACTGTCTGTCTCCCCAACCACACTGGCAGGGTGCTGTCTATGCTATGGAGGGGTCAAGAGGAGAGCTAAGGAGCCAAAAGCTAGAGTTAAGAGGTAGCCAGCACCTGGAAAGTAGTCCTAGGGTGTCTTTGCTGATGGACTAGACTGTGTCTTTCTCACCCTGGGCAACTTTTTCTGAGACCATGTGTGCATATTGCCAGTGTGGAGCTTCTTTGTAGGATATTATACTTTCCTACAATATTGTATCTTACCTCATAAACCTCTTCCTCTGTTACATTCCTCCTAAAAGATACTTAGAGATCCATCCTGTGAATGTAGACTCATTGACCTAACCAAGTCCCAAATGACACATATTTTGTTACCCCACACCCCTCCTCCCCAATTCCTGCCAATTTCCCCCATAGAAATAAAGCAGGGATGACTATCTCTGTACATAAACTTTGGCTCCAGTGCGTGTTTCTCTTGGCTGAATTTCTAGGACAGGAATTAATGAGTCAAAGGGCTAAGCCTTATCACTGGGTTTTCTCTAAATGATAGCTATTGAGCTGTGGTCTCTAGAACTCTGTGCTGCCTGAGTTTGAACTCTTTCACTTGTTATCTGTGGGGCTTTCAGCAGGTTATGTAACCTCCAGTTTCTTCATCTGCAGAATGGGGATAATAATAGTACCTACCTCATAGTGTTGTTGTGAGGATTAGATGAGAGAAACCATGTGTAGCTGTTGGGTTGAATAGGCATGACTCATGAGATGGAATCATAAAGCCAACTTTATTTTTGTCTCCCATTGTCGCTTTAATTTTATTCTTCGAGGCTGTTTCCCCCCCAAAACCTGAAGGTAAGTCCCATGACTTTTCTGGCCATTTCCAGGTAACCAAAGGTTGTCCAGTCAGTCATTAATATGTTCTATCTATTGTGATTAAAAAAATCTTTGAACTCCAGAGTAACATCAGCTTCTCTTGTCCACCCCAGCTTGCTTCAGGCTAGCTGCTTGTAGGCGAGGGTCCACTCAGCAGTTCTGACCCTCTCCAGGGTCCAAGATGAAGGTACAAAGCGGGGAGAGAGGAGAGGAAAGTTCTCCCTGGCTGATATGATATTCTGATGAGCTGGTGTCACACTCTCTGGGCTATCTCTCTGCGTGGGGTGTTTTTGTGGATTCTTGGCGATCATTCCATCACTGAGGTGTCTCCCCAAGTACAGCTCCTTTGATGTGGCTGGTGCTTCTGCTCTATGACTCACCCCATGGACCCATTCTCAGGCCTTGGGAAGGTAGCTGGACTCACCCCTTCCCCCACTGTGGCCTCCCCTAACAAGGGGGCCCTCTGACCTGGGATCTAAGACAATCACACTTGTTCCTTGTGCTGGGGCCCACACCGTATCCATCACCCCGCTAACCTGAGAGCACAAGCTGACCCTGGGGCAGCAGCACCCTCTCAGCCATCAGGGCAGGTGTGACTCAGATGCCCTAGGACTGTGGCCCCATACTGGGTTTCCCTGGTGGTTCAGGAGGTCAAGAATCTGCCTGCAACACAGGAGATCAAGGTTCATTTCCTGGGTTGGGAAGATTCCCTGAAGGAGAAACACCCACTCCAGTGTTCTTGCCTGAAGAATCCCATGGACAGAGGAGCCTGGTGGGCTACAGTCCATGGGATTGCAAAGAGTCGGACACTAAGCTCTCATAGGGGTTTCCATCTAGCTCTACCCTTCAGGTTGGAGATGAAAGGCATAGTACTCTTTACCCTTCTTACTTAGGGCTCACTGGACCCTGGGGGCTCTCCCTAAAATTCCTGTTGAACCTCCCAACAACCGTTTTTTTTCAGCCTGTTTTATTTTATATGTATCAGAGATGTGCCAGCTAATGATACAGCCTCTTTTCCATGTCACATTTGGTGGTGTCCCACCTCACCCTGGAATGTGATATCTATTACCTCGGAGCCTCAACTGCATAGTTCCATTTCATCACCGTTTTGCTTTTATGAAACACGCAGAGGGTGCCCAGCATAGAGAGCATCCTCCACAAATGATAGTCATGTCCGACAGTCTTATAGGCACTCATTTACACTGACTTTCTCACCATTACATTTGGTTTTCTTCCTATTACTTTGTTTTATACTTTCTGAGTTTTATGTTTCCTTTAGACTATCATTTTTTTCTTTTTTTTTGGCCGCACTGTGCAGCATGTGGGATCCTAGTTCCCCAGTCAGTAACGGAACCTGCATTCTTTGTCTTGGCAGCACAGAGGCTCAACCACTGGACCTCCAGGGAAGTCCCTAGACTGTGATCATTTCTGTTGTTCTGAAGATTTTTATTTGTTATTCTCTTCTGCAGTGATTTGGAAAATAGACATATTGCTTTTAATTCTATGAGTGGTTACTCTACATTTTTTTCACAGACATCAGTAAGCCTGTTTCTCTCACTTTAATCATGTGTAATGGAGCAGTGGTCTCTGTATATTCGGCAGTTTGAATGGGAATTTCAGAGGGCTTATCTGGCTGCCCACACATGTGCTGCCATCTTGCCATGATGTCTGCCCCATGGCTTTGCAAAGCACTGGTCCCTGGTGTAGGGCCTTTTGTCTCTGCCCTGGATTTCCCCATCCACCATCTAGCAGGTTTCAGTACCTCTGGGCTTGTCTCTCTTTATCTTCCATCTTGTTCCCAATTCTCTCTTTCTAAAAGGTACACGTGGGCAGGTTGTTGTTATTGTTGTTCAGCTGCACCCCAGTCATGTCCGACTCTCTGCAACCCTGTGGACTGCAGCACGCCAGGCTTCCCTGTCCCTCACCACCTCCCAAAGTTTGCCCAAGTTCATGTCCTTTGCATTGGTGATACCATCCAGCCATCTCATCCTCTGACACCCCCTTCTCTTCCTGCCTTCAATCTTTCCCAGCATCAGGGGCTTTTCCAATGAGTCTGCTGTTTGCATCAGGTGGCCAAGATACCAGAGCTTCAGCATTAGTCCTTCCAGTGAGTATTCAGGCTTGATTTCCCTTAAGATGGACTGGTTTGATCTCCTTGCTGTCCATGGGACTCTCAGGAGTCTTCTCTAGCGCCACAGTTGGAAGGCATCGATTCTTTGGTGCTCTGCCTTCCGCGGTCCAGCTCACAACCGTATGTGACTACTGGGAAGACCATGGCCTTTGACTGTATGGACCTCTGTTGGCAGAGTGATGTCTCTGCTTTTCAACACACTGTCTAGATTTGTCATTGCTTTCCTGCAGAGAAGCAGTCGTTTTCTGATTTCATGGCTACAGTCACGTCCACGGTGATTGGATTACCCTTGGCTTAAAACCCATTAGTGGTTCCCCACTGGCTACAGGATAAAAAAAAAATCCAAGCCCACCAGTCAGGTGCTCTGAGGGCCATGTGATCTGGTCCTACCTTAACTTTTAGGCCATTTTGCCACACCAAACCACTCACCTACACGCTACCACATTAGGTGATTTGCACTTAGATTTTCACATGCGTTGGTCAGAGACTCTCACATCCCTGCCTTTGCTCATGTCATCCTCTCTGTCTAGAATGCCCTTTGGTAAAAGAGCCCAGAGCCATGCCAAGCCAGTCATAGACTCTCAGGAATTGTTAAACTTCACCCATTCCTTCCTCATCTGTCTATCAAAACCCTCCTGGGGACTTCCCTTCCTGACAAAAACAAAAACCTGCCTCATCCATCAAGGCCCAATTCAACTGTCATCCTTTCTTATTCTCAGGGAAGGCTTATCCTAACCTGACGTCCCTCCCTTCAGAATCGCTGGCTGCTCCCAGCACTTTGTACACCTGGGCTGTGGTAGTGGCACACTGGTACTTTCTGTCTCTCCTGCCAGACTGAGAGCTCCCTGAGAGCAGGGTTGAGCCTGACACCTGCTGAATTGCTGCGAGGACCCTTGAGCCCAGTTGGGTTGAGTTGATGTTTGGTCGATTGCACTGTCTTCCTCAGAATACAAGGGTACTTACTGTGCCAAGCTATGAGGCAGGGGGGACACCTTGGGACTTGGTGCCCAATCTGGATCGGTGTTCATTTATTCTTCATATCCTTTTGCTTCCAAAATTGACGCAAGGTGGCCCACACTCAAACTGTTAAATTAGGAACAGAAAATTTATGATTCCACATGGAAGTAGCAAGGTGCCAGCATGCTCACCTTCTTCCTTAAGTGAATGAGCTTTACTGAGGGGAACTTGCGCTGGGGTCCAGGTGGGTGGCAGCTGGTGAAGGTCTCCTGCAGGTTGTTTCTCTCCCCATGTATTCTTTCTCTCCCTTGACAAACCGTAACCATGTTTGAAAATGCCTAACATGCCATGAGGAGAATTTAAATTCACAGCAAATACCTCATCTTTGAGGAATGGGACAGGTGGTGAGGAAGGCGTGTGGGCTGCTCTGTTTCAGTAGAGATACCCTTGTTCCTGGGCTAAATTTAAAAAGCTTAGGTACTTCTTCAAGGGTCACCATACAGCACAGCTGTATTTTAACCACAGTTTAGCACAATATTCTTCTCATGCCTTTCTGGAGTGGTTTTTTAGTAGAAACCAAGGGCATACGCTTAAAATGTCAACCAGGGACGTCGTCTGAGCAGCAAAACCCATCACCAGTTCTGAATTGAGTGTGAAACTCACACATCCCTGTAGAACTCACAGAAGTACATGCTTAGATCCTCCTCATGCATACACATAAGCATCTCAACTAACAGATGTTCTTGTGCAGCTCATTCTGATTGCAGGGACACCTTACACACACATGTGCACACACACACACATGCATACATGGCACACAGCCCCTCTGGCTCCCCCACATCCCATGGGTGCACACAGCCTTCACAGAAAGAGACATGGAGAACTGTCTTTTTTCTTCACCTCACTCTGCCTCCCTTAGGACAGAACTTAAAGTGTCTATTTAATAGATTCAATTACTCCAGGCTCCTGAGACCTTCCAACTTGATTCTGATTGCTTTAAGGTGTCAGGTAATTTGGGAAAAAAGGAGGAAAGTAGCCTCAAGTCTTGAAGAGGCAGTCTTCTCAGCTCATCTCTGAAGTGGTTGGTAGCTGCTGATGGTCTGGAGGGTGGTACTGACCTCTTGCTTCTAGGCAGTGTTCTGACAGGTCCTGACAGACAGAGGCCTGGGGTAGTGATTTGCTGTGCTGCTTCGGTCTCCAGGGCAGGGACCAGCCCCTTTCTGCAGCCCTTCTTAGGAACCTTAGGAGTGAAAGCACAGGCCCAGGCCAAGGGTCCCAGCAGACAAGGAAACCGCCCTACCTTCTGCCCCCTGCACCCTACTCTGGGGTGAATTTTTTTGTCTGCTCCCTGTTCTCATTGACAGTGATAGCTCTTGGAGGTTGATAAATAATCAGAGATCACAGCCTTTGGCGAGCATTGATGCTGCACTAGACAGAGATGGATCTGACTGCCCTGTGTGCCAGAAGCCTGAAGAGGGAGGCGGCGTGCATATGTCTGTGTGTGTCTGTGTGTGTGTCTGTGTGTGTGTGTGTGTGTGTGTGCGCGCGCGCGCGTGCACTGCAAGAACTGTGATAGGCAGGAGGAAGCTAAGGACAAGGGCTGTGGGCACTGGTGTGTGGATCCTGGCTTCACCATTGACCAGGTGTGTGACTTCGGGCAAGATCTGTCTTCTCGGTGCCTATTTCTTCTGCTATAAAATGGGTATAAGAGCACCTACCACTGTGTGGTTGTGAGAATTACACAAATTCTATAGCTGGCACCTGATGCGAAGCAAACGTGCCCCCTCCCCCCCCACCCCCCCCGCCCCGGCCAAGATCCTGGTTACTGTTTTTATAGTGGGGGGACTCCTGGGGTGGGGGCTCCTGGTTGTGGACCCATGGGCTGCAGGAGGGGCCCTCCTATGTGGGAGGACAGCGGGCTGCCCTCCTATGTGGGAGGACAGCGGGCTGCCCTCCCACGCTCTCGCCATTAGCCAGGCAGTCACGGACACGCCCCTGGCCTGGCTGGGGGATGGCGCTGCTGAATCCAGGGTGCACGTGAGGACACCCACCTGCAGTGTGGAGACCCCCTCCGCGATCCCCGGGTCTCCCCCAGCTTCAGCCAGCCCTGCTGTGGATTGGCTGCCCTTCACCTCAACACGCTTTGAACTCGGTGCTCGTCACAGCCAGGACCACTTCAGTGCTCAGAGACTGTAAGGTTATCTTTGTTGAGAGGTTTTGCCTCCGTTTAAGTGTAGTCCTTAGGGCTTTGGAAGACAGAGATGCTGGGAGCTTTCTGTCTTTGGACATCTTAGCCTTCCCGAGGCTTTATTCTCTGGGAAACAGCAGCAACTACTTGCCTCTCAAGGCTGCTGCGGAGATTAAGTAATATAAAATTTAAGGGCTAAGGATGCACTGGACCATGCTCGGGACCTGAAGGTTCCCTTGGACCTCTTTCCGTCTTTGGGGGCATCATTCCTTTCCTACACAACTGGATCCCACCCCCTACTTCTCCTCTCCCTCACCCCATTTAAGCAACGGTTTCCCATCCCTTAGCTGAGATAGTTCAGGTAGGTAGGTAGGTGTTAGAATTATCCCCGTTTCACAGAAGGAGAAACTGAGGCTTGGAGGTCGGGGACCCGACCGGTGGTAGCGCCTCTATTCACCCAAAGTGGGCGCAGGCGCTCTCACTTGCGCGGAGCCAGGGGACCCGCGCTATCTGCGAGGGGGCGGGGGCGTTTGGGACGCCGGAGCCGATCTGGGGGTGGGGTCTCCGCCGGGGGCGGGGCGGAGCGAGGGAGGAGGGGGCGGGCCGCCGCTGCCACGCCAAGGCCGGGCCCCCGGCGCGGGCCTCAGCCCCTCTGGCGGCGGGGGGCGGTGCGGGCGACTTCTCCCGCCTCCACGCGCGCGCACGCCCGTGGCGGCCCCGCGCACTCAGCCGCTTCGCCCATCGCGCCGCGCAAGCAGTCTTTCTCCGAACCCGCGGCCGGGGCCCTGGCGTGCAGCGCGGGCCTCGGCGGGGCCCAGCGCCCCGGCCCGGGAGGATGCGGCCCTGGGCGGCCCGGGAGCTGAGCAGGGCCCCCGCGCCGGCCCTCAAGGGCCCCGGCCTTCCGAGCCGCAGCTGCCGCCCCGCCCCCGAGAGACATGACTTCCAAGCCGCATTCCGACTGGATTCCCTACAGGTACGCGGACGCCGGCCCTCACCTTCACTTCCCCCACGGGGCGCGGGTCTAGCCCACCACCCTTCAATACTGAAGGCTCAGGGCAGGGTCGAGGGTGCTGGGTCGGGATGCCCACCACTCCGAACTCCGGGAGCAGGGCTGGTTGCGGATGCAGGGCTGGGGCGCAGGACAGCTGTACCCTCCCCATCTGGCCCTACCCTAGGGGCGCGGGTTGGAGGCGCTGGGCCTTCCTACCACAACTTTGGGCGCCCCAGTGCCTGCTCTGCCGTCCCCACATATAGGCCGGGGTTGCTGGAAGAGGCCAGTGCTCTGGGCCTGTATGGGCCTTGTTGGGGCGGGCAGCGCCATGTGGTTGCCTGGGGAGGGAGTTAACCGTGCTGAGCCCCCTCCTAGGCCCAGCATACTGGTCACACGTCAGTATAGCCGCGTGCACACACATACATCTGCAGACATGCACCCATAGGACGTCCACTGGACCAAAGACGCTCCTGCTGGTCGGTTCACACACTCAAAAGAGCGTGAATTCCTGGAGACAGTCATTCTGAACCTAAAGCACAGGCTGCTTCTATATTCATGCACCATGTATCGCTGCGCGCGTGTACACACACACACACACTCACTGATTCTCGGGCTCACACAGGTGCACTCCTGCCTATCTGTACACACACACATCCTGTATTTGGGGGAATACCTGCCTCCCACTACCCAGACACAAGTACCACTGGTATCTATTAAAGACACAGAAATCCACTTAATCCACTAACTGGTTTAAACACTTGGATACAAACCAACTCAGTACATGAGAACTGCCTTCACATGCACAAGAGAATGAACCTAGGACCCCGGGCACACTCAGGGAAGCATGGCCTGCCTGTGTTCCCCGATGCTGTGGTCTGTCCCAGGGACAGTTGAGTGTTCACACCTGTGTGAAGGTTGGGGGGCTGGGAGGGGGGAATCTCTGGGGCTTGCCCAGGTGCAGGCCTTTCCCCATCCACTCTACTCCGTTCTCTCCATTACCACTGGAAAAGAGCTCATCGCCATGGCAGCACCAGATCCTTGGTCACCCATTGGCTCCTTGGTTGCCATGGGCTACGGGGCTATCTCCAGGCCTCCCCTGAGAGGCATGTGTGTAAAAGGGGTGCTGAACTTCTAAGGTCCACTATGTTCTTGCCAGCCTAGATGCACATGCTTGTGGCTGGCAGACACAGACTCCAGACCTGCCTGTAACACAGCCTGCTCTTAAAGAGACCTGATTCCAGTCACTGATAGAAAATAATTCTGACAGGGCTCTTCGATGCTGTCCAGACAGCATCCAAAATGGAAATCAGCTGAAACTGCCTGAGGCTTGTTAAAAGCAGATCCTGCTACAAACAAGCACCCATCACTGGCCTGAGACTTCACAGTTTTCTCTTTGAGAATTGTTGTGGTCTCTACTCTCAGGTTCTTTGGGGGCTTCAGGGCTTCCCAAGTTAGAATTTGTGGGTGTCCCTCCACCAATACACACACATCAACCCAGGATTTCCTGTGGACATATGCAGTCACACTGCAGTCTCATATAGACCAGGAGACAGTCCCATTAGGGGACTGGGGCTCTGTACTCAGAAGGGTTGTCACCCCACACAGGGCATCTTGGCTGGGGGTACAAGTATTTTCTGGAGCATCCTGGCCTTCTTGACACCTGTGTGCTGAGGGCTTTCTAGAAGACACTGCAACTCACAGAGTATCATTTACCTCTTCTAACCACCCAGCAGAGATGCCTGGGCAGTACCTGTGAGATAGAGGCCGTGAGTGCTGTGAAAGTACCTGCCCAGGTGCTGATGGCAGGGTGTTGGCCACAGACTGATTTACGAGGAAGGGAGAAAAGGGGAAGCGCATGGAGCTGGAATGTGATGGCGTGTTTAAGATCCGCAGGCTGGGGACCAGGCCAGATCATGGTTCAAGGAAGCCTCTCCCAGGAGCCAGGAACCACAGCAGCTTGTGAAGGGAGCGCTCAGGTCTTAGAGAAAGTCGGCCTCATGCTGGGGAGGCTTAAGCCTGCCTCTGGGGGAGAGGGCACTAGGGAGATGGGGCTGTCTCCCAGAGATGCTTAGTCTTCCCACGAGTCCCAGGCACTGGCATCCTGCAGAGAGGGATTTGGCACTTGCACCAGCCCAGGCCCAACCACCCCATCCCCTCATTCCTTTCCTGAGCCCACACACTCCATCTGGAGCACAGAATCCTGCCACCCTGAAGCCCAGACCCGAGGAACATCTTGGCCCCCTTGTGGCCCTGCCGTGTTCACTATCCCATCGCTCTGCCACCCTGCTTTCTTGTTCTGTGGCAGGGAGGGTAGGTGTCTAGCTGGGGGTGGGCTGGAGTTGGAAGTTGTCGGTCTCTCCCGCCTTGCTGGGGTCTTTATGAGCCTTTGTGAGCCTAGGAAAGCACTGGACTTGGGTGTAGACTTCCAGAATGAGGTGATATGGCTCAGAGGAGCAGATGCAAATTGCCTTTTGCACTAACGGGGCTGCTGATCGCAGTCACAGCCACATGCCTGCCTGATCACAGAGGAAACTGGGGCAGAAGATGGTGAGGTGAGGCACTTTGGAGATGAGGAGGAGGGGCGAGTGTGCACGTGCTTTGGTGTGAGGTTTCCCTTGTGTCACAGCATGTCGGAACTGGAAGGTATCATCTGGCTTGGGGACCAGAGGTGGGTCAATATCTTGTTAGCTCTCCTGGTGGGAGTTCTGCTGCCTCAGTGGTGGTTTGCACCTGCATCGGCTGGACCTGGCTCGTTTTCTTTGAAGCTGTGACAGCTGGTGATAATCTTCTTAAGGGTAATTGTGACTCAATTTGTAATGATCATGGATTAACCTCACATTCTGACTTAGGAGGGAGTCATTTAGTTTATAAAGTGTAACAACTGTTATAACTTTTTGGGTTTTTTTCCCCCATATTATTACTACGGCTGATTTCTATCTGCCATTCTTCCTTCACTTGTGTTCTTGAGTGTTTACTGTCCCTGGTTCATGATTTCACATTTTATGGGCTGAAGGAGGAGCAGTGAGTCAGGAAAGCCTGCTGCCCGCAGGTGTATTGGAGGAAGGGAGTGATGACCAGCCCTGTCCTCTGTGCTCTGTCTGCGCCGTCCTGTGGCCGCTGCCTGGCGTCTTTTTCACCGGCCGGAACTCCTGGAGAAAGGGGAATGCACCTGAAGAGCAACCATGTGCCTGGCATGACCCTGCATGGCCATGGTGCCCACCGCTTTGAATCAAAGTGGCATTCCCAAGTAGACTGTAGGCCTTCCTGGCTTTCCTGGCCCCGCACCTGGCTTCTCAGCACCCAAGGGCTGCAGTACTCCCCTCGCCATGGGGCTTCCCGAGTGCCACTGGCTAAGCACAGTTCTAGGTCAGAGAAGGAGAGTTTCACTCAAGAAGGGCCCTCACAGACTGCCCAGTCTTCCGTGTGAACGCTCCCCTCAGCACGCCTGCCAGCAGCCTCACTTCTGATGGACGAGACCGTTAGAAAACTCTCCCTTAGGCTGAGCCTACTCCTGTCTCTGGTTTCCCCTCCTCTTGTTCTGTGTGTTAGTCACTCAGTCATGTCCAACTCTTTGTGACCCCGTGAGCTGTAGCCCCTCGGGCTCCTCTTGTCCACGCAGGCAAGAATACTGGCATGGTTAGCCATTCCCTTCTCCAGGGGATCTTCCTGACCCAGGGATCGAAGCCAGGTCTCCTGCATTGTATTACTCTCTGAGCCACCAAGGAAGCCCTTCCCCTCCTTTTGGCCCTCATTAAGATCCTCCTGCTACTGCACTTCTCACTGCTTCCTGGGGAGAGGAATGACTGCTCATTAGGTGAGACTCCTGATTCGCTCAGTTCTGCTTCAGGTGCCCAGACTCTGGCCTGCTGCTTTGCCTCTGGCCGCAGGAGGGAAGAGCAGACCCTCTGCCCGTCGTTCCACAGGCAGTTTCTCTCCTCTCCCACCCCGAGCGTCTTTGGGAAGTCTTCTTGCTGCTGCCCGGGGTGGAGGGAGCAGGAGCACAAAGTTGACAAATGATCCAGGGAGCAGGGAGCCTGTGGATGCGCTCAGATTGGTCTCTGCCCTCCTCCACCTCCTGGAGCCGCAGGCAGGGTCCTGGCTGTGGCCTGTCCAGATGTCCAGCATCGAGCAGAGTGAGGCTGTTATTTCCTCACAGTGGACCTCTGCCCTCCAGCCCTTACCACCCCCAGGGGATGGCTTTGATACTGACCGCTCCCCTCAAGGCCTCTGTGAGCAAAACTGCAGAGTCTTTCATCAGGCTGATGTCAAGCCCTGTCTTCTGCATTCTGCCTGCGTGGGAAGACGGGGCGTTTGGGGACCCACCTGTAAGACTGGACCACTTCCTGTTAGGCTTCTAGGACCTTCTGAATGCACGCTCTCTTAGTGAACAGTTAGTATCTCTTCTACTTTGTTTCACCTGTAAGTCTGCTCAGAGGCCTGCCTTGCGTCAGCTCATCGAAAAACCTGCTAACCAAGAGAAGCATGATGCTATTAATAGAAGCTTCCTTTGATGATGACATGACCGATTGTTGCCAAAACCTTTATCCATCTGACTGACCTAGCACACCACTTACGTGGCTTCGTCCTACCCACACGGTGGTGTCACTGGTCCCTGCAGCTACATGCGGAGGCCTGGCTGTACTGTCCTCCCGTCTTGTCTGATAGGCCCGAGGACATGTGCCCTGACTTACCAGCATACTTGGCCTTGCTCCTAATGGTCACATCCTGTCTAGATATTCAGTTGACCCCTTCCACAGTCTTGCCTGGGGCCACCCTGTTCTGCACACTATATTTTCCCGCATCTGAACAGAAGACTGTGCTTGCATGCTTCCAGCCTTAGAGCAACTTCTCAGTTTCTTTTTTGTTCTTTAGAGATCACAAGCTCTGACTCCTGGTCTCTACTTGCATGGCGGAGCATTATAATCACATGTGTCGTTGGCTTTGAAAAAGAAAAGTGTGAGGTGGGGGATTGATTCTGGGACAACCACCCCAGCAGGTCTGAACTATCAAGTCAGGGCTGAGTGCCCCCAGCAGTTGGGACTCACCTGGTAAGTTTGGGAGCCAGTGGCTGGCATGGAGAAGCCTCATCCTGGGAGGCTGAGCTCTTGTGAGCAGTGTGGTCCTCTGCCTTCTGGGGTTGCCTCTGTTCCCACCTCCACCGTGTTGCCCACAATGTCCCAAGCAGCCACTGGGCAACAGAAGCCACAGGTCTGGACGTGCTGGGGAGTGGGGAGGTTCCAGCATTGGGCACAGAGTTCACAGCCAAGCAGGTGGTCTTTCCTCCCCGGACAACACACTTGCCTGACTGCCAGAGTCCACAGGCCCCGCTGTGACTGAGCGGGAGGAAAGGGAGCAGGGGGCAGGGAGTGGGCACGGAGACTGAGTCTGCTCCGAGGCTGACCTGGCCTCTCGGCTCTGTGGATTAGCTGGAGAATGGAGGTGGGGTCTAATGAGAGGGGGGGACCTGGGTTCCTAGCGACGTTGGCCAAGTGTGGCTTTTCCAGCCCCTAGAAGAAGTATCCCCGACCCTTGCTGTCATGCACAGTTCGCTTTCAGGTATCTGTCCGGCAGCTTTGAAGAAGCCGGGGGATGTGGAGGGGCTGTCTTCTGGGAGGTGAGGGGGTCACTTGATTGGCCTTGGGCAGAGCAGATGGATGGATGCACACTGCAGACCAGGTTTCTCTGGCCTTCACGAGCCAGTGGCCAGTGCTTCCCCCGGCCTCGCTGGTGACCATCGTGAAGGAGCTGCCGGGGTCAGCTGGAAGACCCGTCCATCAGTGCCCTGTCTCCTGTCCGAGTCTCCTGGCGGGGCTGCAGCTGGCAGCCTGGGCTTGGCAGTGATTCCATAATTGGAGCCCGAGTCATTAAAAGGCCATTACTGTCTCCTTTCATGGTTAGCGTTTAGTGCTGTCTAGAACAGAGGCAGGAGGAGGCAGGCCGGGGAGCGAGGAAGGAAGATGCCTGGGAGAGGTTCTGTTGGGAGGCAGGGCTGTCTGGGGGAGGTGCGGCGGGAAGGACTGGCTGGGCTGCTGTCGGGGTGAGAGAGGAGCTCTGGTTCTGCCCTCCCTGGAGACGGCCAGCATTGCTGTCATTGTTCAGCTGTGTGCAGGGGGTTCTTTGTTATTCACCAGCAACAGATGCTGTGCGCTCCGGATACATTGTTGTCAGGCAGAACCACCACCCGCTGCCAGCTGGCTGGTTCCAGGTGATTGTGGTCCACCCTTTGCCTTTGTGGCTCTCAGGGAAGCACCCTGCTGCCCCGCAGGGGCGGCTCTCAGAGCCTCCTCGTTTAGCTGGATTTATTGTCGGCCCTCCTGGGTAGGTCTTGCTCAGCCAGGCATGTTCTTGCTCACCAGACACATGTTGCTTCTCCCCAGTTGCCGCCCCCTGCCCTGCATCCCCCACTCCCCTGCATCCTTCACTCACACAGCGCTCCTGGTGGGGAGGTGGAGGGGGGTGGCTCTCCAGGCACTTCTGGGGTATCTGAGTTTCTGGAATCTCTTCAGAAGCCTCACCCTTGCGTTCATCCATCTTTCTCTGAAGGCCGGTGATTAAGTCCTTTCTACCTGTAATCATACTTGGTGCAGCTCTTTGTCATTCTCCCCCTTTGGGGGGTGGAGGTGGGGACAGAGGAAGAGGAAGTGATGGAACAGAGTAGAAAGTCCATGGCAGTGGAACAGATGTCCTCCCCACGTGGATGAGGTTGTTAGGGCGGGGGAACACTGAGCAAGGAGGCCACGGTGGCAGGAACCACTTTTTGTCAGTTGAGCAACCACTGTTGCCCGCAGTTCGGAGGTGGCATTGCTGATGTGAGCTTACCTCTCAGCGGGATGTTGCCCTTTCACGTTAGGTGTCAGCTCCTTGCATGGTATCAGCACCATGGAAATAGTCAACTGTGTCCTGCTCAGCCAAGCCCAGGGCCAGGGATGACCTAGATGACTGGCTCGCATCATCCCAGTGAGCCAGGAAACAGCCTCTCCTGCTGGCAGGAAGGGGAGGCAGCACGGCCTTGCAGAGGTGGCCAACATGCCTGAGATGCAGGCTGCCCCACTCGTGCCAAGGCACAGCTGGCGTTCAGGCCCCGTTGCCCCTCTCGGCCAGGCTGGGCTCTGTGGACCACGAGGACAGTGGTGTTGGCACCCTGACCCTTTGAGGCTGTGTGGCCCTTGTGCTCTCGTCAGGCCATTGGCTGGAGGCAGAGAGACAGGAGGAGAGTTATAGCCTCTGGACCTGGCCGGACTCCCAGGCATCCTGCTCACCTCCTGCCCCGCCTGTCCCGTGTGCGGCCTCCTGTGACAGGACCCTTGCTGTCCCAGCCCCTGGGATTTTTCAGAGCTGTTCCCTGTCCTCTGGGCTTAGCATTGCCCTTGGGGAGGCCCATGTGCAGCCGCGTGCTCTTAGGCAGGTGGGCTCTTTTAGGTGGACTGAGGCCTTACTAGAAGCATGTCTGAGTAGTGTGTTCTCCTGTGCTCTGGCCACTGAGGGTTTGGTGAATGAGGCTGTTCTGTGCAGGGCCCCAGGTCACAACCAGGCTCTTCTTGTGTGTAGAATAGCCCATGGGCGTCGGGCAAGTCCTTCCCAGATGTCAAATAGGTAGGACAGCTGCTAGTTCAAAATAGGCAGTCTTCACAGGTCATGGCCAGGGAGGTGGTGAAGCCAGAGGGCTGGGTGATGGGCCGTCGGCAATCCGTGGACTCCCCGCCACCCGCTGGCCAGGCCCCTGCAGCACAAGCAGTGTGCTGAGCTGAAAGGACATTTCAGGTCAATGATTGTTCCAGCTGGGAAGGGCTGCTGCTGTCAGGAGGAGGTGGATCGCCTCACCTTGCCTTCAGGGTGATGTGACCTCCTTATATGTGACTGTGTTCAGCTACATTCAGGACACCCACCTCTGACATGGTGTCTGCATGCATGCATATCCAGATATGTGCTTACACATGTGGACATGCTTCCACACATTGGGACATCTTCCAGTGTGCACACACACATGAGATCCTCCTACCGCCTCACACACAAACCCAGCACACTTGGACATAGCTGTGCAGGCACCCACACAAGGTCTGGTTCAGGGGCAGGCCCTGGAATAAGGGGGCCAGGGCATCCTGGGGGTTCCCAGAGCTCATATCCTCAGGCTCCAGCCCCACACCATGCAGCTGGCCTGACCTTGGCTTTATAGGCTTGGGTCTAGGTCTCATACTTGTGTCTTAGACTAGAAAGAAAGCTTAAGTGGTTGGCGCTCCCTCTTCATGCCCTGCCTTACTTGAAGGCAGGGCCAGTCTATGTGAGACGAGGCTGCCGGTTCCACGACCTTATTAGTAGGATAAGGATTTGAGGCCCTGCAGCTGCTTGCACCATGTAGGTGGCCAGGGAAGGACCCGGCGGCTGGTTGCTGGGCTGTGCCTCGATGTGCTGTGTCCACCCTGCAGACATCTGCACCCAGCCCTCACTGTGCCCCGAGGGACTGGTTGGTGTTTCCGTTTCACTCTCCAAAATGAGGGGTCCTCTTTACATGGGGTGGGGGGGGTGGGCAGTGTCAGCATCTTCACTTTACCACCTGGAGAGCCAGGAGTTGGCCTTGAATGGATGGCGAGAGTCTGCCCCAGAAGACCCAGCTCCCACCAGATGGATGGAAAGATGGAGGGGTGGAGCCGGAGGGGCAGGCCCTTGGGTCTGAAGCCCCGCCTTGGGCCCGGCTTCTGACTGATACCCCTGGATCTCAGTCAGGCCGGGCCCTAATGGGCCCAAGGGGAGAGCTTCCTCCTCAGTTTACTGGGGCGGGGTAGGCTGGGAAGTCCTTGGGCAGCGGGGATCCCAACAGGAGGTAAGTCCCTGAAGTGGCAGAAAGACGGCTCGTGTCTTTATGTCTCTAGGCGGTTCCCAGAATATAGCTTGACCCTTCTTCCCCGTCCCATGCCCAGCAGCCATGACAGGAGGGGCTTAAAGAACCCAGACGTGCCGGGAGAGGGCTCGGGGTGGTCCTCGTGGGCCGGCCCTGAGTGCCCCTCTCTCCCCCTGCAGTGTCTTAGATGATGAGGGCAGCAACCTGCGGCAGCAGAAGCTTGACCGGCAGGTGAGTGAGGCTGGAGCCAGGTGGGGGGGGCGGTCAGCACGCGCCATCCAGGTCGGAGTCTGGACGGGGTCTCCAAGGGCAGGGGGTGGGGGAGCCGTCCTCCTTCCTGGGTGATCTTGTGTGGTGGAGAGAGGGGGCCCTCCCAGGAGAGAAGTGGTGAGCTCTCTCCTTCACCAGCTTGTTATTAGCACCACCCTGGCATCTAGGGCTCCTGCTGGGAGGCAGCTCAGGTCATTGTGCTGTGACCCTGCCGGGCAGCTACCTGGACTGACCCTTGCCGGCTTCCCTTGGACCCCAAGCCCTGGGGCACAAGGACACGAGGTCAGAGTGGGCTATGGACCCCACTGTGACCTCTGGAACCACACGGAGCCAGAAGGCCCCCCCTCCAAGTCCCCATCTAGGCGTCTTCCCTTGGGGAGGCAGTCAGCCCGCTCAGGGCCCACCAACCCGTGTGTGTGTCCGCTGCCTCTGTAGCGGGCCCTGCTGGAGCAGAAGCAGAAAAAGAAGCGCCAGGAGCCTCTGATGGTGCAGGCCAATGCCGACGGGCGGCCCCGGAGCCGGCGGGCCCGGCAGTCGGAGGAGCAGGCCCCCCTGGTGGAGTCCTACCTCAGCGGCAGCACCGGCTACCAAGGTACACCCCACCCTGGGGCTGCTCACGGGGGCCCTCAGGGACTTCCTGCTGACCTGGACAGGCCAGTGCCCATCCTGTTGGGGGTGCCCAGGTGGGCAGAGGGGTGGGGCAGGCGGAGGGAGGCTGGGATCTGGAGCCTGGGGCTCCCACGCCAGGTGTGGGGCCAGAAGGTAAAGCTTTGTGGGCCTGGGACTTCAAAAGCCCGGGTTTCTGATCTGAAACATTTCCCTGAAAGCAGGAGGCAGCTCCCAGGAGCAGAACAGTCTGCTCCCCGCCAGCTTTTGTCTCTCGAGAGGACTCTATCTCACATGCTGCCCACCCATTCCTCTTGTCACAGATAGACAGACACCTGTCGCCTCCCCTCCCTGGGTTCCCCAAACCCTCAATGTGCCCTACTTCTGGCCCGTGGGTCTCTGCACGGAGCCGTGGTGACCAGCAGCCTCCAGCTCCTAGCTGTGTACACACTGGTTCTCAGCGGAGTCCCCTGGGAAGGGAATTCTCTGGGGCTCATCCTGGGGGCGGGGACACGTCGATTTCACCCCAGTGCTCAGGACCCGCCTTCCTGCTGAGGACCCCAGGCTGGGCAGAGGCTGGGCCTCTCTGAGCCTGAAAGGAAGACTGAAACTCAGTCCCCACTGCCCCCTGTTGGTGGCCAGTGATCACGGCAGCTCCTCCATCGAAAAGTGACTTTAAGAAGGTTGCAGGCCTCTCTCTGGCTTTGCAGTTGGAAGGAAGCGACGTGCTCCCCTCCTTCTGGGCTTCCTCAGGATGTGCGGCCTCCAGGCACTTCAGACGACTGGTAGTTGCCTTTCCTTGAGGCTCCTTCACAGTAATGCCCCTGTGTATGCTTCAGTTCAGAACCTGGGCCGCAGCTGATGTGTCTGCTCTACCTGAGAGGCCCTTTAGAGAAGGGGACAGTGTGTGGGAGGCAGTCCCAGCTGCTCCACCTGGCACTGGCCCCCGACCCCAGCCTTACCTGGAAGCCTTCCCCTCTCTCTTTGTCCATGGGTGCTGCTGCAGTGTCTTGCAGAGAAGGCCTCCGACATTCTGGGTTTGGTGGAGTTCAGTCTGTATCTATTGGAGCCCGGCATCACTGCCCCAGCTCTGCCAAGTCTGGCACCTGGCCATCTGAGGCTGCCCGTGGCAGGGGAGCCTGCTCTGGGGACTTCAGGCCCTGCCAGTTTGTGCCAGAGCCAACATCTTGAGGCTTTGAGAGGAGAGTCTGGCAGGTCACATCTGTGCAGTCACTTTGGCAGGGGTTTCTTGAGCACTGACTGTGTGCTGGGCCGGGCCAGGCCTGCAGAAAGACGGCAGCGGCTCTAGGGTGCATGGCCAAAGTAGAGACAGAGCTTCTGGTCGTGCGGGTCACCTGCTCACTTGTCACTATGAGCAAGTCACTTACCCTCTCTGGGTCTGTTTCCTTCCCTGTAAAGTGAGGAAAGATCTGTCTCAGGGCTTTGAAGGTTGGAGCAGCTATGGTGTGTTGCAAGGTCCAGCCAGCAGAATGCTGTCCCCTGCCCAGACTCCGGACCAGGCAGGCTGAGGGCAGCTTCTCCAGCCCAGGCTTCCCCAGCTCCAGGAGGCTGCTCACCCTGCTGGCCGATGTGGGATTTGGGTTTCCAGGAGCCACTCCTCCTGCAGCCTCGCTGCCTCTGCCCTGCCGTCTGCTGGCTGTTGGTGTTAAATACACAGGGATCATTCCCAGAGAAAGATGTCAAAATGTGCAAGTGTTAGTTGCTCAGTTGTGTCTGACTCTTTGCAACCCCATAGACTGTAGCCCGCCAGGCTCCTCTGTCCATGGGCTTCTCCAAGCAAGAATACTGGAGTGGGTTGCCATTCCCTTCTTCTAGAGGACCTTCCCGACCCAGGGATTGAACCCAGGTCACCTGCATTACAGGCAGATTCTTCACCATCTGAGCAACTAGGGAACTCCAGAAGAAGAAGATGAAATAAATCAGAACCAGTATTTTATCCCAGTGGAGAGTTTTTGACCTACTGGCTGTGTTCATTCATGTTAATATTTATTGAGAGCCTGTTTGGGTTAGAGGCTGGGGGTCCAGGGTGAGCACAAACCGATGCAGTCTCTGTTCTCTCATGGCCCTTAAGATATAGGAGGGGAGAGAGGATGAAACAGACTGTCATAGGTGTGGGTTGCGGAAGGAAGCCAAGCTCGGCGAGTGGATGGCAGAGTAGTGGCCAGAGCAGGGTTTCCCCGAGGAGGTGATGTCTGAGCTGGACCTTGCAGGATGATGGGAGTTAGTGGGAGCAGGGGCTGTGTCGTGAGGGCAGTCCAGGCAGTGAGACAGCGAGAGCAGGCCTGTGGCAGGCAGGAGGGAATCCAGGGCCTGCCTGGGACCTGGGATACCCAGGAGGTGACGAGGACACAGTTAGGCAAGAGGAAGGCCGGGCTTGCAGGAGGACGTTGGTTGTCATCTTAAGAGCAGTGAGAAACCACTCATGGGCCTTGACAGATTGGGCTTCTGACAGCTGGAGAGGGTGGAGATACCCAGCGGTGGCCCTTCTGAGACCTTCCACTTGGCAGGCAGCTCTTGGGATCCATTTATTCTCCTGCTTCAAGGGCTTGTCCCAGGAGAACAGTCCAGTCCCTGGGGTGCTCGCCCTCACTCTGGTCTCTTCTGGACATTGCAGCCTTTTCTGTCTTCACCCACCGTCATTGGTGACCCCCGTTCTCGCAGACACACTCCCTCCGCCTCCCCAGCTGCTCTGCTTCTGGGGTGGTCACACTGCAGACCAGGCTGTTGACTTTATCACCCTGTTGGGTTGGGGGGTGCCACCTCCTTCCGTCCTGGCCTGCCCTGCGCACCTCTGCCTGGAGGGATGATGGTACAAAGGCCCTGGTGGGGGAGCTGGGTGTGTTGTGCTGGAGCTCTGGTCTCACCTTGCATGCATTTCTCTCTCTCTCTCTCTCCCTGGCTAGTTCAAGAGGCCGACTCACTTGCCAGTGTGCCCCTGGGAGCTGCCCACCCCACAGCACCAGCCTCAGCCAAGAGAACCAAGGCGGCCGCCGCGGCAGGGGGCCAGGGTGGGGCCTCTAGGAAGGAGAAGAAGGGGAAGCACAAAGGTTGGCTTGCCTTCACTGCCCTTTCTTCGGGAGGCCCGGCCTCCACCATGGGGCTGGCAGGAGTCTTGTCTTCCAGACTCGGGGGTGAGGGGCTGGGTGAGAGGCCTCGGGGAGAGCCCCGACTGGCACTCAGGAACCCCCAGCTGGCTCACAGGCCTCCTCCCACTCACATGGGACCGGGCTGGCCCATGGGCATGGGCAGGACTCTCCTGCTGCCCCAGGATGTGAAGTCCAGCTCAGCTGTGGCCCAGGAAGCCCCACCCCGCCCGCCCGAGCACCCTCCACCCTGATCAGGACACTCCCTGGGGGCCTCAGTGTCTCCCGGGCGACCTGTCTCCCCCTTGGGCAGTGCTCGGTGGTCTTGTGGGCTTCCTCACTTCTCCAGTCCCATTTCCACCCTCTTGGCCCACAGACCAATCTGTTCCCTCTGCTCCTGCCTCTCCAGAAAAGATCCCTGGAGACCAAGGCCAGTTACAGTGGCCCTGCCCTGAGTCCCGTCTCTGCTGGCCACCCTATCTCCTCAACCCTTGTTCCTGGGAGTGGCTTCCAGGCCTCCGCGTCATGGTCGGACAGTGGTGTGTTGGGTCTGAGGGCCTGTGGAGCTGACCGTGGCATTTTAGGCCAAGCCCAGATGTGTGGGCCAGGCCTCGTTTCTGGTCCCGAAGCTGTGGCAACTTGGGCAGGAAGGTTGATGGGGGAGGTGGGAGCCCCTCCATTTGGGAAGGCAAATGTATGCCGACCTGTCTTTTTCCAGGGGCCCTGTGTGTTTCACTGATGTGTGTGAGTCTGTGTGCGTGTGTGAGGGAGAGAGAAGGCTGGCACTGGCAGTACAGAGCTGGCCATGTCCGAGCTGAGTGGTGGCCTCGCTGTGTCAGACCCAGCCTCGTTCTCCCTCCTGTCCTGCTCACCATGTAGTTGGAGCTGGCTGCCGGCTGCCTAGGGACGCGAGGCATTTCAGTCCCCCCCTCGGCCACAGATGTGGGGGAACAGCAGAAGAAATGGAGCCCGTGCCCCTTCCTAGCTTACCCACTGTTAAGAGGCTGAGAGCAGTCATTCATTTTTTTAAAAAATCGGTTTTGCAAATAAAGTTTTCAGAGGTGCACCTGTTCTTCCCTCACACTCTTCCTGGACACCTGGGGATCCAGGCTGCCCCGCCCCCTCCGCACCCCTGGATGGGACTCAGGAGTGTCCATGGCCTGCAGGCTCCGGCGGGTCAGCAGCATCGGCTGAAGACAACTCTGAGGCCCGAGGCCCTGTGCAGATCCTGACTGTGGGCCAGTCCAACCAGGTCCGGGACGCGGGGGAGACGGCCGCAGGTGGCGGTGCACAGCCCGGCGGGCAGGACATCCGTGCCACGATGCAGAGGAAGGGTGAGCCCCGTGGGGGTCCAGAGATACCCCCCAAAGCTCAGCCCCAGGTTCTCAGATGCACCTTTCTCAGGGAGCATGGCCATCCTGTGTCTGTTTCAGCCCCTCCCAGGCCATGGCAGGGGGCACACTTGGAGACCAGTGAGCAACTTGGGCAGGGACCCCTGAGAAGGCTGCATTGAGGGAGAGAAGTGTGGCTAAAGGAACCCAGCCAGCCCACAGCCCAGCCCTGGGTCCCCATCCCCGTCTCCTGCCCGCAAGGAGGCCCAGGTTTGGGGACAGATTTCCTTTCCCTTTGGTCCATTTGAGAAAGTTCTTTTCTTACGAAATGTCCCCACTGAGCTAGAGGGAGCAGGGCCAGGAGGCTGAGAGGCAAGGCAGACCCTCCCAGGAGACCTGCCGCTCAGAGAGTGAGCTCTGCCCCAGGGAGGTGGCGGAGGGAGAGCCTGCAGTGTACATGTTCTGAGATGTCACACAAGGGACAGCCTCCTGGAGGAAGACTGCTGAGGCTGGGGTGAAGATGTGAAGGCATGTAGACGCGGCGGGTTTTGGAGAGGATGGGCTGCCTTGGTAGCTCAGTTGGTAAAGAATCCACCTGCAATACAGGAGACCCTGGTTTGATTCCTGGGTCAGAAAGATCTCCTGGAGGAGGGAATGGCTACTCACTCCAGTATTCTTACCTGGAGAATCTCCACGGACAGAGGAGCCATGGGTCGCAAAGAATCGGACACGACTGAGCGACTTTCACTTTCTTTGGAGAGACTTGGTGGGCCCCGAGCATCAGGCTGAGTGAGGAGTTGGGACTTTTCTCGAGATTTTATAGACTTGGCCAGCCAAGGCCTCCAATAGACTTGAGGCCAGAGATGGAGGCTCCCAGGCAGGGCCAGCTCAGTTCAGGCCTTGCTACCCAGGAGACAGGGCACCCTGGCTGCCAGACAGCAAGGGTCTGACAGCTGAGGCTGGGAGGGGGGCTGCACCCGGGGACAGTGACCAGCCCCAGCTCACATATGCACTGGAGAATGTCCTAGTGTGCATCTGAATGTGTGCGTGGGAGTGTGTGGATGCACGTGTGTACGTGCCACTCCGCGTGTGTCTGTGTGTGTGGTGTGATGGGTGATTTGGAGCCAGTGAACGTGTGACTGTCTGGTGTGCCTGTGTGACCGCTTGTCCCCTCCCACTCCTCTGCCTGGCCCAGGCATCTCCAGCAGCATGAGCTTCGAAGAGGACGAGGAGGAAGAGGACGAGAACAGCTCTAGCTCCTCCCAGCTCAACAGCAACACCCGCCCCAGCTCCGCCACAAGCAGAAAGTCCGCCAGGGTGAGTGAGGAGCTCCGGCTCAGGAGGAAGGCCAACTGCAGTGTCGTCAGCTGGGAGGGGAATGAAGTGAAGTGATGCAGAGTTGGCGTGCCTGTCAAGAGCTGCTTCCCCCGGGGCTCTTCTGTCCTCCCAGTCTTCAGTCAGGCCAGAGGACAGAGGAGCTGGAGTCAGACAGCATGGCTTCTGAGAGGCTGCCTGTTCCCTCCATCCCCACCCTGGGGTGCTGAGCTGAAGGAAGGGCTAGGAAGCCAGCTGCTGGCCCAGGGCTGGGATCTCTGTGCCCACATCCCAGGGTGCAAGCCCTGTCTCCCACCACCACCACCACACGGGGGCAGCTTTGGATTCCAGACCACCAACTTCAGCAGCTTGGGGTCCCTGCCTGGAGCTCAGGCTCCTCCTCTCTCCTGGGCAGGAGGCAGCCTCGGCCCCCAGCCCCACAGCCCCTGAGCCGTCAGTGGATGTTGAGGTCCAGGATCTTGAAGAGTTTGCCCTGAGGCCGGCCCCCCAGGGGATCACCATCAAGTGCCGCATCACACGGGACAAGAAGGGCATGGACCGGGGCATGTACCCCACCTACTTCCTGCACCTGGACCGCGAGGACGGGAAGAAGGTGAGGTTGGCTTGGATGCGCAGTTTGACGCTGTGGGCTTAAGGTCCTGGGGGCTGGAGTGGCACTGGAAGCCTCAGGTCCAGCACTGACCTGCCAGTTCCCCCAAAGAGACAGAAGCCTGTGTGCCCCGTCAGTGCATACGTGTGCGCATGTGTATGTTCAAGAGCTGAAGCGAGGGGGATCACTTGTGTGAGTGAGGGTGTGTGAGTGGTCTTGGGATTGCATGTGGGCTAGAAGCTGGGCCTGGAACATGCTTGACTTTGCTCCACTCCCCAAGGTGTTCCTCCTGGCGGGAAGGAAGAGAAAGAAGAGTAAAACTTCCAATTACCTCATCTCCGTGGACCCTACTGACTTGTCTAGAGGAGGAGACAGCTACATCGGGAAACTGCGGTACCAGCATGCCCCCGGGCGGCCAGCAGGGGTGGGGCAGGAAGGGGCAGGCTGTGTAGAGGGCAGCTCCTGCCCCTGAAGTAGGTCAAGCGTCAGATCTTCTCCCAGGCTCCTCTCTGTCCATCAAATCAACCACAGGCTCAGATCTGTGCTAGCCTGGAGCCAGGTTGGAAGATGAGCCTCACTCATCCTACCCTAAGCTGCTCCCAGGCAGAGGAGCACAGGCCCTCTAGGGGGACAAATCAAACCCCAGGATGTCAGGGATGATGTAGGCCACCCTGAAAGAGCCGCCTTGGTCTCACGGTCAGTGCCAAGGGGCAGGAATGGGCCCTTGAAGAAAGAGGAAGCAACCTTGGGTTGGGGCAAAGGCTCTGAGCTAGGCCTCAGGTGAGGGAGGGTGTGCTGAGAAGTGTAGCAGATTCAGGAGCATAAGTCAAGCTTAGAGCTGGAGTTGGGGCTGGACCATAACTCCCAGGCTGAACGGGACAGAGCGGATCATCTCCACCCTCCATGGGGTGTCGAGTCCCCTCTGCAGTCTTGCCAGGTGCCCCTCTGGTAGCTCACCTACCACGAGGGGAGCCACTCCAGTTCCTCCAGGGAGAGTTTCTGTAGCACTCCAATTTCCCTGAACTCAGCTGAGATGCCCTTTGATTAAACTCGGAGCAAGTCGAGGCCCTCTGTCCATGAAGCGCCTTCTGAGATGATTCTGTGAACAGTGTACCCCCAGGTCCGCTCCTGGCCCAGCCCAGAATGCTTTGTAGGCACCATGTAAGGCAGCCTCTGAGCTGCTCTCTGCCCACAAAGGTCATGGAGGTCCCTTCCAGTCTTTCCTCCCTAGGACAGCCTCTGAGCTAACTCCCTGCCCAGGGACAGAGGATGCACGACCCTACACTGATTGTGTCTGTCCTTCAGGTCCAACCTCATGGGCACCAAGTTCACCGTTTATGATAATGGAGTCAACCCTCAGAAAGCATCAGCCTCTACTTTGGAAAGTGGAACCTTGCGTCAGGAGCTGGCTGCTGTCTGCTACGTGAGTCGTGGGCCCTGGGTCTCTGGGCTTCCAGTTAGACATGACACTCAGGACTTGCTACCTGTCTGTGACCTATTCCATGTACTCTTATGGGGCAAAGAGGTGCCGTGGAGTGGCCCCTGCCTGGCAAGTTCTGGGAACTAGGGCTGCCTCTCTGCAGCCCAGCCTGGATGCCTCCTGGGAAGGAGGAGGCAGGAGGCCTGGGTTCATGTTGGCGCAACCCTCCAGTCTTCCCTCCAGTATTCAGGTACTAAATGGACTATAAGGCCCTTTGCATAAGCATCTCACTGACTATTCAACCTAAGAGCTCGAGGCGATCTTCTTTATTATATAGATGAGGAAACTGAATATCAGAGGTTGGGTCCCTTGCCAGTGTCACACAGCTCATAGATACCGAACTGGGATATAAACACAAGGAATTTCTCCATCTAATTTCAAAATGAGGGACTGGTACCATTAACTTGGGACTTCATAGCTGTTTCGTATGATCCAATGGTGCCACCTGCTGGTCAGCTCTGGGGAGGCAGTCTGAATCTCTTCAGGTGGTACTTAGCCCCAAGTGCCATTTGAGGCACTGAGACAGTAGTGAACAAAGATACACCCTTCTGGGGCTTGAACGCTGAGTGGGGGAGGTAAGCTATAAAACATCTATGTGACATTCAGAAAACTAAGATCATGGCATCTGGTCCTATCACTTCATGGCAAATAGGTGGGGAGACAATGGAAACAGAGACTTTATTTTTGGGGCTCCAAAATCACTGCAGATGGTGACTGCAGCCATGAAATTAAAAGACACTTTCTCCTTGGAAGAAAAGCTATGACCAACCTAGACAGCATATTAAAAAGTAGAGACATTACTTTACCAACAAAGGTCCGTCTAGTCAAGGCTATGGTTTTTCCAGTATGTATGAATGTGAGAGTTGGACCATAAAGAAAGCTGAATGCTGAAGAATTGATGCTTTTGAACTGTGGTGTTGGAGAAGACTCTTGAGAGTCCCTTAGACTGCAAGGAGATCCAACCAGTCAATCCTAAAGGAAATCAGTCCTGAATATTCATTGGAAGGACTGATGCTGAAGCTGAAACTCCAATACTTTGGCCATCTGATGCGAAGAACCAACTCATTTGAAAAGACCCTGATGCTGGGAAAGATTGAAGGCAGGAGGAGAAGGGGACGACAGAGGATGAGATGGTTGGATGGCATCACTGACGCAATAGACATGAGTTTGAGTAGGCTCTGGGAGTTGGTAATGGACAGGGAGGCCTGGCGTGCTGCAGTCCTTGGGGTTGCAAAGAGTCAGACACGACTGAGCGACTGAACTGAAGAAGGATAAAATAAAGCAGGAAGAGAGCTCAGTTCAGTTCAGTCGTTCAGTCGTGTCCGACTCTTTGCGACCCCATGAACCGCAGCACGCCAGAAGAAGAAGAGGGCTATGAATATTCTTTTAGGAAGGATGGCAGGGAGGGCCTCACTGAGGTGGTGCTTGGATAAAGGCCAGAAGGAAGTGAGCGCCAACCGTGCAGGTGTTGAGAATATGGTGAGCAAAAACGCTGGCATGTCAGGGGAGCAGGAGGAGGGCAGTGAGTGTAGCGGAGAGTAGGTGGTGAAGAGAGGGGGTGATGGGCCATATTTCATGAGGCCTTGCAGGACGAGGTGGTAAGACCGTCATCTTTTACTCTGAGTGAACTGAGAAGAACCACCTGACTCACCAGGACTGCTCAGCACTGTGTGGAGAACAGATGACAAGGAGGTGGGGTGGGGGCTTAGGAGATGAAGAGTCCAGCTGAAGGCTGGTCCTTGCTCTTGCTGAGAGATGGTGGTGGTTGAAAAGTGGTTGAATTCTGAGTGTAACCTGAAGGAAGGGCTGACAGCATTTGCTGATGGGTTAGAAGTGGTATGTGAGGGTGGGGGGAGTTAAGTTACGACTGCAGGTAGTTTGAGCAGATGGAAGAATGGAGATGTCATTTACTGGAGCAAGGAAGATGGTAAGCACAGCTTGTTTGGGCAGAGTGGAGACTAAGGAGCCGATTCTGGACATGGTAAGTGTACAGATGCCTCCTGTACATTTGAGTGGTGATTGACTAGCTCATCTTTATCCCATCCTCCAGTTTGTCCAGCAGGTAGGTAGAGTCTTCAGATGGCCAGTATTGAGCGAGCTTCTCTCTTTCGCAGGAGACAAACGTCCTAGGTTTTAAGGGGCCGCGGAAGATGAGTGTGATTGTCCCGGGAATGACCATGGTTCATGAGAGAGTCTCTATCCGGCCCCGCAACGTGAGTCTCCACCCACCCCACCTGCTTTCCCTGTTCTCCCAACCCCTTCACGCACTTCTGAGGGCACAGCTCCAGCGGGGGTGTGTGTGTGTAGACAACGTGAGAAGCCCTGGGGGTCTCAGGGAGCTCTAAGGACCCCCACCCCGGGGCAGATCATTCTCTGGGGCGGTCATGGGCCCGAGGCCCGGGCCTGGCTAAGCCGAGGCTGCCCTCCCAGGAGCATGAGACGCTGCTAGCGCGCTGGCAGAACAAGAACACGGAGAGTATCATCGAGCTGCAAAACAAGACGCCCGTCTGGAACGACGACACGCAGTCCTATGTACTCAACTTCCATGGGCGCGTCACTCAGGCCTCGGTGAAGAACTTCCAGATCATCCACGGCAATGACCGTGAGTGTTTCTGCCCTGACTCATGACTGACCGAGTGACACCGGGGCCCTTAGCTTGGGATTTAGCCCACTCAGCCCTGCCTGTAAAGGTCAGAGTTTAAGGACATGGGTTATTCGGTTAGTAAAGTACTTTCTAACCTTAATGACTGGGAGGCCCTGGAAGAACCTCCTCTGGAGCCCTGACCCTAGATTCTGTGCTCACGGCAGAGTCTCAGGCGCGGGACCCCCCTTTGAATGGACTTCCTCTCTTCTTCCCCATCTCCTGGTGTGTCTGTGTCTTGTCACCTGTTCCATCTCTCCTACCACTTCTCCCATTTGTCTGCGCTTTACCTCCTCTGGGGTTCTCCTGGCATCTCTGCTTCTGGCCTTCTCTCTTCCCTCTCATGATACGGGTGTCTGTCTGTCCTTCCACATCCCTCTTCTGCCCTTCTCTCTGTCCACACTTCTGCCTGGCTCCAGCGGACTACATCGTGATGCAGTTTGGCCGCGTAGCAGAGGACGTGTTCACCATGGATTACAACTACCCGTTGTGCGCGCTGCAGGCCTTTGCCATTGCCCTGTCCAGCTTCGACAGCAAGCTGGCCTGCGAGTAGCGGCTGCCTCGTGCCCTCTGGGGTTGCCCAGCCTGGAGTGGAGCCGCCTGCTTGCCTGTGGAGCAGCCCCACCGACCCCCTGTACATAGGCCCCCTGCCAGGTGAACCTTCGGCTCTCCGTGGGCCCCCGGGTTCAGCCATCCGGGGAGTGGCTCCTCTGCCTTTGCTGCTGAGGCAGAGGAGTGGGGGGCATGAGGGGACCAACGCAAATCCTTTCTGTGCCCCCACTCTCGGGTTAGTATCCTGCTGCAGTCATGTTTGCCAAGCGGAGCAGCCTCTTCAGCCGGGGAGGTGGGAAGAGGTGGGGAGGGAGAGGAAGCACAAGGCAGGGCTGCCGCGGCCCAGCGTCCACTCAGCCCGGAGTCAGATGACCAGGGGGCCCCAGCAGTGCGGGGCTCGGTGAGTGTGTGTGTGTGTGTGTGTGTGAGCGTGTGTGAGTGTTGGGGCACGTCAGCTTTACATAGCACAGGCTTGGGTAGCTGAGCCTGGCCTTTACAACTGCAGAAAGTCCTCGAGCATCAGCTGGCCTCTGCCAGGCCTGGGAGGAATTGGGGTGGAAAGGTGAGGGGCAGGGCCCGGCTGTGGCTGTAGGAATTGGCTGGCGGCCTGGGGTTGGGGCTGTTTGATTTCTCTAGGATTTCTTTGTGTGCACAGAGGCGGCAGGAGGCCGGCCCCCAAGGCCAACCATCTTAGCAGGTAGGGCCTGTAGGATCCATCCAGGCTGAGCATCCAGGTGGCAGGTGGGCCAGGGTTGACCCAGGGTACCCCAGGAGGAGCCCCAGACTGCACACAGGTGGGTGTGCTTGGGGCTGCTGCCTCTGCGACAGCTCCCTGCAGTCAGCCTAGGCTGTGGCCACTGAGGGCGTGTGTGTAGTTGTGAGCTGGGAATGGGAAAGGGTGAGGAGAGCGGGAGGTATGTTAGAACCACAAGGGATCAGAGGTGGCAGGACCGACCCTTAGAGATCACCTAGAAGATGGACTTGCCTGGGCTCACCTGGCTGGTTAAGGGCAGAATTTGGATTTCAGCTCCCTTCATTTCCTTGTTCCCACCATCCCCCCAAAACTCTCTCGCGCCTTCCTGGGGCGCAGTGTGCATTCCCATGCACCTGATTCCAGACTCAGAAATGTCAAGAGGTGGTGAAATTGAGACCTTTTCAGTGGGAAACCGGACAGTTCCCTGCTGAAAGCTGTCTGGATTTTGCATGTCCATCTGACCAGGACTGGCCTGTCTGGCTTCCCCCACCCTGAGGGCAGTCTTTAGCAAGGCTGCTGCCCAGTTTTCTATCCAGGTGTGACAGGTGGTTGTGAGTGGCCTGACCTCTCCCTCTGCCGCCCTCCCCATCGGATGGCACCATCCATGCTGCAGACTTGGGAAGGCTTGCGTATGTGTCATTCGCCCTGACAGAGGCTGCCGGCCCAGATGGAGATCAGAAATCAGCGGGAAGCAAATGAGAGTCGTTCCTCACTTCAGAGGAGATGGATGTCCTTGGAAAGACTACACAGAAGTTGGGTTTTTTAAAAGTCACACTTCAGACATGTTAGCAAGGCCCTGAGTGAAGTGGTGCAGCTGTTTTGACTTCAGTGGAACTAGGCTGTTCTCATTTCCTGGGAATCTAGGTTTTCACCTGTTGAGTGCTTCAAGTGAGGCCGCCTGTCCTAGCAGGGACCTGGCCACACCTGGGGCTTCCGTCTCTGGTTGTTAACATCATCTGGTAGCTAGACCACCCTGACTTGGGACCTTCTCGAGGGCGCTGTAATTTTCTGTCCTGGAGCAGGTCCACTTCCCAGGAAATACTGTTGTGCTGTCCTCCTTTCCATAGTCCCAATTTGGCTCTTCCTGTCTTGACTTTGAGAAGAGAGACCTACTGACATTTGGAATGACAGAAGCTAGATGACCTCGAACGTCTAGTCGTTTCTCTGGGTCAGTGATTTTAAGGTAGAAAGGTTGATTCTGGATCTTTGAGAGAGGGAGGATCCTGGTGGCAGAGTGGAGAATTCATCAGACATACAATGGAAAATGTGTCTCCTGCTCACTCTAGTACGCAGAGGATGGGTTGATGGGTGTTTCATTAGGGTCAGGAGTGTGGCCTGAGAGTTCCAGCCTGGCAGTGGCAGAGGGTAGCTCAACGACAAAACCCTCTGTTAGGTACGGAGTGACAGGTGAGAGCACTCATCACTTGCTGGAGACCCAGCCTCGCAAGGTCTTTTTTAAGACCCCATTCTGGGTGATGCTGGTTTTCCTTAGCCATGGGCCCAGACTCCTAAAGCTGCTGGGACCCCTGGAGATCACTTGGGCTCAGTCTCTCCCCCACAGTAAGAGTCCTTGCCCTTTGTACCCGCTACCCAGATGGTCCTTGGTTGGGCAGGGAACTTGGTGATGGAACAAGCACGCCCCAAGGGAGTTGGGTAGCCGGGGCCTTAGGCAGCTCCTCCTGGGGCCACACCCCATCTCTTGCCCCACACAGTTCTGCAGAGCAGCAAGGTTCACATCCCTAACTCTTCTCCAGTCCTGGCTTTTCCTTCCTTATGGCTCTAAGGTGCTCTGTGTCTGTCTCTTTGTGTGTATTTGGGGCCAAGGGCAATTGGTGAACAATCAATTAAGGTTTCCTATTATGATCATATTTCTGTGGATGAATAGGAAAGGAATGAGGATGTAGCTATGATCACCTGTGGATTTTGTTCTTTCATTTCATGCCCTTGATCAGAAAGCGTACCTGGGAAAGTACCAACTCCTTCTCCGGAGGTTCTGCTTGGGAAGACACTATCCAAAAAAGTGTAGTTCTTCAGTTTCCACTCTGTATTACCTGGAGAAATTGGTGTGTTGCATGCGTGCTTTGGATGAATTTGAACTTATTCTAGTTGAATGTGCCTTAAAAATCATGACACTAATCCAGAAGGAGCATGTGAGGTCCAGACCCATGCTGAGGACAGGTGTTGAAAGCCAGGGAGTGTTATTGTCACAGGCTAGAAGAGAACCTTTGGGGCCTGCCTCCTGCAGTGACAAGAAGGAACAAAACTGTAAAAGCAGATGTCTTTTTTTTTGCTCTAGAAATAGTGGGGCATTTACCTCAAAATGAATTTACCATATATTCAGAGGTAGTTCTGAACTTAACAAGCCACAGTGATGATTTCAAACTAAGATGCCTGTGCTTTCCTTACAGCAAGTGAGGGGGGTGGGTCCACGGCTCTGTTAACGCAAGCACAAATTCCGTCTCCAGGGTGGGGTCCCTGGCTTTCCCTTCCTGTGGGAACACTGGCCTTCCCTTCTCTACAGTTCCTTACCCCAGCTGAGATAGCCCTGTGACCTCAAGATGCCAGGGGGCGCTCAGAGCACACGTTTCCTGAGAGCTGAAGGCGGCTGCTTGCTCTGGTGCCCAGCACTGAGGGGGGCCTGACTCCCTGGCACTCAGGGCCCAGCGCCGGGACCCTACACTGCCCTGGGCCCTGGCCTGTATAACTGGAGTGGCCCCCAGAACAGGCCAAACTATGGGCTCTTGTTTTTGAGTTTATTGGTCATCTGTCCTTCCATGCCTCTAGTCTTGCAATTTTTTTCATCTCAGGATATGGGGGGAAAAGTCCAACAGAAGTTTTGGGACAGGTTTGGTTTTTGAATTTTCCAACCAGGTTGAGAAGCAAGTTGGTCTTACAGAAAGCACTACTGCACTTAGTAATCAAGTGATTTCAAGCAAACCATGTGATTTTTCTAGATCTGTTTTCTCTCAGAATAAGGTTAGACTGTCACAGCTTGCGGTAGGATTCAGGGTGAATGCAAGTTGGTCCTTGCTCATCACTTTCTGGCTCATCACTGTGCCTTTTTTCTTTCCTGAGAAAGATGTCACACCTCTTTCCTCTTCTGTTCTCTTGTCCCTCCCTGCTTCCCTCTCAAGATCCAGGCAGAGCTGGAAATTAGGCTGAGATCCAGAGTTTCCTAGAGAGTAAGTAACAGAATGACTTAGAAAGGGAAGCCCAACTCTGGCCTCTTTAGTCCTGCATTTGGTGACAAAGGGGACTTAGAATGGTGACACTTCTCTTGCTGAGAGCATACATTTAGCCAGTTTGCATAATGCCTAGAATGTGTATGTCTGTTTGCACAAGATTGTCTTTTCCTATTTTGGAGTGGTCAGACATTTTATTTTTGTTCAAAATTATCGAGTTTTAGAGAAACTTGCAAAACTGTGCTTTTATTAAGTGATTTTTTGAATAAACTCTTTGGTATTCTGGAGCAAATGTATTTATTTATTGGTATGTGCAATGACAAAGTTGGTATTTTCCCATGTTGACATTATGTATGTTGTAGAACTTAATGTTTGTCTAAGTACAGACCATATATCAACAAATTAAACTTGAACTGTTTCAACACTGCTGTGCACTTTTTTCCCCCCTATGAAAGAAAAAACATTTCTTACCTAGAAGTTTTTTTCTACAACATTCATTCCTTCTGCCCCAAGAGCCTCAGGGAAGGGCAGGAGGGTGGTGGTAACAAGGGGATCATAGCTGGTTTGGAAACAATCACCTGTGGGAGGAAACTGTCTTTCCTCTGGCTATGCTCCTCAAGTTTAAAGATGGTCAGAACCCCACATGCAGAGGCCGGGAAGGGCTTGGAAGAAGGGTAAAGACAGGAGGTACTAAGCTAGCTCATCCTTTGCAGGCTCAGCTGTGCCAGCCGGAAGAGCGGGCTGCTGCTTCCTAGTAAACCCTGTAGGCATGGCCCCGAGGAACAAACACAAGGCTGTGGAGCTGGAAAAAGGTGGGGAAGGCCAAAGTGGTAGAAATAACATGAAGACCCAGACGCTGGGTTCCTCTAGCCATATGCAGGGCAGCTCGACCTGTTTAAACAGAACCTGGACACACTACACGCTTGGGAATTTTCTTTTCAGCCTGTGGCAGATCTGAAGTCAAGAGGAAAGGAGGCTGCAGTTATGCCTGACAGCTACAGGTCTGGTCCTAGGTGGGGCGGTCAAAACTGAAGTCACCCAGTGACTGCAGCACCTGGGCTCTGGGCCATTCCTGGCAGTCAGGATAGCCTTGGAGTGTCAAGTCCAACAGCCCGGCAGCGCAGGAACTTGGTGAGTGCTATGCTGTTGATGGCACTGGCCTGGGCACCCAGCACAGGCTACACCCTGGACAGATGCTATACATAGCATCTCATTTCATCCCAACAGCTCTGCAAGGGGAGAGCTTCCCAATGCAAAACTGAGGAAACTGGTACTTAGAGAAGTTAAGGAGTAATCTAAGGAAAAGGAGAAATTTAGCCTATTTAATTTGTATAAGAAAATGGGAAAGGAAAAACCTAACGTTAGGTACATTTTAGAAAGATTTGTATGAAAATCATCAAGGCAAAGTCTGTGATACTTTGTTTTTCTCATTTCTGGGTAGCTGACGTGTTCAGTTTTCCTCTGGAATGTAGCCTGGGTTGAGGGAATTTAATGTGGTGATGAGTAGTGTTGGTTTATTACCCCAGATCAAGAACCTAGCTGGACTGTGGCTGCTCTCCATGGCTTTGCCTCTGGGAAATAGCATATGCAGGACACTACTATGACAAAAAGGAAAGAGGATTTTGTAGTTTAGTGATCAGGTTAAAGATGATCTCTTCAACAGCTCTGGACAGGGTCCAAGGAGAGTCCTGGTTGATAGCTATCATCCTGGTGTAATTATTATTAAAGCTCCCTTTTCCTAAAGTGTCCCAGTTTGGACTGTAAGTCGTTGGATGACCCAGGCCATGGAAGCTGCATGGGGTGCTCACAGGCATCTCTTCCAGAGGCCGTACGGGCCTCCACTCCTCACTGCAGCTCTGTCCCTGGCTCCCGAGCTCCCACGGCACTGGTCCTGGAGCTAGGGAGGTGCTCTGCTTGTGCTCCTGGTCTGACCAGGGAAGGGCATCTCCAGGCCAGATCACCCACCTGAGTTACTAAGCATGGCCCCACATGATGCAGTTATTTCCTAGGCCAACTATCTGACCCCAGAGGTATGACTCTGTGTTCTGCCATGGTGCCCAAAAGTCACTGCAGACCTAGTGCCAGGGGACTGATCAAGTTCTCAGCCCAGATCAGTTCTGGAGAAACGAAGACCAGGAGAAAAGAGATGACAAAAACCAGGCCCATGACTTTGGTCATCCTGGACTCTCTATATAAATATAATCTCATCCCTGAAGAATAACATAATTCTGAAAAATCCAAAAAGGACTGCCTAATCTGAAATGACTGAAAAGTAAATTTTTAAAAATATAAATACATAAATATTTTCCTGTTATATAAGCCCACCAAGAATCAGGGCAGCAAGAATCATCATGAGGTCTCAGTACTTGGGGCAGGAACTGTTTCTACAAGCCAATTTCGCCCAGAGATAAACATTCCAAATAAAGAGTTGGTTATGTGACACCTTACATACCAGCCTCAAATATCAAAATACCTGAACATCCATTTACTTTCACACCTCATTGCTCTACCACCTCTCTTTCTGCCAACTATCCTTTCTCTTCCTTGCATATCTGGAGAAGTTCATAGCATCCCTCAAGACCCATCTCCTCTGTGGAGTTTCTTGGAAGTACTTTAGCAAAAGTGACCTTTTCTTCCTTTGCGCTCACGTGGATTTGGGTCCATATCTCAATTATAGCATAAAATCTTGCACAATAAAGTAGCTACCGCTTGCCGAGTGGTGATCCTATGTGAGATAGGACCAGTGCTGTTTTATAAGCAGTGATGATTTCACTTAATCTCCGTAGCTGTGGATTTAATCCTCATACCCTGTAAGACCTGGGCTCTGACTCCCCAGCTTTAGCAATGAGAAAGTTCTCACGGTTAAGGAGCTGGCCAGATTCTACAACTAGAATAGACAAGGATGGAACTGTGACCAACACTTCTCTGCCTGCAGAACTCACCATCTTGAGCCTTTTTACAGTTTACAGTTCATTTTAAAAAATAAACTGGATCAGGCTCTCATATTCAACTGAGTGTTTTTTTCCTCAAAGGCAGGAATTGAGCAGTGGTCTGCAAGATGAATAAATGAGAGAATAAGCAGAAGGAAACAAATATCCACCTCTAATAAGGGAATCATATCCTAAGGGAAAAAAGAAACTTGAACCAGAGTCCCAGAACTCTCCTCATAAATCAGCCCCTCACTGTGATGAAGAGAAAGAACATGGCAAATAGTTTATCGAAATAGGAAAGAGCACCTACATTATTTTTTACCTTCAGCATTATATTACATCTAGATTGTTCTCAGTACATTTTAAACACCTTTCTTTACAAGTGAATCTAATGTTCCACACAGAGATAGACACAACATGCTTTCTATGGACTCAGTCTTCATTGACTTTTCTCTGTAGTCATTAACAAGAAATGCACGGCTGCAGATGACACATCATCTTAATATGATGCTGTGACAGTAGTGTGTATGCTTATATGTGATTTAACAGTGACTAAATTATTTTCTTGGCCTCTGACTCATTCCAGGCATAGTGGAACTCTAAAAGCCAAGTCCACCTTTACATGATTTCTTAGTTTTCAAGTCTTCTACATTTCGTGGTCCTCAGGAATGTGTCCTCTTGAAACTCTTAGGTCTTACCTGTAAACTGAATTCACTCATCCTTACTATACAGAACACATCTTACCTCAAGGAGACACATGACCGATGGCAGCTCAGAAATTAGGCTCTGGGTTTGGTCACAGTCCTCCCTGTCCTAACCTACCTCCCACTTTGCCCAACTTTCTCAATAGACTCAGATTATCCAAATACAGAACATGTGGTCTGTTCCCAGGCATTGCTATATTGGGTCCCTGCAACATAGGGACCCAATAGCTTGGGTCCAAGGTCCTTAGACCAAGGACAGCACATGGTCTGCAAGTTCAATCCTCCTCATTTCTGTTTTAATTTGTTGTAAGAACAAATTCCCCAGAGGACACAACATTCAGAAACAGCATTTAAGCAAGGAGTGCCTGTCAGTACATGGGTTTACTCTCCGTCAGCCGCTCCTTGGCCTTGTGGGCATCTCATGGCAGGACCTCCACCCTTCAGCAGCCTTTCCTGAAGCTTCAAACCTTGGCTCCACAGGGCAAGGACTAAAGTCTCTATCTCAAGCTTCCTCTGGCCATGGAAGACCAGAGGTGTGAAGGTGCTTCTACACTGGGCAGTTCTGTTAAGCAGAACAAGGATAAAGGAAGCTAGAGATCCAGGCATTATTAGAGAAAAACTGTTTCCTGGCAAGCCTGTCCCTGTAGAAGGATATGGCCACCCACTCCAGTATTCTTGCCTGGAGAATTCTATGGACAGAGGAGCCTGGCAGGCTATAGTCCATGGGGTCACAGAGAGTCAGACACAACTGAGTGACTAACACTACTACTACTATTACCAGCAAGCCTCTAGGCTCATTCTCAGGTCAATGGGAGTCTTCTATGCTGGAGAAAAGTGGAGGTTTGAGGCAGCCTTGGGGCTCTGCAAAAGGCCCTCACTGTAACAGGCTCCTCAAGAGGCCCTCGCTGTAAGTGGCTTCAGCTCAGGCAAGCGTCCCTGCTCTGGCCCTACCATCCCCACAAACAAAATGTTCTCCTTCTTAAACCCAGCAGATCACTAACCTGCTCAAGGCCCAACGAATAAGGCACCTTGGACTCAAATCTTCACTCTTGCAACCTTAAGTCCTCATCATGTGTAATTTGATGTTCGTCACAGGTAAACCATCTGCTACTTCTAACACAGAGAGTCAGACCTCTGCCCTGAGTGGTCCCATCTGTAATTATGATAGATCAAAAATTACTCAGTGGATCAAATCTCTGATGGAGCAAAGGAGGAAGAGAAAAAGGGAGGCTGTCTTGTGTTCATACTAATTTCTATGATGTTTTATAAGGTGACAGGTGTGCAAGCACCAGGAAGGATACATGATATCCATGGTAGTGGCCTGATTGGCTATGATACTTAAACACGGAGAATGAAGTACAGGGCACAGGGCCAAGGATGAAATCAGAGAGAGAAAGGTCACCTTGGGACTACAGTAATGGTCCTAGACTGACTGTTTTCTCACTCTAAACCCTGGGGATGCCGCTTCCTCAGCATGCCAACTGGATCTGCTTTATCTGCACTGATGCCTGACACTGCATCTCTCAAGTCATAGGGCCACACTTCACTGGTGGTTTCCTCCTGCTCACTGTAACTGTTTGCACCAAATCCAGCATTCTCTGCCAAGACGGCGGGATCCTCTTCTTCAGGAGACCAGCAGGAACATGGTTCTGGCTCTAGGTCACATGAGGTAACAGAATTATCTTCCTGAGCTCTAGGCTCAGTAGGCATTGCCCAACCCACACGGTCTGATACTTCCTCTTCTAGCACTCCCATTCTTTCAGCCATTTCTTCAGCAGAGGGCTCTTTTGAGTCAGGGTAATCCACCAGGATGGTTTCTTGCCTATGTTTGATGCAATCTGAAAGGTCATAAATTGGATAAGTCTCTTCGGGATAACCTAGAGAAAAAAGTAGCACAAAGGTCTTACAAAGAATGTCTCTTCCAAATAAACAGTGTCAGGCTCAAAGAGGCTTCTCAGGCAGCAGCCATCCTATCCCAACAAATCCATTCAAGAAATCTCTAAGAGGACTAACAGTTCTCAAGTTTCACTTGAGCAAATTCTTGGTGATCCGGCTGACTGTCCACCAGCTCTATGAAATACAAACTAATTCAGCTGAAAATCCCTTCTCAAGTGCAGGGTGCTTGGGGCAGAGTGTAAGTCTCACACCTCAAGCTTCTGCAGTAGTGATGAAGATTAAACAAACAACATGATCCTCAGTTTGAAAAAAAAAAAAAGTGCCAAACACCAGATGGAGAGAGCATAGCTCAAGGCTAATGTTTATAATTTCTATTTGGAACCATTTCCAAAGCTTCCCAGGGGCGGGGTGGGAGTGGGGGAGAAGGAAAGGAATGTTGCGCTCTTTGAAAAATACACCACAAAGCCTTCTACTAATCAGAGCAATTGAAATGGCTTGCAAGTGTCAGAAATAGAGCACAGTTGAGCAAGACATGCCCAAGGTCCCCAAGGACAAGGACTGCATTTTGAGAAGAGAGAATTCCCATTGTTGGCTTCTTCGCCTTCACGACAGGGAACAAAAGAAAACAACAAACTGGTAAACAAAATGAATCCCAGCAACGATAATGAGGAAAGAGAAAATGTTGCCAAATTAAAGAATGAAATGAAATAAATCTATGTCAGCCAAGCCGCGCCTGAGCAGCAGATGGGCCGTGCTGGAGCTCATATGCCGGTGCTGGCAACAGCAGCCGTGCCCACCATACAACGTGAAAGCCAGAGAATTCAAAACCCATTTGCACATTATGAGAATTGGCAAGTTGAACCCTAACAAACCATTTTTTTTTGCCTACAAATTCTGAAAAGTTAGGGTCTTTTTTGGTGCCATGCACAGTGTGGAGACACATTTTTACAACATTTATGATCAGGGGTGGGGGGGGAACAGTCAAAGTCACACAGGCTTATTGTAGAAAATCTGAAAAACCCAGACAAATTTTAAAAGAGAAAACAAATCACCTAGAATCCCATCACTAATAACAACGTGTTGTACTACCTCTGGCCTTTTTATCACTGCAAGTGCTATTTTTCTGTTTTTTAACAAAGAGGGATCATACTGTACATAAAATATTGTACCCAGATTCTTTTCCCTCAACATTATATCATGAGTACTTCTTCATATTATTAGGCATTTAAAAGTTGGCTGCAAAATATCCCATCATACAGCTACATAACTGACATGATTTACCATGCCCCTTCTGTAAGACATTCAGATTCTTTCCAATTTTCCATTGTAAGTTTCATATTAGTTAAGATCTCTGAATATAAATCCATGTCCATTTCCCTATTTTTTAAGATAGACTTTTAGAAATGTGAAAACTAGACCAAACGGGAGGGACATTTTAAAAGCCTTTTTTATACTCTGCCAAATTACTTTCCAGAAGAATGGTATAAATTTTTAGTCCTACCAGTGATATAAAAAAACTGTCCTCCTTTCTCACATCCTCACCAGCACTGTAGTAGTGTGTCAAGAATCTCGCCAATGCAGCCTTAGTTCCCAGGCTTAACTTACTGCAGACAGTATGCTGAGTAAACTGGAGCTTAGCTACCCAAGGTCCTCACAGTCTCTTTGGTCAAAGGCAGAGGCTGGGGAAGTTAGCTCTAGTTAGCTCCTAGCCACTGAATGCTTAAGAGTGAAATCTGTTTTCTGGCATGTTTCTGCCTCTCCTTACACCAAGAACAAAGCTTAATGTTGGAATTTCATGACTATCTGCCTTGGTTTAAGATGGGGAAGTCTGCTGAAGAAAATCAAACAGTGACTCACATAACTACTTGAGTAGCCCATATCAGCCAACGTACTGATTACCTAAGAACTTCATTAAAAACATAAGCAAGAAACAAAAACTCACTGGTCCTACGAGGAAGTCAGCACTCCAAAATGGGAACCAAACTAAGCAAACTAAAGTGAAAGTGAAGTCGGTCAGTCGTGTCTGACTCTCTGCGACCCCTAGATTGTAGCCTACCAGGCTCCTCTGTCCATGGGATTCTCCAGGTAAGAATACTGGAGTGGGTTGCCATTTCCTTCTCCAGGGGATCTTCCCAACCCAGGGATAGAACCCAGGTCTCCCGCATTGCAGGCAGACACTTTAACCTCTGAGCCACCAGGGAAGGTCAATCAGCTTTTAACTGACATTTCCAGTAATATTCAACTGGTTATTGTATGTATAAAACCAATCAGGCTTCAATATAAAAAAAGGAGCAAACAGAATATAAGAAAGAGCTGTCAGAAACTGAAAATCCTAATTGCAAAAAAAAAAAATTTAACCTGAATAAGGAAGAAAAGAGTAGGTTGAAATAGACATGACTGAGAACCAAATTAATATATTATTAGAAGTTCAAGGTGAAGAATTCTCCTAGGACAAAGATAAACATGACAAAGAAATGGAAATTATGAGAAAAAAGACAAGCTGCACAGAAGACCTATCCAAGATCCAATCTTAGAATTATTACAATTCTACAGTGAGAGGGCAGAGTAGGTTAAATGGGAGCAATAATCAAAGAAATTATAAGAAAATATTTTTGAGTTGAATAAAGTCCCAAGTGTTCAGATGGATAAATGCTAGGTAAAAATACTTTGAAAAATCCATACATTAATACATAGTCAGATATATGCTGATGAACTTGTACAAATTCAAACTTTTAAGTATAAAAAGAATACGAATTTCCAGACAGAAAACAGAAATTAGCTAACCAAAAACAGGTTGCCCATTGAGAAAAAGAATAAGACTGGGATAAAAGTTATCATTTTCAACATCAAATGAAAGTAGAGAATGAAGCAATGTTTTCAGACTTATAAGGGAAAACGGCATCATCATATAATTTTATACCCATCCAAAAAATTATTTGTATCAAAGTGAAAAATGGTTAAGTCCAATACTTAGAAAGCACACTCTTCTATTTTGGGGGAGCTGGGGGAAGGCCTTAAGGAAGTATTCTGACAGATACAAAAATTAATCAAAAGTTTAAATTAAAGAAAGAAAGATACTGTATATAAGAAAGTGGTAAAAAATGAAATCTATAAGAATTATCAATGTAAAATAAATAATTATTGATAATGTGGTTAGAAATTTAATGACATTGTTAAATACTAAGAAAATGCTAATATCTTTAAAAGCTGCATAAATCATTTGGAGCTAAAATTCTACATAATTTCAACAAAACCTAAGTAGTAGGTAGAAAATAAATAAGAATAATTTTACCTTATTTGGGAACAGGTTATATAATGAAGATTTGCAATTTGGAAGGAAAGAAGTAATTCCATTTTTCATTTCATTGATTACTACTGAGAATGAAATAATTTTTCTTCTGTTTTGTAGCCAGTTGAACTTTTTTCTTTTGTGCACTGCATAGCTAGGTGGATATCAGTGTTTCCTAAATTAGTTGTAGAACTTTTTATATATTAAAGATATCAGCTTCTTTGCTGATTACATTTGCTACAAGTATTTTTCCAATTTTAGTGTAGGCTCTGAAAACTTTTCGACCTTGTATGATCTACAGAAAGTAAAAGTTTTATGTACACCATGTAAGTTTTATGTTATGCTATCCTGTCCCTTGTAATTTCTTGCATTGCTTTTTTAAATGAGTTTTTTATTTTGTGTTAATTGTAGATTGATGTGTAGTTATAAGAAATACAGAAATCCCATGTACTCTTTATCTAGTTTTTTCTAATGACACCTTACAAAACTATACACTATAATATCACAACCAGGATGTTAATACTGATATAGTCAGCATACATGAACATTTCTATCACCACAAGGATCCCTTATATTGCCCTTTAATGGCCACACCTACTCCCTCCTGCCCCTAATTCCCTCCTTAACCTCTGGCAACTACTAGTCTGTTCTCCATTTCTATAATTTTGCCATTTCAAGACTGTTATATAAATAGAATCACATTACATAATAACCTTTTACAATTAGTTTTTTTTTTATTCAACATAATCTGGAAATTCATCCAAACTGTTGCATTTATCAGTAGTCCATTCCTTTTTATTGCTACAATCTTTCCCAGCCATCAGTCTTTCCAATGAGTTGGCTCTTCGCATCATGTGGCCAAAGTATCAGAGCGTCAACTTCAGCATCAGTCCTTCCAATGAATATTCAGGATTGATTTCTTTTAGGATTGACTGATTTGATCTCCCTGCAGTCCAAAGTGAAACTGAAGTTGCTCAGTCATGTCCAATTCTTGGCGATCCCATGGACTGTAACCTACCAGCTCCTCTGTCCATGGGATTTTCCAGGCAAGAATACTGGAGCGGGTTGCCGTTTCCTTCTCTGGGGGATCTTCCCAGCCCAGGGATCGAACCCAGGTCTCCCGCATTGCGGGCAGATGCTTTATCATCTGAGCCACCAGGGAAGCCCTGCAGTCCACAGGGACTCACAAAAACCTCCAACACCACAGATCAGAGGCATCAATTCTTCGGCGCTCAGCCCTCTTTATGGTCCAACTTTCACATCTGTACGTGACTGCTGCAAAAACCATAGCTTTGACTATATGGACTTTTGTCAGCAAAGAAATGTGTCTGCTTTTTTAATATGCTGTCTAGGTTTGTCATAGCTTTTCTTCCAAGGAGCAAGCATCTTTTAATTTCATGCCTGCAGTCACCATCTGCAGAGATTCTAGAGCCCAAGAAGATAAAGTGTGTCACTGTTTCCACTGTTTCCCCTTCTATTTGCCATAAAGTGATGGGATCGGATGCCATGATCTTAGTTTTTTGAGTGTTGAGTTTCAAGTCAGCTTTTTCACTCTCCTCTTTCACCTTCATCAAGAGGCTTTTTAGCTTCTCTTTACTTTCTGCCATAAAGGTGGTGTTATCTGCATATCTGAGGTTACTGATATTTCTCTTGGCAATCTTGATTCCAGCTTGTGCTTCATCCAGCCCAGCATTTTTCATGATGTACTCTGCATGTAAGTTAAATAAGCAGGATGACAATATACAGCCTTGACATACTCCCTTCCCAATTCTGAACCAATCCACTGTTCCATGTCCAGTTCTAACTGTTGCTTGTTGACCTACATACAGGTTTCTCAAGAGCCACAGGTAAGATGGTCTGGTATTCCCATTTCTTTAAGAATTTTCCAGTTTGTTGTGATCCACACAGTCAAAGGCTTTAGTGTGGTCAATGAAGCAGAAGTAGGTGTTTTTCTGGAATTCTCTTGCTTTTTCTATGATCCAGCAGATGTTGGCAATTTGACCTCTGGTTCCTCTCCCTTTTCTAAATCCAGTTTGTACTTCTGGAAGTTCTTGGTTCACATACTGTTGAAGCTTAACTTGAAGGATTTTGAGCATCACCTTGCTAGCATGTGAAATGAATGCAAGTGAGAAAAACACAGTATGTCTCCCCATTTAATTATTTATAGATCTTTGATTTTTTCATTAGTGTTGTATGGTTTTTCAGCATGCAAATCCTGTACATGTTTTGTGAAATTTACACCTAAGTCATTCATTTTTTTTGAATGATTACAAAGTTTTCATTTTGATGCCACCATGTTCATTGCTAGTGTACAAAAATACAATTGATTTCTGTATGTTTATCTACCTCGCTGAACTTATTAGTTTTAGCTTTTAAAATAGATTCCTCAGGGTTTTCTATCAGACCATCATGTGATCTGCAAGCAGGCCTTTTATTTCCTTTCCTTTCTTCCTGTACTACCAAGAACTTTCAGCACCATGCTGAATAAAAGTAGTCATCCTTGCCTGTTCCCAATTTTAGGGAGAAAGCATTCATTGTTCATCATTAAATATAACATTAACTGTAGGTTTCACAGATTCTCTTTATCAAGCTGACAAAATTCCCCTCTTGTCCTAATTTCTGTTTTTATAATGAACAGATCTTGCACTGCTTTTATGCTCAAGAAATTTTTTCCTGCTAAGAGTGAATACCCTATTCACAACTATTTTTTTTCTAGTTTTTAAGGTTCTTCTCCTCCATCCTTAGCTATTTAATATACCTAGGGTTATTCTGATGTTAATATGTACGCTCTTACTTCTGCTCTGGCAATAATGAAGGCATGAGGATTCCCCTGTTAAACAACTAGAAAATCAAAAGATATGAAGAGCCAATTTTCAAACATTACATAACAAAAGTAGTCATGGATCCTGAGAAAAGGGAAGCAGGGCCCAGTGGTCTCACAGAGCTTGGAAGGCAAAGTTCAGGGAGACCAGAGCAGTGAGAATATATAGGGAAAAATACTGGAAGGAAAGGAGCTTCGCAAAGAGAGCTCCAGAGATCTATAGAGGGAACTCCTAATGTTGTTAATTGTGTTCAGATCTGTGCAGATATGGGATAAAACTAACCAGGGCCAGGAAAAGAAATGATAAAAGCATTAGGCCTGTAAATTCCTGGAGCTCACACATGGCTAGGAACAGTTCACATCCTTACCAGCCAAAGTGGAAAGACCTTGTGAAGCATCACGCAGAGTCCAGAGAAAGATGCTGCTTTACTAACAGGGCTAAATTAGCCACAGAATTAAAGTTGCTTTGGACCCACTCTAACAAACCTTAAAAACAAGCACTGAAGGATCCAACTGATTTCTGGTAACTTAACTGTGTATTAGAAAGAAGTCCAACATTAAAGTACTAAGACAAAATCTAGCATTCCACAATGTAAAACTCACAATACCCATCATCCAATCAAAATTTACCAGGCATGCATAAAGGGCAGGAAATGAGGACCCATAACAAGGAAAAAAATATCAATAACTAGGAAGAGATCTAGAAATGACACAGAAAATAAGATTAGCAATCAAGTCTGTTAAGAAAGCTGTTATAAATATGTCTCATATGTTCAAGAAGGTAGAAGAAAATATGAATATAAGAGAGAAATGAGAGACATAAAAAAAACCCAAACAGAACTTCTAGAGATGAAAATACAATATCTGAGATTAAAAACACACTGAATGAGACTTAGGGCAGATTATATACTAGGAAGAAAAGATTAATAAAGCTGAAGACATAGGAAAACGATCCAAAATCAAGCATGATGGAAACAAAAGACTGAAGGGGAAAAAAAAAGAGGCCATATGTGACCTGTGGAACAATATAAAAAAATCTAACAAACATGTAACTGGAGAATCAAGAGAGCACAGAAGCTCAAGAGAACTATCTCATGAATGAAACAATGGCCAAAAATAGATCAAGAATCTAAGCTTCCACCTTAAGAAACTAGACAAAGAATGTCAAATCCTAAGTAAGCCATAGAAATCAATGAAATAGGAAATAAGAAAAAACCCGAACCACAGCATAGTTCTTGAAAAGATCAACAGTGTTGATAAACCTCTGATCAGTCTAATCAGGAAAAAAAAATTACAAAAAGGCCCAATTACCTATATCAGGAGAAGAACAGGACACATCCTTATAGATCTTACACATATTAAATAAATAGTGGAATATTATAAATAATTTTATACTAATAAATTTGATAATGAGAATAAAATATGTAAACTAATTGAAAGATACAATCTATCAAAGTTCACTCAAGAAGAAATAAACTGATACAGTGCAATTCATGTTAAGAAATTAAATTCAGTCATATAAATCTTGCCACAAAGAAAACTCCAGGCCCAGATGGTATCACTGGAGAAATCTGCCAGACATTTAAGGAATAAGTAAGTAATCCTACACAAACTCTTCTTTACAAAAAAAAAAATCAGTATAATTCACTAACTTAAGTCACCAAAACAGAAAAATAATATGATCAGTTCATGTGATTAACAAAAAGCATTCATAAAATCTCAATACCTATACATGATGAAAAACTCTCAGCAAAGTAAAACCAGAAGGAAGCTTCCTCAACTGAAAAAGAACATCCATGATAAACCAAGAGCTCACATCATATTAATGGAGAATGTGTGAGCACTTTCTACCTAATATCAGGAAAGCAAGGATGTTTGCTTTCACCACTTCTATTCAATATTGTGCAAGGAAGTTCGAGCCAGTGCAGTAAGCCAAGAAAAGGAAAAGACCTATAGATTAAAAAGAAGTAAAACTGTCTTATATAAATAATTTGAGACTGTCTACATAGCAAGTTTAAAGAAATTTAATCTTAAAAAATCTGAAGAAAAAAAAGGAAGCTACTAGAAGTGTGTTTAAGAAAGTCACAGGATACAAGATCAGAAAACAAAAATAAATTGTGTTTCTACACAGATAGCAATAAGCAATTTAAAAAATTTTAAATATCACTTATGATATAAAAAATATGAACTTTAAGGATAAATTTACAAAATATGTATAACACCTAAATACTGAAAACCATAAAACATTGCTGAGAAACTAAAGAGCTAAATAAATGGAAAGATAAAAATGTTAATGGGATTGGAAGATTCAATATTGTTATGATGTCAATTTTTCCAAATTGATCTAAAGAATCATACAATGCCAATCAAAATCCCATCAGGTTTTTTTTTTTTTTTTTTTTTGTAGAAAGTAACATAGAGCCTCTTGATGAAAGTGAAAGAGGAGAGTGAAAAAGTTGGCTTAAAGCTCAACATTCAGAAAACAAAGATCATGGCATCTGGTCCCATCACTTCATGGGAAATATATGGAGAAACAGTGGAAACAGTGGCAGATTTTATTTATTTGGGCTCCAAAATCACTGCAGATGGTGACTGCAGCCATGAAACTAAAAGACACTTAATCCTTGGAAGAAACGTTATGACTAATCTAGACAGCACATTAAAAAGCAGAGACATGACTTTGTCAACAAAGGTCCGTCTAGTCAAGGCTATGAATTTTCCAGTAGTCATGTGTGGATGTAAGAGTAGGACTTATAAAGAAAGTTGAGCGCAGAAAAACTGGTGCTTTTGAAGTGTGGTGTTGGAGAAGACTCTTGAGAGTCCCTTGGACTGCAAGGAGATCCAACCAGTCCATCCTAAAGGAGATCAGTCCTGGGTGTTCATTGGAAGGACTGATGTTGAAGCTGAAATTCCAATACTTTGGCCACCTGATGTGAAGAGCTGACTCATTTGAAAAGACCCTGATGCTTGGAAAGATTGAAGGCAGAAGCAGAAGGGGACGACAGAGGATGAGATGGTTAGATGGTATCACCAACTCAATGGACGTGAGTTTGAGTAAACTCCAGGAGTTGGTGATGGACAGGGAGGCCTGGCATGCTGCGGTCCATGGGCTCACAAAGAGTCAGACATGACTGAGCGACTGAACTAAACTGAACATACTGATTTTAAATTTATATGAAGGGCCCAAAATTACAAAAATAATTTTGGAAAAAAACATAGTTGAAGAACTTGCCTTACCAGATTTCAAGACAATATAAAGACATTGTGATATTAGTATAAGTATAGACACAAAGATCAATGAAACAGAAAAGAAAATCCAGAATACACCCACCTATACATGGTTAAATGATTTTTCCATTTTCCAAAAGGGAAGGGTTGGTTGATTTCCAATCAACACACCAAGATAATTAAATATAACAAAATAAACTGGAACAATATCAATATGGAAAAATATTAACCTCATCCTGATACTGCACACCATATATAAAAACTAAAAAACAGATCATGGGCCTAAAAGTAAGAGCTAAAACCATACAATTCTACAAGAAGGCAGAAGACTTTGGTAACTTTGAGTAAGGCAAAGATTTCTTAAAAGCCCACAAAGAGAGTGAATCATAAAAGAGAAAATGAAAAACTACACTTCATCTAAATGAAAAAAAAAAAATTCTGGTCTTTGAAAGATACCACTAAGGAAATTAAAAGGCAAATCACAAATTAAGAGAAAATATCTGCACAATTCATAACTGACAACTTATATCTAGAAGAAACTCTTGCAACTCAGTAAGAATATAACCAACTCAAGAAAGTGGCACACAGTGTGAACAAACACTTCACCAAAGATATCAGGTGACAAATAAGTACATGAAAGAATGTTCAACATCACTAGTTACTAGGGAAATCCATACTACACTCACAAGCTAGATACCACTACACACTCACTAGAATAGCTAAAATTAAAAAGACTGATGATGCCAAGTGATACCAAGGATGTGGAATGACTGCAATTCTCATACACTGCAAAATGGGAAGGTAAAATTATTTTAGAATAATCAATCTGCTTTCCAAAGTTGAAGATACACATATAAAACTCAAAAATCTCATTCTTAGAGATATACCAAAATAAATACAAATATATGTTCCAACAAAAGTGTGTATGCAAAAGTTCATAGCAGCTTGATTCATAATAGCTCAAAGTTGGCAGCCCCAAAGTTTCTAAACTGGTAAATGGAGAAATAAACTATACCCAGACAACATAACACTACTCTGCAATTAGAAGAAAGAACTACTAATACACTCAACACATGCAAAAGCATTACACTTAAATCAATGAAGCCAGAATACAAAAGAACATGTTGCAATATGACCCATTTATACAGAAAAGGTAAAGCTAGAGGGACAGAAAGCAGTTCAGTTGTTGCCAGGGCAGAAGGGGATTAGCAGCAAAGGGGATGGTAACTTTCTGCAATGATGGAAATATCATGACTATTTCATGACTGTGGTATAATTACACAACTCTACATATCTGCAGAGCTCCAGTTGCGCAATCGGTTAGCGCGCGGTACATATAATACATATCTGCAAAACTTACCCAACTATACACTTAAAATTGATGAACTGTGTATATCTTATACCTCAGTAATAAAGCTGATTTTAAAAATTCTGTTAAGATCTCTTTTCTGGGCTGATGGTTAACAAAGAAAGAAGAAAACACTGTTTACCTTCCCAGTCCTCCATATAAGGGGCCTCCTCAGCTTCTTTCTCTGGAGTGGATCTATCAATGAATTTCCCTTCTTTCATGACCCTGGTGATTTCTCGGAGCTGATGCAGCAATCGTTTTTCTTGGTCAGAAGTCACAGTCTGTGCTCTGCTTACAAACAGCAGACAATCCAGCTAGTTAGTAGTAAATACTCCTAGGCAATGAACATAAACATTACTATGATCTGTCTGGACTCTAGAATAGGAAGTTCAATAGCAACAGATAATTACTCTAGGAATTGATTCTGGAACTGCATAGATGGGGACCAGCGATGTTAGTTCAATGTTTTGATTTTATAAATAGGAAAACTAAGGCCTAGAACAGAGCAAGTGATTGTCCAAGGTCCCAGAATGATTTAATGTCAGTTCTGGGACAAGACCCCAGATGTCTCAGCCTTCAGGTTCTTTCACAGTACACCTCACTGCCCCGATTCCCTATCCTCAAGCGGTTTCACCATTACTTACATTACTCCATTTACTACAAGCCACTTTTCTCTGAAGAAATGTCATCAAAAGAAAATGTGCTGGACAACTCGCCTCAATGAGGGAAAAATATGCTACTAGGCCAACCCTAGAATTGCCAGGCTGAGCCTCCTTGTGCAGAAATAAAGACATATCCTAAAATGTGAGAGCTGGATCATTCTGACAAATCATCTAGACCAAAGGAATTGGGGAAACTGAGGCCCATGGAGAGGAAGTTATATATTTATTCATATTGTTAGTTGATGTCAGCACTCTACCTAAAACTAGTCTCCTAACTTGTAAAAGCATTCGGTGCAATTCCTGAAGCACAGTGCTCAAGTTCCACAGTTTAGAAAACCTGGATGTGATCCCCTCATCAGCTGTGTTGGCTCTGGGGAAATGCTTGCATGAGTAAGATGAGGCTCAAGGATAATACGTGACTATTTGAGAGGGAAGCGCTGCATCGTATCGACAGGCAGGCAAAGCCCCACTCGGAACACTGAGAATTGTCTGCTTTGGGGCCAGTTTTATCTACTGGCAGGATTTAACAGAGGCTACTTATTCTCTTAAAACCCCAAAGCACTTGAAGTCAATGTAACACTCATGAAGATGAAGGAAATGATATGTTCTGTACCAGCCTCATGGAGGTGTCACCAATCTTTCCCAGTCCCAAGCCTATGTTTCTTTCTGCATTTAACCTACATTATGTTACCCTTAATGACTGACAGGGAAGAAGAGAAAACTGCTTCTCCTGTCAACATTAAGATGTTAACTGAGGAAAATGTAGGTGCAAGATTTTTACAATCTCAGTGGGAGGAAAATAAAAACCCCAGGAGCTCCACTTTTTCTACAATAAATGGTCTCAAAGCTATGAACTGAGGAAAGCCTGTCTATCCTACATGCATGTGAACAACTGCTTGATACTTTCCATCAGCAGAGGAGTCCTGACTCACCTTAACTACTCATCTGTTCTATAACCCCTAACTCTTACTGTTATGACAACTCATTTTGTGGGAGGCTTCTGGGGTAGTTGGGTCACCCTTAGCTCAAAGAGCCTATGTGATTATCACAATATGTTGCATGTTACTTCTCTGGACTGTACTTAGTACATCCTGAATTTTACTGAATGCAACAGTCTTAACTTTGTTTTCTAATTCACGGAAAATCAGAGCCCTTAATTAAAAGGGATATGGATAGGCTAAGAAAAGCAGAAACAGAAGAGAGCAGCTTTCTTAGAGAATTCCAAACTAAAGTGTCCTCAAGTGTACTCAGTGTCTCTATCATGCATTAGGCAATTAATCACGGTCCACTTTACATCTTCTGAATTTATTGCAATAAGCACTTTCATGGATTCCTCATTGTCTCAATTTGGTTTGATAATCCTGGATGTCAAAGGTAAGTTCACTACAGTATAGGCACACTGCCATGAACATTTTAACTGCCCAATAAATGTGTTAGCTTGACTGGTCCCCACTTCCTCACCGTCCATTTTCTTCTACCTCCCTGAAATCTGGCTGCCACTCCATCATTTTACCAAACCTTGTGAAAATCAATGACCACTTTATTTTTTTCCCCTTTTGTCACACAGCATACAGGACCTTATTTCCCCAACCAGGGATCAAACCTGTATTCACTGCAATGGAAGCATGGAGTCCTAACCACTGAATCACTAGGGAATTCCCCAACGACCACTTTACTCTTAAGTCCAAAAGTCTTTTTATCACATTTCATTCTTCTTCACTTCTCTGTACTACAGTCCATCTTCTCCTTGAAATGTCCTCCTCTTACAATATGGTTTTCCTGAAGGCTCAATCCTAGGGCTCCTGTTTATCCACTCCTATAGGTATGTACTCAGGAAGCAGAGCCAATTCACAGACTAAACCATCACTTCTACATACATGATGTTCAGACTCTACCTCTAATCTTGACTTCTTACACAAAGGCCAGTCTCATAACTCCAGTTACCTCCTGGGCATTTCTACTTGGGAGGCCTTGTCACTATACTAAAGTTAATCTTAAATTCACCCTTTAAAACCATGTCCTAGTGGTCCAGGATCATTAGTAACTGCATGAACAGGTAAGCTAAGTGAGGTTGGCTATGGCTGATTCCAAGACATTAGAAAAATAAAAGGTCAAGTTGGGAGATAACTCAGACCTTTGAATGCTTCAAAACTCTGAGGAGTCATCAAGTTCTGAATCCAAGAGTTACACAGAATGAAACAGTTTCTTACAACACCACTCAAATGAGAAAAGAAATCAGACCAGCAGAAGACTGCTGGCAATGGCCACATGACATAACATGCTTCAAGGATTTGGTAATCTCATCCTTTCCTCCTCTTACTCCCAGCCAAATGGACACTTCCAAACTTGTGTCCTTTGTTCTGACCACAATACCCCAATTTACTATTGCTGCTATATATCATACATGGGCGTTCTGTTTTTTTCTTTTCAAGCATATTATTTTATATTGGGGCAGAGCCGATTAACAATGTTGTGATAGTTTCAGGTGGACAGTGAAGGGACTCAGCTGTACATATATAATACACGGATGCGCTGATGTTTCTTCAACCATACTCAAAGCTGAACTCATGACTCATATTGCAAAGCCTTATCTTCATTCTTCTGTGCTTTATCTTGGTTGATGCCATAATATTCCTACCAGTTTGGGCTGTATTCTGGATAATCTTGGAGGACACAATGCATTTATGAAGGTCCTTAAAAGTAGAAGGGGGAGGCAAAAGAGGCTAAAGTCTCAACTCACTGTTGCTGGCTGTGAAAGTAGAGGAAAAAGTTCATGAGCCAAGGAATACGGGCAGCTTCTAAAATCTGAAAAAGGCAAGGAAAGATTCTGCCCCAGAACCTCCAGAATGCAGGGAAAAGTCTGGCCTACACCTTGACTTTAGCCCAATGTAGGACTTCTAACACACAGAACTGTAAGATAACCATGTATGTTGTTTTAAGGCATTAAGGTCAGGTTAATTCATTACAGCAGCCACAGAAAACTAAAACACACTCCTAGAGCACGTCTTTTCTCTCTGAGATGCAGGGCCTTACAGAGAAAATAATACTTGCAAATGACAACCATAGAGGGTTGTACAAATCAAAATGGGTGCCAAAAATATTCTAATTGTTGCTGAAAATGTCTGCTTCAAAGTACTTTCTTTACATCCACCTCATTCATTCTTTTAAGATGTGCAGACACTGTCAAATGTGCCAGCATTAGGAATGCAAATCTGAATAATGAAAATTCCCTGTTCTCAAGAAGGTTATAAGGCATTAGGGAAGACAGAAAAGTTAATAGAAGATAAGGAAGTAACATGATGCTTACAATATCCAGTACATATAGGTGGCCTGGGAGCATGTAGGAGGAAGATCTAACCAAGTTGTGGGTCCAGGGAAAGGCTCTCAGAGGAAACGATGACTAAGTTGAGACCTCTACGACAAGTAAGAAATAAAATAAGTGTCTGTGGGGAGGCGGTTGGGGGCAACAACCAAGCAAAGGAAAAAAGTATATGCAAAGTCCTAGAAGCAAAAATGCACAGGTACTTCAGAGGAAAAGCAAGTACTCAGTGTGGCTGGATCATAGACATGGAGAGAGAGTAATGGGGAAAGATAAAGCAACTGAGGTATGCAGAGCCCAGACTATGAAAGTCATGTAAAACATTCTACTCTTAATCAAAAGCAACAGGGACATAATGAAGGGTTGAAAGAGGTAATCCACTGGTTTGGAAAGCAGAAAGTGAAGCGAGGCAAATTAGAGGAAAGAAACCACATGAGATCGTTTTGACCTATGTCAAAAGTAAAGGCATTCTCAGGACTTTCCTGACAGTCCAAAGACTCCATAATCTCAATACAGGGGACCCAGGTTCAATCCCTGGTCAGGGAACTAAGATCTTACATACCACACAACATGACCAAAAAAAAAAAAAAGACACCAATTTCTTTAAGGAAAAAAAGTTAAGGCATTCTCCATTTGCTCACTCATTCTTCCATTTCAACTAATACTTTTCTAAAGCCTACTACTGTCCTTGTGCTAGGCACCAGGAGTAAGAAGGATAATGCCTGCCCCGGTAGAGTTTAGAATGTTTTGCAGGGAGACACTTATTAACCAAGAAGAAATAACAGGGCAGGTAATTAATGAGATATGGGAAGTGAAGAAAAGATGAATCAAAGATGACATTTAATTTCTCTTTTGGGCAACTAAGTAGCTGGTGGAGCTGTTTACTGAGATGAGGAACATGAAGGTAGAACAGGCTCATCTGTGGGTAGATGATGAGCTTTGTTTTGGATGTTCATTCATAGGACATTTACTGTCTGATGAGGAAAAGAGCAGCTATCTATGTGACATGTCCTGTAGAACCCTGAACACAAAGATCAGGAAAGGAAGAGAAGGATGTCAACAGGGAGCAGGTAGGATTTACTCTTCTACCATGATAAGTACAGATGCTTACCTCAAATGACTATATACTCTTTCAATGGCAAGTATTTACTTAGTATCTGCCATGTGAACGCAGTGGACAGACAAGAGACTAAGCCTGTCCTCAAAGAGTTTATATCCCAACGATGCCTGCCAGAAATGTGTAGTACCACATACATATTCAACATGCCTGCCAAGGTGTCTGCTGCCAGAGGTTGCACCCTCATGTCTCCTCTTGGGGCACTCCATGCTTCTAGGTAAATAATTACAGCTGCACATGCTGCTCCAGGAAGGAAATTTTGCTGATCACAAGGACGAAATAAGGACACCTCAATTCTGGTTCCAGATCCTTTCCTTAGTCTTTGTGTCCTGGGACTAGAAAGTTTGCTTAAATCAGACATAACATGGCATAATACCAACCTTCTAGGAGGCCTAATTATTTTTAAACGTGTGCAGACTTATATTGCTCATAGGTGAAAGCTTTCTGAAAAGTTTCACTGGGTAGTATTATAATATTATCCCATATTCTTTCATAAGCACTAAAATAAAGTATTAGAAATGGCATATATTGGGAATTTTAAGCAAAATCTTACAGTTACGGAGTGATATTATATAAAAGGACTTGGAAGGCTGCAAATGAACATGTCTTCTTTGTCTTAAATCCTCTCCTTGACCCCCAGAAGCCTGGCAATGTGACAAATCTTGATCTGATAGAAAAAATACTGGGTTATTTTGGGCTCTTCTAATAACCTTAGAAGCACAGACTTGTAAAGAACAAATGCTACAGAAACTAAGGTTAAAGGATTTAAGTATAAAAAGGACAAGAATATAAAACATGTAGCTACTTAGCCCTTGCAATTTTGAAGGTGTAAGACCCATAGGGCCTACCTATAAGGATAAAAGGTTTTAGATTAAGGAGTTTCAGAGAGAAAGTCACCTCCTGTGGACTGGAAAATGAGATCTGGGAAAGGGAGACACAAGCTATGCTCTCTTGAGTGAAAGGAGAGCTGATCCCTGGTTCCTGACAGGTACTGTGGAAATATTTTACACAATCGTTGCCATGCGGCAGTGCAATCCATGTGTTCTCAGACAGTCCCCACTCCAGCATCTGACAAGGAGTAAATAATCTGAGCTAGGGCCTACTGCCCCAGAAACAGTGATGAGGCACAACTCCATATGCAATGGTGATGGCAGGGTGGTGGAGGAGACACACAACTCCTCTGCTTTTGCACATGAAATGTGGAGACGCAATCCTGGCTGGCACAAAGAGGATAGACAGTAGTTAGGAATCACAGTACCACATCCCTAGCTTACACAATGGACAGATGGGATGCATGGTAGCATTATGTGATCTGAGCTAAGGGAGTCTGAACAGCAGTGAGTAATATCTTCAGATATTATCTGAAAATATCTTCACAAAGTTTTTTATCCCAAGGCCCAGTAATTGGGTCCCCCAGGTGGGAGGCCCTGCCCACAGATACTCTCCGATTGTTTTCTGACCCTTAGGTGCTGCCTAGGGCTTCAAACAGACCAGGCCAGGGTACAATATTTTCTGAGGCACAAGATCTATAGAAGTCTGGTACTTGCCTACCCAGACTGAGTGGTACAGGGCAAGGGCAGAAAAGGCCAGAAACATATAGTTGCACAAACTAGTTTAGTCACACTCATATGAAACACTGAAATAGATAATGTATGTAAAGTATTTAGCTTAGAGCTTGGTTCTTAGTGCTAATAACACCAAATAGTATTACCCACTCACACAGATATATTCATGTAAAGATAAGAACACCTATCTTGACTGCTCTGGAGAAGGCCAGATGGTCACTCTGCTTTCTGGACCGAAAGAAGGTCAAGGGTGCTGGGCCCAGAGAGGCAGGGATTACTCTTAAAAAGGTCACTTCAGCAGCAATGTAGACATTGCAGGGAAAAGCCAAACCAAGGGACTATAATTTAAAGATGTTTACTCTTTTTATACCCAGCCAAAGATGGGCAAGGCAGGAGCCAGAAAGCAGGGAAAAGAGTATGGGGCGCTAATAGCACCATGGACGGCAAACAGAAGGGGCCAAGGTGGAGCAGTTTTCTGAGGCAAAGACTCTACACTGAGCCCCTGGGTCTACAGGAGGGACCTTTCAAGACATCCTCCTGCATGGGACCTCCTGCATGCCATTCACCCCAGTTCCTACTCCATCCTTGTCAGAAGGCCTAGCATGAACCGAATCCCTCTTTGTCCTCAATCTCACATTCTGGTTTATCCTCTCTAGCCTTCCTACACCTGTGTTTTCTTAGCTGATGCCCACTTCCATTAACCCCCAAAGCCACCGTTTCAGATCCTCAGCCAGCCTTGTAGCAAGAGGAGTGTGTCTTCGCCGTGGGGCATCCTAAAGGGATAGTTTGGCTCCTGACACCTACTTCACACATCCAGTTCTGTTCTGGCACAGTCAACATAAAACAAATGCCTACTCTGAGCATACTTGGGCTCCTTGCATTTTGTCTCCAACAGAAAGCACAGCATTTAATAATCTTGTTTTACTTAAGATAATGCCATTCTTAGACAGCTAGGAAAATGACTTCCTTAAAATGCAGTCGTTTTACCTTGTGGCATCCACTCACAAATTTACTCACTCTCACAATAACGTTGCACAACATAGAACATATGCTCTTGAAAATGACACTTGAAAGTGTGAAAATGGAAATGTTAAGTGAAATATGTAAATGACTAATATGATAACAATGATATAAAGTGAAAGCAAGTGGGCCAGAAATCAAAGAAAAATAAAATTTTGGATTAACTCTCTAAATGGGCAACAGTCTGATCCCTGTTATGTGAAAACATACCTCTCACCATTAGGCCCCACTCTGTTGATTAATTTTTCCATGGCTTCCTCTGTTTCCTTCAGTTTTTCTTGCAGTTGAACAAGCTCAAAATTGGCTGAAAAATAAGCATCAATCTGAGAACCATCATATACAACTCCTTAAGCTCTTTTCTGAAACACAGCTGGCTGTGACACCCTACAATAATCCAGGCTGGTCCTGAGACTCAGAGAAGAGACTGACAGTCTCTGCAGCTAATCCAGTCAGGACACAAAGGGTACTGAGGTCTAGGTACCAAAATCTAAAGGATACACGTTTAGAAACTGATGAATAAATCACCCTCTCTTACACACAGAAACACAGCAGGACCCGCCAAAGAAACACCTACAAGTGAAAAACACAGCCCTTACACAGTCAGCCAAGAAGAAATGAAGATAAACATCATCTTTCTAATTCAAATAATACTTGAGGATGAAGTACCAAATCTGGTAAAGGTCTTCAGAAAAGGTATTAAAAGTCTTGAAATGAGCACTAGTTCATCTGTGCCTAAGATCTGAAAACATAACGAAGATGACAATTTAATTCTTCAAAAGGAAAATACTTGAGCTAGGGCTGACATTCCTGGTCCCAGGTTTCCTACTTCAGTCGTCTGTGGTTGAACTGGGTAACCTTGCCCCCAGTCTTCTCAAAAAAGGTCAGAAAGGAGCACATCTATTGAAACTAATGTTAAGGTCCGAAAAGTAAAATAAAAAAGTAAATCACTCAATCAGTACATGAAATAAACTTTAAAGCAATAGGAAAATAAAATGTTGTTCATGTCTTTCTGTTTCATATCTGAGCGTCATCCTACACAGATATATTTAGAGGGTCACTATAAAATATAACATTTCAAAGGCTTTTTAGTACTTTTATAACATATTCTTCTGCATCCAATTAACACCTGTGCCATGTAAATGCTTGGGTTATTTTTATTGTGTGTATGATTCAAAATCAAAGTGGAAAAAGTTGATACAACTGCTACTATATCATAAGACAGCTGCTCTTAGGAATTCATTTTATTCACTTCTTTCTGTTTTAAATGCATTATGTGACATTATGAATTTGCTACTCTTTAGCTCACAAATATTTTTTAAAAATTTTATGATGTGTTTACCATCACTTTTGGTTAGACACTATCTCAATTAAGAATACAGCAAGGATTGCAGTCACTTGAATCTGAATATTTAAGATTTCAGGATACAGAAGCCACTGGGATATCTATTTTCACAGTGAATCCAGAGTAAATGCAAACAGCAACTATGGCTGAAGGCAGATGCTTTAGTGGCGCAGACTTTCTTCATTTGGATGACGTCTTTTAAAAAACCTCTGATGAGGCTTCACTATCCACAGGATAGTTTGGCCTCCAAGGCCTTCAACAATACAGCTTAACTGACCTACTCTTCATGCCTTCTTAAGCATAGCTGCCCTGTTTCAGGCTGTGTCTTACTCAAGCTCCCCATCAGGCCTCCTCCACAGCTAGACACGATTTCCCAGAAGGCTCTCACCAACTCCCCTTTTTCCAGGCAATAAACTTTTCACCAGTTATATTTTCCTAACATTCATCCTAGACTATAAATTCTCAGAGCGAGGAGCCATGCCATATACATTTCATTTTTCCAGAGAGCACAGAATATGCTAGTTGGTCCATAAATATTTGATGATCATGTTTCAAGAGTCAGAATATTAAACTCTATCCCTAGATCTAATAACTGACTTTGGCAACTGACTTGATCTCACTGCCTCAGTTTTCCTCTATGTGAAATAAAGAGATTTGCTGCCAATACTCTGAAGTCTGGAAATGACAAGAAACCTGTCCTAAGTGTAAAACATTAATTTGTAATATATGTTAACAAAAAACTGAACTGACAGTTCTGTACTTTTCATAACAGCCTGTCCCTTAAAAGCCCAATATCAACATGGAAGCTTTTGAGAATTCCCAGTGTGTGTGCGTTAATCACTCAGTCGTGTCCAACTCTTTGCAACCCCAAGGACTACAGCCCATCTGCGGAATTCTCCAGGCAAGAATACTGGAGTGGGTTGCCATTTCCTCCTCCAGGGGATCTTCCTGACCCAGGGATCGAGCCTGGGTCTCCCCCACTGCAGGCAGATTCTTTACCATCTGAGCCACCAGGGAAGCCAGCTAAGGTACAAACACCATCATATTAAACTGGGACAACTTTTGAGAAATGCTTTTAAGGCACATCCACAGACTGTCACTCTGGCTGCTTTACAGCTGTCTGACTCAATGGAACTTATGAAACACTGAAAGGGCACTTACTAATTTTCCTGTGGGTACTTCCAGGGGCGGCAGTAGGGCACGTCCGATCCTCTGGAGTGCTCTTCCCCCTTGAGAGCTGAGAAGTGAAGGAGGCACAGCACATCAGCAGCAGCTCAGAACCTCAAAGTCACGGAACCCTCACATTAATGGGAAAAAAAAAGGTTGGGAGAAATCAAACCAAACAGCAACATCAGAGAAACATCTCAAAAAACAAAGCCAACAGAAGGTTCCCAAGTTAAAAGTTACTAAGGCACAAGAAAACACTCTCTTCACAAGTGATGTGCTTTGCCCATGCTCATTGAAGACTCAACCTGGGCTGCCAGTAGAATTGCTAGGCAGGGGAAAGGTGGCCTCGTACTCCAGTTAGGAGGGCAAAGTGAATCTGCTTCCTCTGCTTGCAGTGCTAAGGCCCACGGCCTGCCTAGACATGGAACTTAATTAGGAGTCTACTTTCAAAAGGACCCAAATCATGTCTCCTCAGAGCTAGGAAATATCAGGCTTAGTTTCAGGATGTGGCAGTTCTGTTTCAGGAGGATCACTACTATTAGGACTTCCCTGGTGGCTCAGATGGTAAAGGGCCCGCCTGCAATGCAGAAGACCTGGGTTCAATCCCTGGGTCAGGAAGATCCCTTGGAGAAGGAAATAGCAACCCACTCCAGTATTCTGGCCTGGAGAATTCCATGGACAGAGGAGCCTGGCAGACTATAGTCCATGGAGTCACAGAGTCAGACATGACTGAGTGAATTACTACAACCGACGTGGTGCTGGCACAGTCACTACTTGGCCTCACAGTGATTGCCTGGAAATCACAGTGCCAACCCTAATGATAAAGTTCTTCTTAGAACATCTTTATGCCTTTACAAGCTTGCAAAGATGCCCAGTCAAGAAAAAAACCAGGTAGGGCAGCAAGAGGGCAGGCTTTGAACTTTATTGCTCAATAGATTAGGAATTAGAAGGATCCAGGTTCAAGCCCTGCTTCTACATTTTTAGTTGTGAATTCTGGGGCAAATTATTTGGGTTCTGAGTGAAGATTTTCTCATCTATGAAACTGAGATAACAGCTATCTTAAGTATCTTCTAAAGAAGAGGCAAAATTTAAAGAGACGGTAGATTTGAAAAAGGGCTCCGAAATACAAAGGGTCTTAATGCTGACAATGATTCTTATTATGATGATAATAGATTTTCATTGATGTAATACAATCAGGATGATTCCACTTACCTTAAACAGAATGTACAGTATATATAAAAAAATTCCAAAACCATAGATGGGAATAATTTGCCCCATCAGGCCTCTTCCACCACTTCCTCCTCCAGCACCTCCGCCTGATCCCTTGGCCTTTGCAAAGGCTTCTGCAAGGTGAGACCTCTGGAAACGAGCCCCAGGGGTCTGGCCATCTGAGGGTGCCTGCTGCTGATGCATCACAGGTGGAAATCGACCCAACTTCCCTGAGAAAATAGATTAATCAGTCTTTATTTCTTCTACTATTTTAAATACAGCTATTTTGAAACATGTCACATACTGAGATACAAATAATAGAAGCCAACTCAAACAAGTTTAAGAAAAAACTGGAACTTAGATTATAAGGATATACAGGTATCACTAGAGTATCACACAGATAATAAACACTATGTGGCAATCTCTAGCTGTTCACCAAACCCATTTTCTCTTCCTTTTTTGGTCCACAGGTAGATGACATTTTTCAGCTTCCCATACTTAAATGTGGCCATGTGACTGAGTCCCAGGCAAAGCAATGTGAATGACAGGTGTCAGTTCAAGGCCTGGTCTATACAACTTCTCATGTATTGAATTCTGTGTTCATTTCCTTTCTTCAGGCTTGATGCTGACACCGAGGGAGGCATTTGGGAGTCAAGTGTTGAAAATGGCAGAGCCTCTATCAGCCCAAGTTCCTGAATAACTGTGTGGCACAGAGCCTTCCAGTGTCACCATCCCACCAACTTAGCACCATCTGGACCTGTTCATGTGAGTAAAAAATAAACTTCTATTGTGTTAGGGCCATGATATACTGTGGAATCTATCTGTTAAGAGCAGTTAGCCACTCCAACTAATACATGTAAGGAAATGCAATATACATAATTTTGGTTTCAGAAGAGAACACAACTGGAAATTGGAAAGCCATTGGGATTCAAGACAGCTCCTCTCACACTGTACCTCAATCATTCTCCCTCTCTGTGGGGCCAGAGGCTTTTTTCCCCTGTTACTTTGTTTTTTCTCTGTTACTTTGTTACTAGCTTCTCCTTGAACATGAAGATGTTCACCCCCAAACCCTTCCATTTGCATGTCCTTCAAGGGGTCAGCAGAGATTGGTCATAATTCCACATTCCCTGCAGGAAGATTCTGAGGGCTCAGCTTGGGTAGGTATGTGGCACTTTCTAATCAGCTGCAGCTGAGCAGACAGGATTCATGTGCGACAAACAGGGTCACAGGAGCTCATCTCTGTGGGTGGAAGAACAGGGCTTAGAGAAAGGAGCACACATCAATTTTCTCACACTGTTTTCCTCCGTTGGGGCAGCCAAACATTAACACCGTCAAGCCTCCTCCAAGTCATAGGTGAGAAAGAAAGGAAGGACATCTCTTCAAAAGCCATGTAAACAGGCTTCTGTGGATAAACCACTGACAGAAAAGACTAAGGAGCAGAAAGACTTCCTGATTCAGGCTCTGAGAATACAGACTATATGGGGAAAAAAAAAAATTGGTGGATTTGATTTCAATAAAATGGTTGATTTCTGCTCAATAAAGAATACCATGAACAGGGTTAAGATAGATGACAGACAAGGAAAAGCTTTTGCAGTATCTAAACTTGACAAGGGATTAAACCTCTGGAATAGACAAGGAATTCCTACAATTTGATATGAACATCAGGAGAAGCCCAATAGAAAAATGCCCAAAAGATATGAGTAGTGAACTCACAGAAAGAGAAGCTCAAACAGTAAACAAGTATATTAAGAGATGATCAAAGTAAAACCAATGAGAAAAATACCAATTTAAACAATGAGATAGCACTATACCTATTAGAGGGGCTAAAATCAGAATGGTGGGTAATAGCAGGTACTGGCAAGATGTGGGAGGCAAGCACACTTGTGCACTATGGGTAAGAGTGCAAACGGACGCAGGCATTCTGTTAGGTGATACAGCCGTACTTAGCGATGTTAAGGGTATATCCTACGATCCAGTGATCCCACACTGATGGATAAGTTCCAGACAAATTCCCAGATAAGGCTGTCTAAATCTGAATTCAAGCAATAGGCTTTATAGACCTGTGTGAGAATGTTCACTGTGATGATGTTGTAGTAGGCAGCCTGAAGGAACTTTGATCTCCATAACTGTTAGAATGTAAAATCAAAATGGAATAGATACAAGCATGGAATTCCATGTAGCTTTCAGAAAACACACTTTACATGAACCTACAGAAGCATAAACATATTTTTAAAAGCACAGCACTGAGTTAAACAATAAATAAGCAAATACCATGTGTAAGTTAGACACACCATAATTATACTACATATCTTTCAAACAAATATGTAGGCATAAGAACATAAAACAGACACATCAGAGTGGGCACATGTGAACAGGAGAAAGGAACAGGCATACAGACTGAAGATAAAGGATTAAAAAGAAAATAATGGAATAAGAAAGCAAGCTTGCACTGATGATGTTAATCAGGTGTGATTAACTTAGGACTATCTTTAAGTCAACTTGCTGCTCCTGAGATGAGAGAGAGTGGGTGGGCAGGCAGAGAGTGAGACAGCTAGCCACTGGCCAGGAGCTGCCCGCGGCTTTGTATCTTCTCTCAGACAAGCTCCACCCCAATAACCCTCTTTTCCCTCCTGTTAATGACTTTGGAGGACATGGAAATTATGAGAAGAAATGCTTCTTTTTAAGAGGAAGTCAGCAACAGAAGCACAGCTTCAGACAACAGATGAAAGACAGCAGGTCACTACCCCTCGTTCCGGGTGCAGTGCTCATGCACACACTCGCTCAGTCGTGTCCGACTCTGTGACCCCATGGACTGTAGCCTGCCAGGCTCCTCTCTCCATGGGATTCTCCAGGCAAGAATCCTGGAGTAGGCTGCCATTTCCTCCTCCAGTTGATCTTCCCAACCCAGGGCCCGAACCCAGGTCTCCTGCATTGGCAGGTAGATTCTCTACCACTGAGCCACCTGGCAAGTTTATTCTGGATGCTGGTGACTGTTTTGCTACTAAACTGTCAAGGATCTTAATAGCTTAAATAGTGACTACTAGCTTTAAGGCTATCATGCACTTTGAACAAATACTTAGCCAGCATCCAAAAAGCTAACCATCTTCTTGAGTGAATCTGATATATCTGGTGGTTAGTGTAGATTTACTATCTGTAGTAATATGTTGTTGAGTTCCATCTTACTGTACTGAGAACACCATTTTCAAAACTTTGCATAAAACAAAATATAAAAAATTAAAACCAAGTAATGGCACAAAAGGCATTATTTTGCATTTCTAAAATTGAAAAATGATGATGATGCTAAACATCACACATTTCCCTCCCCCCAAAACTTATACAGTTCCATCAACCAAGAAGATGTACTGGACAGCTATTATTACTCTGTACTGTAGGTAGGAAAGGAGGAGAGCCATAAGTGAAACAGAAACAATGGTTCCCACATGAAGCGAGGCTTTTAAAAAGTAGTATACCCAAAACAAACAGCAAAAAATGAACAGAGTATCATGGATCTTATTACCAGACAAACTAAATGTCTAAGTACTGAAAAGAATGCCAAAAAAAGGAAAGGAGTCAGACGGGCTCAATCACTGGAGGGAATGCGATTGAGAAGAGAAGAGGAGCAAAAGCACAGTAGGAGAAGAGGAGCGTGAGCAATGAGAAAAGGACGAGAACAAAGAAAGAATGAACAAGGCCAACTACCGCATCCTCTCAGGGAAGTAACAGGAGACAAGGAAAGCAAAGCACGGAGATTAAATGCTAACTTGTGTCACATGAATTTAATACTGTGGGTCTAGGATCAGGGAAGTGATTTAACAAGAAGGGTGTTTGAGGGGGATTATTCTAGCAGTTGAGTAAAGACCAAACACAGAAAGAAACTAGGGTCTAGAAAATCAGCAAGAAGACAGCTATACCTATAGAAAGGAAAGGATGGATCCAAGGGCTTTTACCTTGTAATGATCTGCAGTATTTAACAATGAATGAGGAGGGCAGTTAAGAAAACTTGAAGGTTGGTTTAAGATACCAAGAGAGAACAACAAGGAAAACTGAGAGGGCTTGTGGTTAGGGGAAGACTGAACACCTATTTTCACATGTTAAATTCTAGGTGTTGGTGGCACATCCAGAGGAAATATTTATTTGATTGTAGTTAGGCTTGAGAAGAAACTCTGAGCTATCTAAATGACATAGCTAATAAATAAAATTAAGTTGAGTGAACAGTCCCCATGCCAAAAAAAGGTGGAGGGATATGTGAAGTTATGTGCAAAAGGAGCAAGGAAAAAAAAAACCCTGAGCTGGTCAAAGGCGGCCAGAAGCAAACCAGTATCAGAAAAGTCAAAGGAGGATAGACATGAAAGCAACTGAGAAATCTAGAACAAACTGATAAAAGACTAATAGTAGCTATCCCTGCTTTTAGACACAACGTATCCTTGGGAAAAGGATGGCCAGCATATGAAATCCTGACTGTCCATCTGTTTCGATAATAATGGCAGTAACAGAAATCAATATGATACAAAGGATCATAGAAACTTCAGAGTCAGAAGGAGCCTTAAAAGCCATTCAGTCTTTCAAAAAGCGCTATGAGGACAAGACATCCATAGAAAAGAATGAGTTGGACCCCCTGCCTCACACCACATTAAATTTCTAAAAATTAACTCAAAATAGAGACTTAAAGATATTAAGAGCCAAGACCATAAAAGTCTTAGGAAAAAAACATAAACATAAATCTTTGTGACCTTAGATTAGGGAACATTTCCTTAGATATGCCTCCAAAAGCACAAGCAACCAACGGAAAATTAAGTGGGCTTCATCAAATATTAATGCTTTTGTACTGCAAAGGACACCATTAAAAAAAAAGTGAAGACAATCCACTAAATGAAATAAAACATCATATCTCATAAAGGTCAAGTATCCAAATATATATGAAGAAGAAATGTAAAGTAAATAAATCTACAATCAGATACAACTTTACACCCACTAGGATGTTATAATCAAAAAGACAAGATAATAAAAAGGGTTGGTGAGGATGTGGAGAAAGGAACTATCATACTCAGCTGGATGGGAATGTAAAATAATGCAGTTGCTTTGAAAAATAGTCTGGCAGTTCCTCAAAAAGGTAAACAAAGTTTCCTTATGACCCAGCAATTCTACCCAGCCTCTTCAGGCTGCTGCCACCAGAATGCCACCAAAATGTGCTTACACAAAAAATTATGTACAAATGTTTAAAGCCAGCATTATTCATAACAGTAAAATGTGCATCAACTGATTAATAAACAGATGCGCTATATCCATACAATGGAATCGTACTCAGCCATATAAAAGGAAAGAAGTACAGACACTTGCTACAGTATGGATGAACTTTGAAACCATAATGCTAAGTGAAGGAAAAAAAGTCAGTCATGCAAGACCACATATGATTCCATTAATATGAAATGTCCAGATTAGGCCAATCCATAGAGACAGAGTAGATTCACGGTTGCTTGCTGGAGACAGGGAGGGAGGGTGCAGAGGGAGCAAAACAAAGTGACTGCTAACAGGTGTGGGTTTTATTTTTCCTTGAGGGGTGGGTGATGATTAAAATGTTCTAAAATTGATTCCGATGATGGTTGTACAACTTTGTGACTATTATTAAAAACCACTGATCGTGCAACACAGTATGTGACTTATATCTCAGTAAAGCTGAAATTTTTTAAAAGAGCCATCTAACCACTATGTTCAATACCCTCAACTCCCCTTAAGCGGTGGTCCTGACTCTGCCAAATACCAAACAGAAAACTCAGTATGCCCTCCAGGAAGCCCATGCCACCTCTGTACGGCCATGACTGTTAGATAGATTTGTCTTCTTTATATTGAGTTAAAGGGTGCGTAATGGGAGGAAGAAAGGAAGTGTAATACAGGGGTTTAAAAAGCAACACTGAAGGATGTGGCTGGAAGTAGAGAAACATAATAAAATTGATTTTAAAGGAGATTATTGGTGTTTATGGGCTTCCCAGGGGGCGTTAGTGGTAAAGAACCTGCATGCCAATGCAGGAGACTTAAGAGACGTGGGTTCAATCCCTGGGTCAGGAAGACCCCTGGAGGAGGACATGGCAGCTTATTCCAGTATTCTTGTCTGGAGAATCCCCACAGACAGAGGAGCCTGGAGGGCTACAGTCCATAGTGTTGCACAGAATCGGACATGACTGAAGCGACTTAGTATGCACAAACTGGCCATTACAATTAGAATCAAAGAAGCACTAAATGGACTTCCCTGGTGGCCCAGTGGTTAAGACTCCCTGCTTCCACTATGAGGGGCACAGGTTTGATCCCTCACTGGGGAGCTAAGACCCCTAGGAAAAAACACTGAAAAAGTAGAGAATACTATTTTCAAAGGCAGGAGGGGGAATTGACATCAATGAAAGAGATAAGCTAGATGGTAAAAACATATTTTATATCCCAGGAGAAATCTGTGCATTTTATATTCAATGTAACATTTTACATATTTACTACTGAACACTTAACAATATGCCAGACACTGTGCCAGACACAGATTAAAATAAATAAAAAGAACTTCTGTATTTAAAGAGATTATAGACAAGAAGTATAGTTACAGCAACATGGTAACGTACCACAACTATCAAGTTTAATGGCTTTTACTCAATTCTCACTCATAAGGTTCCTTTGCTACACAAGAAAACAATCACCACAGTCATTCAATAAATACTGGATTAATCTGAACAAATCTCTCAAACTTTCCTGCCTTAATATCTGTGGCATATCACTCTCCTGATCTTGGCCCACTGACTTGTCTGTTAACCTATTTCTTTCCATGTCTTTCACCTGTTCTTTAATCCTCTCTCCTCAAGATTCAGTTTCATCTTTTGTTTTTTCCTTATTTTTTTTCCTTTCCATACATTATGTATGTATTATATATTTCCTTTCCTTTCTATACATTATAATTTCCAAAATGTACAGGCTCTAGTTCTAACCTTTCCTCCAAGTTCTTACCTCTTATCTCTGAATCCCATTAGTATATGTCTTTTGGTGTGTCTATCAACTCAAAGCTATGAAATGAAACCCGTTTTCACCTTTCAAAACCTGTTCTCCTCCTGTATTTCTTTTCTTTGTAGAGTCAATTAAGCTTTGGATCTGTAACCCCTGCCACCTGTAACCACAGGTACACTTGGGATGGCAGGCTAAGTTAAGAATGCTGAATCTGGAATAGATTTTTCCATAAAATTAACTGTTTTCAACAGGGAGTAACCTGACCTCTTGAATCTTGGTACCACCATATTTCTTAGAACTGAACAGCCCAGGATGCCTACAAAGTCAATGGCAAGCAAACACTTGGAGATGTCTGGTTGAAATCATTTTTTAAGAAAAAAATTTACAGAAAAGACCCCAAGTATACAAAAAAAATCTATAGATGATAATACATGAGCACTTGTATTACTACCTACCACACACATGTTAACTGGAGCCCCTTGTGTCACTTCCTTCCACCATCGCTGAGATAGCCACATCTCTGAATTTAGTTCTTATTATCAGAATGTATGCTTTTAGGCTTCACTATGCAAGTATACCTGGAGAAGGCAATGGCAGCCCACTCCAGTACTCTTGCCTGGAGAATCCCAGGGACGGAGGAGCCTGGTGGGCTGCCGTCTATGGGGTCGCACAGAGTTGGACACGACTGAGTGACTTAGCAGCAGCAGCAGCAAGCATATATCCATGAACAATATACAATATTGTCTGAGTATTATAAAACTTTATATGATGAATGGATGGTGGTTGTATAACACTGTGAATGTACTTAATGCCTCTGAACAGTGTACTTAATGGTTGAAATGATAAATGTCACGTATATTTTAACAATTAAAATAACCTTTATATTACAGTATCACACTGTACTGATGTTTCTGCAACTCTCTTTTTTTTGCTTTTTCTGGGTGAGGATTAATATTTTGACCTAGAAATGTAACCAGATTGATACATGTAGCTCTAGTTCATTCACTCAAACTGCTTTATAGCATCTCCTTATATATCTATGTCACAATTTTCCACTATTAAAAATGTTACAAAATATTAAACATTACTTTACAGCTACAATATAGAAGAATTTTTGGATCTTTAAAGATTTGTGGATTTAAAGATTTGTGTTGGTTTACAATGTCATGTTAGTTTCAGATATATAGCACAGTGAATCAGTTTTATACGTGTGTGTGTGTGTGTGTATATATATATATATATATATATAAACATATATATATACATACACTTTCATACTTTTCCCTTATAGGTTATTAAAAAATATTGAGCATAGTTTCATGTGCTATACAGTAGGTCCTTGTTGGTTATTTTATATACAGTAGTGTGCATATATTAATCTCATATATATAGCAATATATACACAATGAAATATTACTTGGCCATAAAAAAGAATGAAATAATGCCATTTATAGCAACATGGATAAACCTAGAGATTATCACACTAAGTGAAATAAGCTAGACAAAGACAAATATCATATACCAGTTATATATGGAATCTTTAAAAAAGATACAAATGAATTTATCTACAAAAGAGAAACTCAGACATAGAAAAATGTATGGTTACCAAAGGAGAAAGGGAGAAGGAGAGGGATAAATTAGGAAGCTGGGATTTGTGATTTAAAAAAAAAAATGCTTTAAAACAAACAGCTAGAGAGATCAGAACATTAAAGATGTTAGAACATTAAAATTGCAGACCTTCCAAAATAGAAAACAGCTGTGTTGCCTGTCTCTATATGTACTTAAGTATTCTATAAAGTGGACTTGACTAAATCCCAATTGTTTATTGAAAGCTTTCCCCATATTTAGGTTTATTTAATTATTAAAATTTCACTTAGCAAATCATTTAAGCTTGACTAAAAACTTAATGGATTTTACAGAGTGAAGCTCTACTTTCCCTTGTTAATAACCACCTCCACTGCTAAAAACAAAAACAGAAACTCTAGCACTGTTAACAAAGAGCTTTCTGAAAGCAACATTAAACCATCTGCAGCATTTCATTCTCAGGGCAAATAAATCAATAAAGAACTGGATGTGTTTATATTTCTGATACTGCAAAACAAGAAAGGTCTTAATGGCCAGTCCTTTAAGATATGAAAGCGTCTCCCTAAATACTGAGGACATTCTCGCGGCCATATTTAATTCAGCATTACTTAAGGTGGCGGCTCCAACAATAGCTGACTGTTTCTTTCTCACCAGTCTCCTCAGAGGGCCCATCTTGTCACATTCCCCTCCTACCTAACTCAACTTAGCTGACCACTGCCTTAATGTTTTCTGCCTGTTTAATCAGATTTTCTTCTTCATCTCTTACCAACCTCTCCATTCCCAATTCATACTACATATAACTAAAGAAGATATTTGTGGGTCTAAGCTGCTTAGCATAGGATCTGGTCCACATACTCAATACATGTTAACTATTACTGTTTGTTATTGGAGTAATCTTCCTGAAGCATAATTTTAACTAGTCTTGCCATATCTTTGATCAAAAGCTTTCAATGGTTCCCATTATCAACAAGAGACTGCATTGTGCAGGAGGCGGCAGAGGGAAGTAAAATGAGTACCACCATTTCAGTCAGAGATTCTCACTGTGCATCCAACATTTGAGTGGAGGTTAAATCAACCTTTCCAGAGCTAATTTTCATCATCTGTAAAATGGCTATCATGAGACCTACTTCTTAGAGTTGTTACAAGGGTTACAGATTAAATAAGACAACATATACAAAGCACCCAGCACACACAGTAGGTATTTAACAAATTCTGATCTTCCCTCCTTACAACCTGAACTCCTAAACAACCAAATCCCATAATCTAGCCCAAAAGTACCTCTTCACACTTCTTTCCCATTACATTCAGCCAAACTAGACTTCTCACCAAGCTTTGAGTCTTCCTTCTGATTTCCTGCCTCTTAGCCTTTGCTTATTCCAATGGTTTTGCTTCTCCCTCCAACTTCACATACCTAAATCCAACTTATTCTAAGCCCAGGCCAAATGCTGCCGTTGTCCCTGAAGCATTTTCTCTTATCATCTCCATTGCTAAGAATACACTGTCTGAACTTCTTTAATTACACTTTTAACACCTGGCCTTATTCCAGAGTTATATTGAAATTATGTGTCTTATAGCTCCTACTTGAATGGACTGGAACAGAAATGGGTAACAACTCCCACCAAGTACCATTTCTACTCAACTTTAGTTAGTGCTAATTGAAACCTACAAATCACATCTGAGAACAAGAAAAGATCTGGTGTTGTTACCAACTGGCCTGGCACTCACAGTTAGCTCTTGGTATTCTCTTAAATGTAGGCAATTTCAGACATCAACAGCAGACAAGGCCATTCTGTGACCATGACAGATCAAGGCAAAATAAAAAACAACAACAGCAACAACATTCTGCAATCTGTCTGAACACACACAAAACATGAACACTGCCTAAAGAAATATATATATATATATATATATATCAAACAGCCCTTATTCCTAGATGATGAGTGATTGCTGCCACTTTGTTAATTATAGCTATAGCTTTGCTATAGACTGCTGTCTTTACATAAACTCTACTAAGACACCCAGTCACAGAATTTGCCCTACTTTCTTACAGCACCCAATCCATAGCAAAGACCCACATCCTTGAACCTTCTTAAAAATCACCTAACACAAGCCTCAATCTCTATAATAAGACTTTTCTAACACTCTTCTTGCTGAGATACTGCGTGCTTCATCATGGTATACATCTTCCTTTGCTGAACAAGTAATAAATCCAATTTACTCAACTACAGGTGCACTCCTGGTGCCCTGGCTGGAGGATAAACTATGAACTTCTTGGATAAAGTCTAGTATTTTCTTTATGCCTACAGGGCATGTTCTGGGTCTCACAAGCTGTACACTTTGTTGAATTGATCTGAATGACTTATACTATGCCTGTTGGCCCTTTCTGGAATCTCAAGACCCAGCCCAGTCACTCTCAAGGCTAAACATTCACTTCCTTATCCTGAGTGTTTTCAACTTCACAGTTTTGAGAAAAGAAAACACCAGTCAAGGAGACTGATCAAGGTGCTCCACACCCACACACCTCTGAGTTTTTTAATTTAAAAAAGTGTCTAATTCACATGCATTCAGTCTCTCAAATTGTCTCCTCTCTTCTTTGTGTATGCTTTCAGAATAGATGTCTGATGTTTCCTTAGGAGAAGAACAAATAAGTAAGGGACCAAAATAATTTGTATCAGGCACTTACAATTATGTGTATATGTCAATGTTATATATGTACATAACATATGTATACACAAGATTAAGAGTCAGTGAGTAGGACTCACTTGAGAACACGGAGACAAGAGGAGTCTGAACTCTTACAGAGAAACAGGGTTCCTGAGGAGGGGATGGTAAGGAACCTTGTTTATAGGCATTCAAAGTGAGATGCTCAATGGAAAACAGGCAGGCCAGGTCAGCAGGAGAGATACCAGGTGTGACATACTGTTGAGCACCACGGGCCCCACCCAGTGGAAATGAGGGCAGGACTCGCTTGAGGTCAACTTTACCACAGACGCAGCACTCTGTCATTGTTGAAGACTTCAAACACTCTGGCACATGTGCAAAGCCTTAAGTCAGCTAACTGAGAACAGCTGACAAATCCCTGAACTAGAATGCTGACATTTTCATGTTCCACAGGTATGTAAGATGAGTAGGAGAATGGCTATTATGGCTAAAGAAGAAAGTGGTTGATGAAATGAAAGGAGAACCATAGGAAAAAGAGACCATATCATCGTAGAATTTGTGGCAATAATGTAGGGGTTGTATGGTACAGGTTCTAGTAAGGCAGAATTGAGAAGTCCTAAAAATAAAGCCATGTAGTTCCATGGCAAGAAACTCTAAAAACAAAGCTCTTGAAATGCACTTTTGCTTGGATATTTAGAAGAGCTACCAATACATCAGATGTACTGGTAGCTCTTCTAAAAGAACAGACAGAAGATCAATAGAAGAACACACAGAAATCAGAATGAAAGAGTAGCAAGACTTGGAAGAACCATACGAGGAGGCCAAGGTTCAAAATAAGTTTACAAAAAGGCTAGCAAAAGCAAAAGGGGTATTTTTAGAGTGAAAATACAAAATTTATGTAGAGTTTTGGACAGACATGTACACACTGCTCTATTTAAAATGAATAACAAGGACTTACCACATAGCACATATAACTCTGCTCACTGCTATGTGGCAGCCTGGATGGGGGTGGAGTTTGGGGAATAATGGATACCTCCATACATCCCTCTGAGTCCCTTCACAGTTCACCTGAAACCATCACAATATTGTTAGCTGGCTACATCCCAATACAAAATAAAAAGATTAAAAAAAAAAAAACTACAAACAATAAATGCTGGAGAGGATGTAGAGAAAAGGAAATCTTACTACACAGTTAGTGGGAATATAAATTCATACAGCCACTATGGAGAATACCATGGAGATCTCTTAAAACACTAGGACTAAAACTACCATATGACTCAGCAATCCCACTACTAGGCATATACTCTGAGAAAACCGCAATTCAAAAAGATAGATGTACCCACAATGTTCATTGCAGCACTATTTACAACAGCCAGGACATGGAAGCAACCTAGATGTCTACTGACAGATGAATGGATAAATAAGATGTGGTACATATATACAATGGAATATTATTCAGCCATAAAAAGGAATGAATTTGAGTCAGTTGTAGTGAGGTAAATGAATTTAGAGCCTGTTATACAGAGTGAAATAAGTCAGAAAAAGAAAAACAAGTATCATATATTAATGTATATATATTTTATGTAGAAAAACAATATGGATGAACCTATTCACAGGGAAGAAATGGAGATGCAGACATGGAGAATGGACTTATGGACACAGCAGGGGAAGGAGAGGGTAGGACCAACTGAAAGCAGCACTGACACATACACACTACCATGTGTGAAATACATAACCAGCGGGAAACCGCTGTGTAACACAGGGAGCCCAGCCCATACATATAAAACTGATCCACCTTGTTGCATGGCAGAAACCGACACAACATTATAAAGCAATTATCCTCCAATAAAAAAAGAAAAAGAAAATGCAAATTTACCTGATAATAAAATGTAAGGCTGAGAAAGCAGAACTTTTCAACCTCTATTTTACTTCCATATTCTCTATCAAAGGATATGAATTTGGGGTTAAATGGAAGAGAATTAACAATTATAGAGGGGAAAAAATGTCCCAGATGGGTGAGGCAAGTAAGTTCAAGCCATTCACTGATTAACTTCCACCAAGAAGACTGGTAAAACTTGCAAATAAGGTCACTGAACTAAAGAAAATTTTAGAAATTAAACTGATAAAAATTTTGAACGAATGGCAATAGATAACTATTGTTCCAGTTTGCAAAAAGCAAAAGGTGGACAGTGGACTTTTCAATTAATAGAGAAGTGAACATATTGTGTAGCTCTTGGACTCAATTCTAAAAATGATTCTTCCCTTTTTTATGGGGTGGACATGAGAGGGAAGAAACTTTTTTTCTGGTTGTAAAAGAAATGCATACCTATGGAAAACTGAGAAAATACAGAAAAGTATAAATAATGACCACCTATAATTCCTAAAATAACCATTGTTAAAATGTTGATCTGCTTCTTTCTTGTGACTATGCATAGTGAACACAACTTTACTTTTTATTTATAGCATACAATTTTTGCATATCATTTAGAACTTGTCATGAGGAGAAGAAAGAAAAAAGGAGAATGAAAATGTACTAAAAGAAACTATGGCTGAAAACTTCCCAAATCTAAAGAAGGAAACAGATATCCAGGTACAGGAAACATAGAAGGTCCCAAACAAGGTAAACCCAAACAGATCTACAGCAAGACATATAATAATAAAAATTTCAAAAGTTAAAAATAGGATTCTAAAGCTAGCAAGAGAAAAACAAGGAGTTAATTACAAGGGAACTCCCATACAGCTATCAGCTTATTTCTCTTAGAAACGTTGCAGGCCAGAAAGGAATGGCAAGATATATTCAAAGTTCTGAAAGGGAAAAATCTGCAACCTAGGATACTCTACCAAGCAAGATTATCATTTAGAATCGGACAGACAAAGAATTTCTCAGATAAGCAAAAACTAAGAAGAACACAGCAATACCAAACCTATCCTAAAGGAAATATTGAAAGATCTCCTCTAAATAGAAATGAAGTTATAAATATATAGGAAAGACAAAAATCACCTAAATCACTTATTTAGGTCATTTGGAAAGCAAATGACCTAAATAAGCCAGTACACAGGGAACTCCCTGGTGGCCCAGTGGTTAGGGCTTCATGCTTCCACCACCTGGGACCTGGGCTTGATTCATGTTTGGGGAACTAAGGTCCTGCAAGCCATGCAGTATGGTCAAAAATTTCAATTAAAAAAACTTCAATATTACAATTTAAAAAATAGATAAACAAATAAGGCCAGTGTACAGATTTTTAAAAATTCAAAATTTCTGTGAAAGTGATGATAACCATAATGAAGAACAAAAGGACACAAGAAGATGTAAGAAGAAGATATCAAAATCATACAATGAGAGGGGACAGTAAGAAAATGTAATTTTTCTTTTTCATTTCCTAGACTGTGTCTGAGCCCATATGACCAGTCTAAAGCACACAGAATTAACATACTTGAAAAACAAGAGTAACTACAAAAACATAACACATTCACAAAAACCAAAAAAAAAAAAAGAGAGAGAGAGAGAACTGAAGTATAATGCAAAAGAAAATCAAACCACAAAAGAAAGAGAAAGAATAAATATAAAATCAACAGGAAAATACAGCTTAAAATGCAATAAATTCATATTTATCAGTAATCACCTTAAATGTCAATGAACTAAATGCTCCAATCAAAAGACACAGAGTAGAAGACTGGGTTAAAAAAAAAAAAACAGCTACAATATGCTGCCTATAAGAGACCCACTTTAGGGCAAAGGACACAGACAAAACGAAAGTGAGGGGACACAAAAGATATTTCATTCAAACAGAAATGAGAAGAAAGTGGGAGTTACACTACTCATATCAGACAAAACAGACTTTAAAACAAAGGCCACAGAGGAATATAAAGGACATTATATGATAATAAAGGATCAATACAAAAAGAGGACTTTACACTTGTCAACATATATGAACCAAATACATAAAACAAATTCTAACAGACATAAAGGGAGAAAATAACAGGCATACAATAACAGTAGGAGATTTTAAAACACAACTCACATCAATGGATAGATCTTCTAGACAAAAAACTCAATAATGCAACAGAGATCCTAGATTATACAATAGAGCAGTTAGACTTAGTTGAAATTTCCAAAACATTATATCCAAAAAACCAGAATACATATTTTTTCCAAGTGCACATGGAACATTCACTAGGACTGACCACATAGTAGGGCACAAAACAAGCCTCAACAAAGAGTATAGAAATTATCTTAGGCATCTTTTCCAACCACAATGTCATGAAACTAGAAAGCAACCACAGAAAAGAGAAATGAGAAAATAAACAATCACACAGAGACTAAAAACAAGCTACTAAAAACCCAATGGCCAATAATAAAACCAAAGAGAAAATTTAAAAATATCTTGACAAATGACAATGAAAACACAACCATACAAAATCTGTGGGATGCAGCAAAAGCAGTTCTTAGAGGAACGTCATAGTGATAATCAGGAAATTCATAGTGATACAGGCCTTCCTCAAGAAACAAAAAAGTCTCAAATAAACAACCTAACCTTTCACTTAAGAGAATCAGAAAAAGAACAAACAAAATCTTAAGTCAGTAAAGGAAGGAAATAAAGATCAGAGAGAAAATAAAGTAGGGATTAAAAAATTGAAAGAAAAAAAAATCGATAAAACAAAGAGCATGTTCTTTGAAAGGATAAACATGACTGACAAATCTATGACCAGGTTCACTAAGAACAAAATAAGAAATAAGGAGGCTTAACAAATAACACTGCAGAAATACAAAAAACCTTAAGAGAATACTTTGAAAAATTATATGCCAACAAATTTGACAACCTTGGAAAAATAGGTAAGTTTCTGGAAATAAACAGCTCACCAAAATTGAATCAAGAAGAAACAAATAATTTGAGCCGACTGATCACTAGAAATAAAATAGAATCTTTAAAAACTCTGTACAAAACAAAAGTCTGGGACCAAATGGCTTCACAGGCAAATTCTACCAAACATATGAATAAGAACTTATATCTTATATCTCTTCCAAAAAACTGAAGAGGAAGGAACACTCCCAAAGATATTCTATTCTATGAAGCCACTATCATCACCCTTATACCAAAACCACATAAAGACACCACCAAAAAAGAAAATTATAGGCCAATATCTTTGATGAATATAGATGCAAAAGTTCAACAAAACATTAGCAAACCAAATTCAACAACACATAAAAAAGATCATATACCACAAGCAAGTGGGATTCATCCCAAGTTCACAAGAATGGTTCAATGTACACAAATCAATGTGATACAGCAAATAAATATGAGAAGACAAAAACCACACGATCATCTCAACAGATGCAGAAAAAGCATTTCACAAAATTTAACATCTGTTCATGATAAGAAAAAAAAAAAAAAACACCTATTACCAAAGTGTGGTACAGAGGGAACATATCTCAACATACTGAAAGCTACTTATGATAAGCCCACAGCCAATACAACACTCAGTGGTGAAAAGCTGAAAGCCTTCCCACTAAAATCCAGAACAAGACAAGGATGTCCACTTTCACTTCTTCTATTCAACACAGCATTGGAAGTCCTAGCTACGGCAATCAGACAAGAAATAAAAGGTATTCAAATGAAGGGAAGAGGTAAACTTGTCATTATATGCAGATGTCATGATATTATATATATTAATAGAAAACCCTAAAGACTCCATACAGGTTGAGAAACCTGTATGCAGGTCAGGAAGCAACAGTTAGAACTGGACATGGAACAACAGACTGGTTCCAAATAGGAAAAGGAGTACGTCAAGGCTGTATATTGTCACCCTGCTTATTTAACTTATATGCAGAGTACATCATGAGAAACGCTGGGCTGGAAGAAGCACAAGCTGGAATCAAGATTGCCGGGAGAAATATCAATAACCTCAGATATGCAGATGACACCACCCTTATGGCAGAAAGTGAAGAGGAACTAAAGGGCCTCTTGATGAAAGTGAAAGAGGAGAGTGAAAAAGTTGGCTTAAAGCTCAACATTCAGAAAACTAAGATCATGGCATCTGGTCCCATCATGTCATGGGAAATAGATGGGGAGGCAGTGGAAACAGTGTCAGACTTTATTTTTTTGGGCTCCAAAATCACTGCAGATGGTGACTGCAGCCATGAAATTAAAAGACGCTTACTCCTTGGAAGTTATGGCCAACCTAGATAGCGTATTAAAAAGCAGAGACATTACTTTGCCAACAAAGGTCCGTCTGGTCAAGGCTATGGTTTTTCCAGTGGTCATGTATGGATGTGAGAGTTGGACTGTGAAGAAAGCTGAGCACTGAAAAATTGATGCTTTTGAATTATGGTGTTGGAGAAGACTCTTGAGAGTCCCTTGGACTGCAAGGAGATCCAACCAGTCCATCCTGAAGAAGATAAGTCTTGGGTGTTCATTGGAAGGACTGATGCTGAAGCTGAAACTCCAATACTTTGGCCACCTCACGCGAAGAGCTGACTCGTTGGAAAAGACCCTGATGCTGGGAGGGATTGGGGGCAGGAGGAGAAGGGGACGACAGAGGATGAGATGGCTGGATGGCATCACCGACTCGATGAGCATGAATTTGAGTAAACTCCGGGAGTTTGTGATGGACAGGGAGGCCTGGCATGCTGCGATTCATGGGGTCACAGAGAGTCAGACACGACTGAGTGACTGAACTGAACTGAACTGAAAGACTCCATATGTATAAAACTAGAACTGAGAAATTCAGCAAGGTAGCAGGACATAAGATTAACATGCAGAAATCAGATATATTTCTTTCAACAATGAAATATCAGAAAGGGAATGTAAAAAAAAAAAAAACCCAATAACTTTCAAAATTGCACTCCCCAAAATAAAATACCTAGGAATAAATCTGAGCAAGGAGATGAAAGATTCACACATTAAGAACTATAAAACATTAATAAAGGAAATTGAAGATGACTCAAAGAAATGGAAAGATATCCCATGCTCTTGGATTGAAAGAATTAATATTGTTAAAATGGCCATACTACCCAAAGCAATCTATAGATTTAATGTTATTCCTATCAAAGTGACATTTTTCACAGAACTAGAACAAATAATCCTAAGATTTATTTAGAACCATAAAAGACCCAGAATTCCCAATGCAATCTTGAGGGAGAACAATGAACTAGAAGGCATAACTCTCCCAGACTTCCGACAATACTACAAAGCTACAGTAATCAAAAAATCATAGTATTAGCACAAAAACAGACCATTGATCAATGGAACAGAATAGAGAGCCCAGAAAGAAATTCGTACATGTATGGTCAATTAATCCTCAACAAAGGAGGCAAGAATAACAGGGGAAAGACTGTTTCTTCAGCAAGTGGTGTTGGGAAAACAGGACAGCCACATGTAAATCAATGAAGTTAGAACACATTCTCTTACCATACACAAAAATTAACTCAAAATGGCTGAAATATTTAAACATAAGACATGACAACACAAAACTCCTAGAAGAGATGATAGGCAAAACATTCTCTGACCTAAGCTGTATCAATGTTTCCTTAGGCCAGTCTGCTGACCTAAGGCAATAGCTGCTGCTGCTGCTACTAAGATCACTTCAGTCGTGTCCGACTCTGTGCAACCCCATGGACTGCAGCCTACCAGGCTCCTCCGTCCATGGGATTTTCCAGGCAAGAGTACTGGAGTGGGTTGCCATTGCCTTCTCTACAAGGCAATAGAAATTAAAACAAAAATAAACAAATGAGATCTAATCAAACTTATAAGCTTTTAACAGCAAAAGAAACCATAAATAAAACAAAAAGACAACCTACAGAATGGGAGAAAATATTTGAAATATAGAAATCCCACTTCTGGGCATATATCCTGACAAAAGTCTAATCCAAAAAGACACATGAACCCCTATGTTCACAGCAGCACTATTCACAACAGCCAAGACAAGGAAGCAACCTCAGTGTCCACTGACAGATTAACAGATGAAGATGCGGTCCATACACACAATGGAACATCACTCAGCCACTAGAAAGAATGAAATAATGCCACTTGTAGCAACACAGGTGGACCTACAGATTATCATACTAAGTGAATTCAGAAAGGGAAAGACAAATACCATAGATATCACTTATATGTGGAATCTAAAATATGATGCAAATGAACCTATCTACAAAAAAACAGACTCACAGACACAGAGAATAGAGTTGTGGGTACAAGGGGGAGGGCTGGGGGAAGGATGGAGTGGGAGGCTGGGGTTCGCAGATGCAAACCATTACACATGCAACAGACAAACACGGTCCTATTTTACAGCACACAGACCTATATTTAGTATCCAATGATAAACCGAAAAGGAAAAGAGTATTTAAAAATGTATATACAGGTATAACTGAACCACTTCGAAAAGCAGGAATTAATGCAATACTGTAAATCAACTATACTTCAATTAAAATAGTCTCAAAAATAGGTGCACAGTATCAGATTCAAATCTAGGTATAACTAATTCTGTATTTGTATTGTCCACCCTGTTTATAAATCAATACCACTGCTTTAGTGATTCCAGAGAAATCGATATTTTCTCCCCTTTGATTTCAAAGAAAAACAAACCTGGCCACACACACAAAAAAATACTTCATGAATATAACTTACTGGAATCCTAACAGTCTATCATATGCATGCACAATATGAGATGCAGCCACAAATAATAATAAATGGGAACCCACTCAAGTATTCTTGCCTGGGAAATCCTGTGGACAGATGAATCTGGCAGGCTACAGTCCATTGGGTTGCAAAAGAACTGGACACGACTTAACAACTAAACAACAATAATGGTTTATAAATGTTAATAGAGGAAACCATGATCTTTGGGAGCCAATATTCATTAATTTAATTCTCTAATTCTTTAATTTATTGATTAAATTCTTTAATGATTTTCTACTGTGTGCAGGCCTGATCTAAAGCTGGAGATACTGCAGTGAACAAAACAGAAATCCTGACCCTCATGGAGCCTCCTATCTCAACCAGAAAAGAGATGATACACGAGGTAATGATAAATACTAAGAGAAAAAAATGAAGCAGGTAAAGGGGATAGGAGGTGTTGGGGGAAAGTAAAGATTTAGCAAGAGTATCAAGAGAAGGCTCGGGATATGTCTTTTAAGTTAAGACATAAAGAAGATAAAGGAAATGCACACAGCTCTCTAAGGAAGAGCATTTCAGGCAGAGGAACAAATGCAAAGGCCCTGAGGCGAGAGCGCACCTGGAGGTTCAAACCATAGTGAGGAGGCCAGTGTGGTCAGAGCAGGAGGAGAAAGCCGGCAACGCAGAAGGAAACAGAAGAGGATTAAGTAGGCCTTGTAGGTCGCATACAGACTTTGTCTTTTCATCTGAGTGAGTCAGGAAGCCACTGGAGGGTTCTGTGGAGGGAGACTTAAGCTTTAACAGGATTAGTATGGATTCTATGTTGAGAATACAAAGAAGAGGGAAGAAAGAAAGCACGCAGAACAGAATGCTACACTGGAAAGAATAAGATGGAGTAAAGCAATCAAACCAACTGGCTGAATGATTGTACACAAATGGGTTTCAATGAACAGAATGGGGTGACCTTATGAGCAGTTTCAAAAGACAGACAGATTTTTTTAGATAATATGAATGATCAAGAAGATATGCTAACCACAATCAAGAGAATTCATGAAGAAAAAATGAGGCAGTGAGAGAAATTTGAATACGGATTTCATGACATTAAGGAATTACTGACTTTCAGGTGTGATAATGATATTGTGCTTATATTTTTAAAATAAATTTTGTTTTCTTATGCTTTAGAGATGTATACAAAAATACTTAAGGATGAAATGAAATCCCAGTGCCTGGGATTTGCTGTTTGCATAGGGGGGAAAGTAAGTGGGACTATCCATGATACAAGATGATGGTTGTTGAAGCAGGAGGACGTGGATTCCTCGTATTATACTACTGTATTTACTTTTTCTTATGTTTGAAAATGTCTTCAACAAAAAAAGTTTTTTTAAAAATCAAGAATGATATATAGCTGAGATGGTAAAAACAAATACAATGAATGAAACAAAATGTTCTGAAGAAATGTCAAGAGGCTAGAATTCTGGATCAAATTGAGACAAAATGCAACAAGGAAGGCTATATCGCTCTATTTGGTTCCAAAACACCAAGACAATGTACAAAATGGACAAACCTATAGGAGTAGCTCCTTTGAAAAAAAAAAAAAGGAAAAAAAGAAGTTTAAAATTCTAATACACAGCAAAATCAGCAAGTAAAATACCCACAATCTAAAGCAACCCCCATGATGTATTAATAGAAGTAAAGAATTTTAAAAAGGGGGATATGCGTTTAGTCACTAACTCAAGTCCAGCTCTTTGCAACCCCATGGACTGTAGTCTGCCAGGATCCTCTGCTCATGGATTCCCCAGGCAAGAATACTGGAGCATGTTGCCATTTCCTCCTGCTCCAGTAGCTATCCCTGGGTCAGGAAGTGAGTCTCCTGCACTGGCAGGCAGATTCTTAACTGCTGAGCCACCAGGGAACCCCCTAAAAAGGGGGATGGGGCATGCAATAGGCTGCTCTTCCATGAGCTACCCGGCTTACACTTGCTATTGTTTGCCTTCTAAGAGGGCCATACTTAGATACTTGAAAACTATGTCACATGAGGAATGGATGTGGGACCTAGGGATGTCACAAAAGAAAAAAGATGGAAAAAGGAGACGTGATACTAGTCTACAAATTTCTGAACTCGTTGCCTTTCCCCTTTAATCTATTTTGCTTCATTACTATTTTGGTAAAGGGTGTCGCCATCTATATAGTCACCTAAGCCAATAAGCTGAGAATAATTCAAGATGCCTCCGTCTCAAATTCCACTTCTAGATAAAAATGTCTCTTAAAATTGTTCCTGTCCCTCCTGTTCAATGTGGACACTTCCCCTGCTCCATTTACTCCTCCTTCTTCCAGTATCCCTATTTCCCTCTGGGAACCACTCCCAACTACACAGTGGGTCAGCATATTCTTTCTACCCAGAGCATTGCAAATAACTTTACTCAAGTCAATAAAATGGATGGATATGTTAGCTGGAACTACTGGGAAAGAACTGGGGGTGGGGGGATAAAAGTGAGATGGGAGAGAAGGAAGAGTTCAAAAGAAGAGAAACATTCTTTCTCTGCACTATTAAATGTGAGGTGATATCTGGAACTGTTGCAACTATTGTTGCTACCCTGAGAGACAGAGCCAACATGAGAAGAAACCCAGAAGTAAAAAGAACAAAGAACATCAGACAGAAGTCCTGATGGGGTTGTGAATCTCTGGATCAAACCAACAGGAGGCCAATTTTAACACAAAGTCCTTTCATGTGCACTAGTCAACACATCCTCCTTTCAACTTGACAACTCACCTGAATTTTCTGTTACTTATCATGAGAACCCTAAACTGAAGAGCCCAAAGACACTGGCTTAATGATGTTCATGATGTCTCAAATGAACTATTGCAACATTATTTTCCCTGAAGAAACCCTCACTGATACAGCCTCTACACTGCCGTCAAGATGTCCTTTCAGATTGTTAACTTTCTACTAACAAACTCACAATGGCCTCACCTATATTTAGAACAATATCCAAACTCCTTAAGTATGGCATGAAAAAAAATCTTTACAGTTTGGCCCCTGGTCTCATCTCTTACAACTCTAAAGCTATTTCAAAGCTCTGGGTGTTGATTTTGCTGTGTTCCCTCTGCCTGAAATATCCTTCGTAATCTGGCTAATAAAAACACGGTAGAATTACCTCCTCAATTTAGTAAAAAAAAAAAAAAAAAAAGCAAGGTTTTAACATGCAAAAATCAATTATGTAATGTATCATACCCATAGAATGAAGGACAAAAACCTCATGGTCACTTAACAGACAGAAAAAGCACTTGACAAAATTCAATTCAATCCCTTCATAATAAAAATACTCAACAGACCCCCTTTTAAAAATTCTTTAGTTCTATTAATGCATCCATAGCTAGCAGTATCCTTAATGGTATGAAAGCTTTCTTAAGATTAGGAACAATCAAGGATGTTCACTCTTCACTATTTCTATTTGACGTTGTACTAGAGGTTCTAGCCCCGGAGAAGGCAATAGCAATCCACTCTAGTACTCGCCTGGAAAATCCCATAGACATGGATGAAGGAGCCTGGTAGGCTGCAGTCCATGGGGTCTCGAAGAGTCGGACACGACTGAGCGACTTCACTGTCACTTTTCACTTTCCTGCATTGGAGAAGGAAATGGCAACCCACTCCAGTATTCTTGCCTGGAGAATCCCAGGGACAGAGGAGCCTGGTGGGCTGCCGTCTATGGGGTCGCACAGAGTGGGACACGACTGACGTGACTTAGTAGCAGCAGAGCTTGTAGCCCAGGCAGTTAGGCAAGAAAAAGAAAAGGCCTGTAAGTCAGAAGGAAAGAAGTAACACGATCTCTGTTTGTAGACAACATGATCATTTACCGCAGCCAAGAAACAATTCAGCAAGTCTACAGAATACAGTATTAATACACAAAGACTGTTTCTAAAACTGAGTAATGAATAGTCTTAAAATTAATAAAATAATTCAATTTACAATAACATCAAAAAGAATGAAATACTTAGGGATATATTTAACAAAAGAATTCTTGTACACTGAAAACTACTGAAAGTCGCTCAGTCGTGTCTGACTCTTTGTGACCCCACAGACTATATAGTCCATGGAGTTCTCTAGGTCAGAATACTGGAGTGGGTAGCCTTTCCCTTTTCCAGGGGATCTTCCCAACCCAGGGATTGAACCCAGGTCTCCCAAATTGCAGGCGGTTTCTTTACCAGCTGAGCCACAAGGGAAGCCCAAGAGTACTGAAATGGGTAGCCTATCCCTTCTCCAGCAGATCTTCCCAACCCAGGAATCAAACCGGGGTCTATTCATTGCAGGCGGATTTCTTTACCAACTGAGTTATCAGGGAAGCATGAAATCAATTAAAGACCTAAATAAATTTTTAAAAATCCTATTCATTGATTAAAAGACTTATTGTTATTAAGATACTCTTAATACTCTTCAAAATGATTTAGATTCCACACAATCAAAATCCCAGCTGGTTTTTGCAGAAATTGACAAGCTAATCCTAAAATGTGTATGGAAATCCTGAGCCACAGCACTCAGAAATCAATCTTGATAATAAAAGAACACAGTTTGGAGACTTAACAATTCATGATCTCAAATTTTAACTACAAAGCTTCAGTAATCAAGGCAGTGTGGTACTGACATAAGGACAGGTATATAGTCTATATCTGATGTTTATCAATGGAACAGAATTAAAAGTCCAGAAAAAAGCTCTCACACTTAGTCAACTGAATTTCAACAAGGGTGTTAAAAAAATTCAATGTAAACAGAATATTCTTTTCAACAAATAATGCTGGGATAACTGTATATCCATATGAAGTTGGACTTTTCCTCATATCAAAAGCAAAAATTAACTCAAAATGCATCAAAGGATTAAATATGAGTAAATACTATAAAACTTGAAGACATGGGCATAAATCTTCATAACCTCAGATCTGGCAATTATTTTTTTAGATCTGACACCAAAAGCAGAAGAGAAGAAGGTAAATAAGTTAGACTGCGTCAAAATTAAAAACTTTTCTTAAGAGGGCACCATCAAGAAAGTGAAGAGTTGAAGACAATATTTGCAAATCACATATCTGATAATGAACTTGTACCTAAAATACATAAGGAATTCTTATAATTCAACAATAAAGAAACCCAATTTAAAAATGGGCAAAAGTCTGAACAGACATTTCTCCAAGCTGTTACACAAACGGCCTATAAACACATGAAAATATATTAAAGTTGTTAGTCATCATGGAAATACAAAAAAAAAAAACCAACCTACAATAAGATAGCACTTCACACCTGTTAGGATGGCTATAAGAAAAAGGCTGGCAATAACAAATGTCAGAGAGTATGTGGAGAAATTGGAATCCTCACACATTAATGGTGGGAATGCAAAATGATGCAGATACTTTGGAAAACAATCTAGCAGGTCCTCAAAACTGCTCACAGAGTAATAATATGAGCGAAATTCCACCCTTAGTTCCAGCCACACTAAAATGTTCACATTTCCCAAATGCATATATTCAAGAGAAATGAAAGCATATATCCACACAAAAATATGTACACAGATGTTAACAGCGGCATTACTCATAATCATCAAAACCCCAAATGCTCAACTAATAAATGAATAAAATGTAGATGGAGTATTCCACAGAATGGAATATTATTCAGCCATGAAAAGTAATGAAGCACTGATACACACTACAACATGGATGAAACTTAAAAACATCCCATGTGAAGGAAACCAGTCACAGAAGATCACATACTGTATGATTCCATTTACATGAAATGCCCATAGCAGGCAAATCTATAGACAGATTAATGGTTGCCTAGGAAGCTCCAATACTTTGGCCACCTGATGCAAAGAACTGACTCATTAGAAAAGACCCTGATGCTGGGAAAGACTGAAGGCAGGAGGAGGAGGGGACGAGAGAGGATGAGATGGTTGGATGGCATCATCGACTTGATGGATATGGCTTTGAGCAAACTCAGGGAGATTGTTCTGAATGAAGGACAGGGAAGCCTGGTGTGGTTCATGGGATCACAAAGAGTCAGACACAACTGAATGACTCAACTGAACTGAAGGCTGAAGGGGCTTGGGGTGGGGCTAAAGAGGTTAAAGATGGCTAAAGACGGTTTGGGGGGGGGCAGGAATGATAAAGTGTTCTAAAATTGATAGTGGTGATGATTGCACAACTCTGTGACCATGCTAAATACCAGTCACACACTTTTTTTTTGCTTACTTTTTTATTGATGTATAGTTGATTTACAATATTATATTCATTTCAGATGTACAGCACAATGATTCCACATTTTGCAGATTATACTCCATTATAGGTTTTTTACAAGATAATGGCTATAATTCCCTGTGCTATACAGTATATCCTTGTTGCTTATCTATTTTATATTTAATACATAGTAGTTTTTATCTGTTAATCTCATACCCTTAATTTACCCCTCCCCCCTTTCCTCTCCTGTTTGGTAACCACACGTTTATTTTCTATATCTGTGGTTCTGTTTCTGTTTTGCATACACATTCATTTGTGTTATTTTTTAGATTTCACATATAAGTGATATCACATAGTATTTGTCTCTGACTTTTTTCACTATGCGTAATATTCTCAGGTCCATTCATATTGCTGCAAATGGTTACTGCTTTTTCTAAAATTTATTTTTAATTGGAGCATAACTGCTTTACAATATTGTGTTGGTTTCTGCCATATGCCAACATGAATCAGTCATTGGTATACATATGTCCCTTTCCTCTTGAACCTTCCTCCCACCTCCCACCCATCCCACCTCTCTAGGTTGTCCCAGAGCACGGGGTTGAGTTCCCTGTATCATAGGTAAACTTCCGCTGGCTATCTATTTTACATACGGTAGTGTATATATGTTTGCATGCTATTCTCTCAATGTGTCCCACCCTCTCCTCCCCCATCGTGTCTACAAGTCTGTTCTCCATGCCTCTGTCTCCAATGATGCTCTGCAAATAGGTTCATCAGTACCATCTTCTAGGTTCTATATATATTCTCTTTTTGACTTACTTCACTCTGTATAATAGGCTCTAGGTTCATCCACCTCATTAGAGCTGAGTCAACTGTGTGTCCTTTTATGGCTGAGTAATATTCCATTGTGCATGTGTACCACAGCTTCTTTACCCAAGCATATGTTGATGAACATCTAGGTTGCTTTCATGTCCTAGCTATTATAAATAGTGCTACAATAAACACTGGGGTACATGTGTCTTTTTCAACTATGCTTTCCTCAGGGTATACATCCAGTAGTGGGATTCTGGGTCATACAGTAGTTTCTTTTTTTTTTTAATGTGGTACACATATGCTTAATTTTATTAAAATGCATTTACCAAATTGTTTTCCAACATGGTTGTACCATTCTACATCATTACAAGCAATATGAGAGTTTCAGTTGCTTTGCATCCTCATCAGCACTTGGTATGGTCAGTGTATATGGTAGTTTTACTCCTAGTTTTTAAAGGAACCGCTATACTGTTTTCCATAATGATTGTATCAGTTTACACTTCCACTAACAGTGCAAGAGGCGTCCCTTTTCTCCACAGCCTCTCCAGCATTTATTGCTTGCACATTTTTTGATGATGGACATTCTGACCAGAACTGACTCATTGGAAAAGACCCTGATGCTGGGAAAGAGTGAAGGCAGGAGGAGAAGGGGACGACAAAGGATGAGATGGTTGGATGGCATCACCGATTCGATGGACATGAGTGTGAGCAAGCTCCGTGAGTTGGTAATGGGTGGAGAATCCTGGAGTGCTGCAGTCCATGGGGCTGCAGAGTCAGACATGACTGAGTGACTGAACTGAACTGATTCTGACGAGTGTGAGTTGATACCTCATTGTAGTTTTGATCTGAATTTCTCTAATAATAAGTGAGGTTGAGTATCTTTTGATGCAGTCACACAGTTTAAACACATGAACTGCATGGTATGTGAATTATATCTCAAGAAAGCTATTACCAAAAAAAAAAAAAAGAAAAGGTTCTTCTCTTCTATAACACTTTTCTTGAGACACCAATAAAACAAACCATTCTAACATGTGTCTCCTCCTTTCCCTGCGAGGATTTGAGTACCCGCAACTGATACTTCTTTGCACTTATTCAATGTTTTTCCTCCTATAGTAAACTGTGAGTTCCTCAAGGCAGGGATTTGGCTCTTTTTTTTTTTTAAGAATTAAACAGTATTTATATACTGTGTGTAAGCTATGTTAAAGGGTACATCATTAATATTTGCTAAAGACTATCTTAATGGCTGTCATGTGGAAAAGGGACAATGCTCATTTCATATATGCCAATGGGCAGAGATAGAAGCTATAATGACACAATTTTAAGACACGGATGACATGAATTTTCAAATAATCAGGGCTATCCCTTTCTTCAGAGCAGGGGTTTCTGGATTCTGTGGTTTCTCTGAGTTGATACTCAAATTCTTGATGTATGTACAAAAAGTATGGGCATTTTTCCTGGGGGAAAAATCCATAATTTTTATTAGATTCTTAGAGGGATAATGGTTAGAGGTTATAATGGATAACCCAATGATGGTTAAGAATCACCATTTTTAAAATGTCAGTATACCAAGACAAGGATTTTAGTTAGCAAATTTCAGTTGCTGGAATACATCAGTTAAGGTAGGCTTTTACATAGATTATGGTGGCTCAAACAGTAATGAATCTGCTGCAATGTAGGAGACCTGGATTTGATCCCTGGGTGGGGAAGATCCCCTGGAGAAGGGAATGGTCACCCACTCCAGTAATTTTGACTGGAGAATTTCATGGGCAGAGGGGCTATCTGCAGGCTGCAGTCCATGGGGTCGCAAAGAATTGGACACGACTGAAAAACTAACACTAACTTACTTTTACCTAGATTATACTACTTTGGTAATGAATGCAAAAAGAGCATTTTACTCATTTAAAATTACTGACGGTCCAGTATATGCCAACTGCTAAAGAAATAGCTTACACTCTACAAAGCAGAGACAAAAAAAAAAAAAAAAAACTAGTAAAATATGTAAGGAAATGTCATTTGATACAATAACGCCTTCAATCGAGAAAATAAAACATGGTGGAATAGGAAATTATGGGAGTGTAAAAAGTGACTTTTATTAGAGTCATCAGGGGAAGTCTCTGAGGAGATTACATTTAAGCTGAGCAATGAGAAGGACGCTGAGGAACTAACACTTCAGGAATGAAGAGAACAAAAACTGCAGTTTCTAAGATAAGAACACTATTATTACTTGAGTTCTTCGGAGAAAAAGCCATCTCTGATCGTCTCTCTATACAACATTTAGAAGAGTATCTCCCACCTGCATTGAAGAGAACTTATTCAAGACAATTTAGCATGATGAAAATTTAACATGGTAAGACACTATTGTAAACGAATCTTTAACCACTTAGGGTCATCGTGAATTTACTCTTCATTATCAAGAGACAAAGTGAGTAAAACCTTCAGGGTTTTGTAATAAGAGAAAGGAAAAAAAAGAAAACCCAACAAATGAGGTAGTTTGCTTTTTTTAAGAAGTTTCTCCCAGGGAGATAGTTTTACAAACATAAAGACTATCAAGCAAAGTCTATGAACAGAATTCTGGGTTGGATCTGCCCTTCACCCCTAGACCTTGGTGTTTTGCATTTCTTGTGTTTATCATCTATGATGTACAAGAGGGTGGAGTTACAGTCAATGTGCACAAATCAGAGGGAAGTACGTTTGAGTTCAAGGAGCTGTCCAACATCAACAGGTTGAATACTAGTGGAAGCACGAAAACTGTAAAACCGTGTCTCAAAGATGTTATACAGACAATTTCCAGAAGAAAGTTACCAGAACTTCACAATCTACAGAGAACTGTGCTAGTTCCTTCTCCTAGTCTTTGGCATTCCTGCCCTGTTACACTCACCCATTATGCAAACGCCCCAGAATGCAAACCACAGGGTGGATTTTTAACCACCACAAACATCATGCCAGTAACAAAGGATTAACAAATACTTGTTCAGGTAACGGGACACAGAACCATGTTCATCTCAGTAACTGAAATTCGGATTGTTAAAGTCTTCAAATTATATTTACGAGGCACAAAAAGAGCCTGAAGCAGTGACACCAAACTGAAAATACACAAGAAATTAAGGTTAACAATACCCAGTCCAACTATTTCATTAGAAAGCACGAGAGAAAGCACACGGACACCCTAACAAGGGGAATTCAAGTGGGAGACCTCCTCACTCAAAGCACTTGGGCAGATAGTGACTAGTTGAGTTAGGCCAACGAGGGGAAGGGGTGAGAGCAACCGGAGGGAATGTCCAGGCTCATCTGCGCGCGCTCCTGCAGGGGAAGGCCCGGAGGGATCTGGTCCAGCCGCTGCCCGCTGGGGCCAAGAGGACCCTGGCGCTTGGCACCTCCCAAACTCCGCGGGGCCGCAGACACCCCCCCCCCCCCCCCTCCCCGCGGCCGCCCTCCATCCAGTAGGGCTCTCGGCGCTCGTGCTCGCCCAGCGGCTCGGGGTGGCGGGGCCGGCCCGCGCTTACCTTCGGGCGCCGGCGGCGGCTCCTGCCGCTTTCCACGGGACAGGAAGGCCTTGGGCAGCAGCAGCGACACAGCCAGGACGAGTCCCGAGGCCAGGGCCACCCTCTGCACCGTGGAGTACGCCATGACCGCCCGCCCCCGCCGCAGGTGCGGGCTCCCGCCGGAACCGGAACCGCAGCGCCCGCGGCCTCCGCCGACCCCACCGAGCGCTGCGCGGACGGCGCCGCGCGAGGGACACGCGAGCGCGGCGCGTGGGGCTGACTCGCTCTTCCCGCGCGGTCCCCAGGTGTGCCGAATGGTACCCGCGCCCTCTCATTCGTACCAGCTAGAAACTCCTCCCTGTAACCCACGCCCACAGGGGCGTTCTACACCTAAACTACCGGTGGCCGCGCCCTTCCTTTCATCCCCATCACTACACTGCTCACTCCCCTCCTCAACCGCCCATCAATTAACTGGTTAAGCTTCCAGCCGCTCAAGCCCCGCGCATTCATTCTCCATCTGCAGCCCAAGGTGATAATGCTAAAACTCAGGTGTAAAGCGTTTAAAGCTCTCCATAGCTTCAAATCTTTGAAAAACTCCCCTTTATTCTCATATAAAGGTCCAACTGCTTTCTGTGACCTCAAGGCCCTCCCTTATCTGGTTCTACCTATGCGCCGTTCAAAATAGATCATTTGCTATTCCCTAACATATTTCTTGCTTTCCAGGAATCTTTGCTTATCCTGCTCACACTGCCTGGAAAATTCCTAACACATCTCCACTGCTAAAAACTTCTCTGAAGAATAGCTGAAAAGTACTGCCTTCATAAAACATTTTTAGCCGGCTTCTCCTTCCTCTGTGTCCCACAGTTCTTGTTACTGTCCTTATGAATTTCTTTAATAAACATTCTTTTGGTTCTTACTTTGTATCAATCACAGAAATGGCACTACAGAGTCTGATGAATAAGATAGGTTCCCTATAGGGTAGATAATCATAGAAACAAGAAAATGCAGCAAGTATTCTGGACTCTAGATCACTCAGTTCACTGAAAGGAGGAGAAATAAGGAAAGAGCTTCTGAAAGTAGGTGAAATTAGAGTGAGTGTTTAAAGAATGAGGAAGTTACTAGGCAGACAGGTGAGAGGAGTTCGAAGGATAGTCCAGGAAAAGTTTGCAAAGAAAGCAAAGACATGAAAGCTTGAAGCTTCCTTATATGCTGTGGAAACTATTAGTAATTCATTTTGGTTGTAATTCATTTAGGGTCAGTGACATAAAGTGATAAGGCAATATAAGCAGGAACTAGGTTATGAGAAGCTTAGATATAATTCCCAGTTAAATATGGCAGATGAAGGGCTTCCCAGGTGCTCCCAGTGGTGCAGGAGTACCACTATGGCCCTCGTGCCAATGCAGGAGATATAAAAGATGCAGGTTTGGTCCCTGGGTCAGGAAAATCCTCACGAATAGGAAATGGCAACCCACTACGGTATTCTTGCCTGGAAAATCCCATGGATAGAGGAGCCTACAGTCCCTGGGGTCGTAGAGTTGAACACAACTGAAGCAACTTCATGTGCACACACTCATGGCAGATGGAGCACACACATTTATCTTTGCTTTCTCCAGACACCTCACAAAAATGAAAAAAATAGTGTATCAACTAAAATACTAAAGAGGATGGGAAAAACCATGACAGCAGATAAAAATGTCAAAGTTTTTATAAGATGCAACATTATCTGATAGAAATAAAATGCCAGTTACTTATGTATTGGGTTGGTCAAACACTTTGTTTGGATTAAAAACCAGAGCAAAATTTTCAGTAAACCAATAATTTAAAATTTTCTAGTAGCTACACATTTAAAAAGTGAAAATAAACAGATGAAATTAATTAACCCCAAATATTATCATTTCCACATATGTAACACTAGTCACTCACATTTCAATGACTTAGTAGCCATATGCCTAGAGGCTACCATATTGAACAGTGCAGGTTTAGAGAATAAAAAGTGGAGTGCCTACAGAGAGAAAGACTCTAAGAAGCAAACCAATTTGACTTTCAGAACCTATAAATTCTTAGGAATTGAAAGTACTGAGTTCCTTTAAAGGCAAAGATGTAGAGTGGGATTGAATGAAGAAAGATTGGTTGAAAGTCTATGAAGAAGCAGTTGATATCCTCCAAGTCCTCAATTACTGTAGCCAGGGGACGCCCCTGCTAGCATCACTCAGGCATCATCATTATTATTGTCATCAATAGTACTAAAAGTTATTGAGCTTTTCCTATTGTCCAGGTATTTTCCATATCATGACAACTGATTCTGTTAACTTTATGAAGTAAGAAATATTATTATTTACCCACTTTACGTATGAGAAAACTAAGGAACAAAAAGCTGAAGCAACTTGCCCACAACTGCACAATATACATTGAAAGGTTTTATTTGAGTCCAGGCAGGCTTACTCCTGGAAATGGCAACCCACTCCAGTATTCTTGCCTGGAAAATCCCGTGGACAGAGCCTAGTGGACTACACTCCATGGGGTCTCAAAGAATTGGACATGACTGAGCACACATGCTTACTCCAGGACTTGCCCTCTTTAACTACCAGTTTTGCTTTCTGGAACCAGAGAAGCTCTGGGCTCACAGAGAGCAGATGCGTCTTAGGAAGGTGATGACTGATAGGATGTATCTTCTAAGAGACACAGAGGAATCTCAGATTACCCCCAAATTCTTGCTTGGGTGATTGGATAGACATTGACTTCATATAACAAGATTTTGAGAGCAGAAGAAACAAATTTATGAGAAAGATGAGTTCAGATTTTGACAAGTTGAGTTTGAGGGTCCATGAAGTGTCCAGGTGGGCTTCTCAGGTGGTGCAAGTGGTAAAGAATCTGCCTGCAAATGCAGGCAGACTTGTGGATCCAGTCCCTGTGCCGGGAAGATGCTCTGGAGAAGGGCATGGCAACCCACTCCAGTGTCCTTGCCTGGAGAATCCCATGGACAGAGGAGCCTGGAGGTAGCTATCCAGTTGGATAGATGGGTCTGAAGCTCAGAAAAGATGTTTGGACTGGAAATAAAAATAGAAATGATCAGTCCATCAATTGTAAATGAAGTCTGGGAGAAGATAACATCAGCCAGAATGCTCATGTAAATAATAAGCCACAATGGAAATTTGGGTTACACCCTTTTATTGAAGTTACCAAGTATTATGACAAAAGTGGGATGGAAAAGAAGACAGTGATTTAGGTGTTAAAGTTGAATGAATGAAGACGCTGGAAGGTGACAGGAACAGAGAGTATAATGAGCAGTCAGATGACCTTCTCTTTAAGGAGTTGCAGTTGGTTTTTAGAGTAGGTGTAGCAGTGGTGGTGGGCTTTCCTGGTAGTTCAGTGGTAAAGGATGCAATGCAGGAGATGTGGGTTCGATCCCTGGGTCAGTACGATCCCCTGGAGAAGGAAGTGGCAACCACTCCAGTATTCTTGTCTGGAAAATCCCGTGGAGAGAGAGGCCTGGTGGGCTACAGTCCATGGGGTCACAAAGAGTCGGACATGACTTAGCGATTAAACAATAAGCAGTGGCTGCAGTGACCACTCAGAGGCATACTTCTAAGTGCTTTATGTACAAAAATACATTGATGTTTATACAGAACTTCCTGAATATTTGCCAGTTCTTATCAGTAACTGCATGCATGCAAAGTCATTTCAGAAGTGTCCAACTCTTTGCGATCCAATGGACTGTAGCCCCCCAGGCTCCTCTGTCCATGGGATTCTCCAGGCAAGAGTACTGGAGTGGGTTGTCATGCCGTCCTCCAGGGGATCTTCCCACCCAGGGATTGAACCCACATCTCTTAAGCCTCCTCCATTAGCAGGTGGGTTCTTCACCATTAGCACCACCTGGGAAGCGCTATCAGTAACTACTTGGTCTAATTCTATTGTTTGTGGTTTTACACTCAGAACAAACTTTTTTCCCTTTCACCTGCAGTCCCGCTGCCGAGGAACTTGTAAATTGTTCCCTAGCAGCTCCTCCTATGTTGCTGGCATTCTTACCTTCATGATAACTACCTTCCCAATACTCCTGATTTACCTCCTTTCGTCTTTCTTAACACCCAATTTCAGAACAGAAACAAACCGCTCATGGGCCACAAGATCCAGGGAAGAGAACCTACCTTCCTCTGACGTGCAGTAAGTGGTTAAGAGGGGCTCTCTCAGCCTTAGGCCCTATAAGAGGGGAGCTCTTTTTGCCTCCTCCTTGGAATCTATTTCCATTCTGCTTTGTGATGACCAGCAGGGCTCCCTGATATGAGTCCCTCAAGGCCCTGCAGCTGGAGGCACTTAACTGCAGCTGCTTCCAACTGAGCCTCCCTGGGAGGCCTGAACTGTTCCTCCATGAGGGACATCAAAAAGCCACTCAGCCTTAAGTCATATTCATAGTCGTTGATCATAGCCTAATGTTTAGCCTGCTGTCAGTAAGCGGTTGACTTACTTCTGTGACTTATATTAGTGATTTTCAAACTTGATTTTTTTTTTTCTGATGACAGATCTTGAATCCAGAAAGCACAGTAAGGAGAAAGTTTGGGAAGTCAAGGATAGGAGATGGAGTCAGAGTGAAATATGTGCTGAGCAGTACACCATTAGCTCTGTTTCTCTGGGGAACTTTAATACGGTGACTTTGGCTATTTCTGAAAATGTAATTCTTCTATTTTTGAGGCTTCTTTGTCCCAGGGGAGACTCCAAGGCAGTACCTTGGCCTCTGAAAACAATTTTAAAAAGAGCCCATAAGAAACCATGGCAAAAAAAAAAAAAAGAAAGAAACCATGGCAGCCCACTGTAGAGTCACAGAACTTATTAAAGGCAGAAATCAGGGTGGTGAGCAGGGAAGTGAGACCCAAATATCCAGAACACTGAGCAGAAGGGAAGAAGGCATGTAACTCCAAAGCACAGAGTGGAAAGGCTAATGGAGGCAGGCAAGAGATGGGATAGGACCCACAGGAGAGGCTATATTGGACCAGGGCCTTGAGAGATGCATGAAATTTCTATCAGGGATAAGGAGATTTGATAAACACCTTTTGAATACTCTTTCTTTGTCAGATGTTATCCACATAGAAAACCTCACTTTCTCAATGTTGAATCCAACAAACTGTATTTCCCCTGGCCACTGGGGTGCCCATACGTAACTCTGTTTCCCAGTCAGATGAACCCAGATTTCAGTTTGGAAGTTATCTATGAGAGGAAATGTCAATAACAGCAGCCTGGGCTACTTTTTAAGATATGTATGTATTTTTTATATATATTTATGTATATATATATATTTCCTTACTTGGCTGCTTGGGATCTTAGGTGTGGCATGCAGCATCTTTCACTGTGGCATAGGGGCTCTAGAACATGCACGCAGTAGTTGCTGCAAGTGGGCTTAGTTGCCCCATGGCTGATTTTAATTTCCTGACTAGGGATTGAACCTGAGTCCCCTGCATTGGAAGGTGGATTCTTAACCACTGGACCACTGGGATTGTCTCTAGGCTGTCTTTTTTTTTTTTTTTTTTTTTTGATGGCTGTAGGTGGTAGCAGAAGAGGATATTCCTGCAGTTGGTGGAGGCCCTACGTAGCTTCCTAAAGACAGAGCGGTGGCCCTGCAGGTTTGGGGCCAGTGGCAGCTCCCTTTCAAGGTTAGTTCTGTGGAGTTCTTTCCAGCTACCTCTGGGGGCTATTCCAAACTTCAGAGTGCCAGTTTTCTCACCTGTGAAATGGAGTCTATGTCACCGCCCTCCCCATTCTCCCTCCTGTGAGCTAACACATGTGATGGAACCTGGAAGGCAACTGTGTGTGAGACAAAGACAGCAGTAGGATCTACAGCTCAAAGTAAATCCAGTGAAAACAAATTGGAATTGGGAAAGGGTAGATGGTTTTGCAGGGAAATGTATAGGGAGGAAGCTTCTAGAAGGCCCACATTCCTCACCCTGAAGCTTTACCGAACTGGAGATGCGCAGGTGAAGGTCAAGGGCATGAAGATCCAGACTTCCTGGTGGCGAGGGGTCGAGGTGAGAATGTCCTTACTGCTTTGCTACCAGTGATCCTCGCTGGCCCCTGCCTCTGGTGACACAGAGCAGAAAGAAGTCACAGTTGGATACCTTGGGCCTTTCAGCCTTCAATGAGAAGAAATAGTCTTTGGCTTCAATTAATTAAGCAAACTGATAGAAATTCCCCACTAAAGTCACACTTTGCATATCCATAATCTGTGCATTACATTTTCTGTATACTTTACCCCTGGGTAAAAATTGGTGAGCATTTAAATGCTTCCTCACATAATCTTGCTAAAGCACACTCTTGCCTATAAATATTCATGCCACTGCCAAAACATTTGCAGGCTTTCCCCAAAGGTGAAATGTGTGTAATGTACTTTGTCTTCTGGGTATAAATATTATCCAATACATTTTAGTTAATATGAATACACTAATTATTCCTGTAACCCTTTTAAAAAGGGTCATCTTCATGATGTGAATTTTTAAAAAATGTAATTACAGTAATTGGATACTTAATCTAATTAAAATTTGCTTTATCTTTAATGGGAATTTTTCTAAAGAGGCTGAACGACAATTGGCTTTTTGATAATGACTGTTTTCTTTCTACAGGGAGATCAAGTTGGTGAAAACTGGCGAACCAGGCTGTTTTGTGTCTGTCAGTGACTTTCTCCTTACGACTTGGTCCTTGAGTAGTGAATGGCTTTGGTAACTGAAGAGGATGGAGGAAAGGACCAAGGAAACCTTTCCCATTCCAACAGCTGAAGCTCCTCACCTTCCTAGGAAGCAGCCCTCTTCTGGCCCTATGTCTGGTCCATCATGGGCATGTGACCTAAGCCAGCTAGATCAGGGTTCCTCCAGGGCTTGCTGGACCTGGAGCCAGAAGAGAGGCAGCTCCACACTGCTTTGGGGACCATGGCACTGGAAGGAGTTGTGGATGTTACACGTGTGCCACCATATCCCTTGACACGGTGACTCTTGAGGTCATCTGCTGAAGATCCTATAAGCCATTTGGGTATCTCTGTGTCTCTCTGCATAAGGCCATTCTCTGGTATGGGGAGCAAGCTAGGCTTGCTAGAGAGCTCCCATTCCCAGAGCAACTCTCAAACAATGAAGGAAAGGAGCTGGTAGGTAGATCCATGCCTCAGCCTCCTTGCTCCAGGTGGACAATCTGAAGGGTTCTCCACACATTCCTTCTGAGGCCTGCTAGTGGGATTGGACTCCACTCCAGCTGTAACTGCTCAGCCATACATCCATGTGGGAGCTGTCCTCCTTTGTCTCACTTCCCCACTCCCTCATGATATTTCTTGAGATCATCTCCCCAGTAGAGCGAGCAGTGCACCCAAACTCTTGCCTCGGGGTCTGCTTTGGGGGAGCCCAAACTAAGACAGATGCACGGTTGGAGTTTCCAAGTAACTATTCTCCACTGTGTGGAATAGGCTTTTCTGAAGGAGGAGAGTGAAACCAGAGGAAATGAGCAGAAACGGGGTGGATAGAGAGAAACTGGTGGTATTGAGCCTGGTTCTACCAGAGGACTCTCCTTGCTCCTGCTCCTCTGATTTCTTGAGCTGTCCTGAACCCTTCCCACCATATCAACCAATATTTTGGTGTGTGTTCAGCTTGCTTGAGTTGGACTTCCATCTCTTGAAACTGAAAGTATCATGACTCTTGCAACCAACAAGTGACTTTGCATGCAAAACATTTAGAATAGAGCTTGCCTCAGTTTAAATGCTACTACCATGACTGCTACTATTATTATTAACTGCCTATAATTATTATTCAAAGTCTAACCTGCTTCCAGAAATGACTATGGATCAATGACCTAGAGCCTAGAAAGGAGTCATAAAGAAGTCAGTTTAATTCTAGCCAATTCCCTCTCTTTTGTCTTTTTTCATAATTTGATTGGATTGATGTCCACTTTCTCTCTCACTGGGAGTTATTTATGTAATCAATAACTATAACCTTACTGTCTTCTTATTGATCACTAACAACAAGCAATTAAATATTATTCTATCTTTTAAAGGATCCCATTGGTTTTGCTGTCATTTTGTTTCCAAATCTGAGTGGCTTAGACAGACTTCTCAGCATGAATGCCCAGTTAAGGTTCAAGTCATGGCAGCTCTGACTGGCTGCATGGTTATAGTAGGACTGTTGAAAGCCCCATCTAATTTTTAACTATGTTTTATGATTGCACTGCCATAAAGACAAATATATTAGTGTTATATATTAAGACACTTTGGGAACTTCCATGGAAGTCCAGTGGTTAAGGCTCCATGCTCCCTGGTTGGCGAGCTAAGATTCCTACATGCCAAGCAGTGCATCCAAAAAAATATAAAGACACTTTCTACCTAAAAATTCTTCTTTCCTTCTAAGAGAAATTAAAACATTTTAGTAACATTCAGTTCAGTTCAGTTGCTCAGCCGTTTCTGACTCTTTGCTACCCCGTGGACCACAGCACACCAGGCCTCCCTGTCCATCCATCACCAACTCCTGGAGTTTACTCAAACTCATGTCCATTGAGTCGGTGATGCCATCCAACCATCTCATCCTCTGTCGTCCTCTTCTCCTGCTTTCAATCTTTCCCAGCATCAGGGGCTTTTCAAATGAGTCAGCTCTTCACATCAGGTGACCAAAGTACTGGAGCTTCACCTTCAACATCAGTCCTTCCAATGAACACTCAGGACTGATCTCCTTTAGGATGGACTGATTGGATCTCCTTGAAATCCAAGGGACTCTCAAGAGTCTTCTCCAACACCACAGTTCAAAAGCATCAATTCTTCGGCACTTCAGCTTTCTTTATAGTCCAGGTCTCACATCCATACATGACTACTGGAAAAACCATAGCCTTGACTCGACGGACCTTTGTTGGCAAAGTAATGTCTCTGCTTTTTAATATGCTGCCTTGCCTAGGTTGGTCAAAACTTTCCTTCCAAGAAGTAAGCATCTTTTAATTTCATGGCTGCAGTCACCATCTGCAGTGACTTTGGAGCCCCAAAAAATAAAGTTAGCCACTGTTTCCACTGTTTCCCCATCTATTTGCCATGAAGTGATGCGACCAGATGCCATGATCTTAGTTTTCTGAATGTTTAGTAATGCAGCTGCTACTTTTTTCCCCTGTTTTCCATCACATATAACAGATTTTAATAGTATCAAGCATCCTAGAAGTAAAATGTTGCCATTTTTAGAGAAGTTGCCAGCAGATGTGTGTGTGTTTTGGGCATAGCAGAATACTTGATCTTGACAGAGGAAAAATGCTTCCATGAAACTTTTGGTTAGGCACAGGCAAGGCCCAGAGGGTAGTCTGAACTGGAAACAATGAAGACCAAGGGGCTTTTCTGAATAAATTCAAGTGGTGTTTTCTTTCAATGAGAGGTTGCTATACTGACTCTTTCTGGCAGCCCAGAGACAGGAATTTGATAGCCTCAGGTCTGAGTAAAAGAAAACAATGTTTGAAGGTTGGTGATTTGTGGAGGAGCTTGGGTTAATAGAGAATTAGCTGGGAAAGAACTCCTGGGATGGGCGATGCCTGGTAGACTATGGATTTATTATGGTGATATCCTAGTTTTCCTCCTGCATTGATTCCTCTTATGATTTCTTCAAGCCTTTAGAAAAGTCTATGACATACCATGTCTGTGTCACTGATGCTTTGAGCAGGGACATGTCATTTTGTAAGGCCAGGGCAGAGGTAGCAGCATTTTATCAGGGGAGAATTCTAATCCCTGGTGGCTCAGTGGTAAAGAAACTGCCTGCCAATGCAGGAGTCTCAAGAGACGTGGTTTTGATCCCTGGGTCTGGAAGATCCCCTGGAAAAGGAAATGACAACCCACTCCAGTATTCTTGCCTGGGAAATCTCACAGACAGAGGAGCCTGGCAGGCTATAGTCCGTGGAATTGCAAAGAGTCGGTCACAACTTAGTGACTAAACAACAACAGCCAAGGTGACCTGAAGCAATGTGAATGGAGGGCTGCAGGCTACTCAGGTGAATGCAGAGAAGCAGGCTGCAGTGTGTCTGGTCAAGAATGCACTTAAGACTAATTCTGTTTCTCCCAAATGCATGGGAAGATGGTGATCCCTCCAGGGAAGAGGCAAAGAGAGGGATTAGATCCTGCTCTGAGGTTAGGGGTCCCAAGCAGCCCGGGTTCATAAATATCCTCACCTTTCTTAGCACATCTCCTGAGAGTCTCTACCAGCTACTTGGCCTCCTTGCTGTCACTCACGTATGCCTGGGCAGTGTCACCCTGAACCCTTGCACTGTGTTCCCTCCTGGGATGGTCTTGCCCCAGATATCTGCATGGCTTGACCCCTCACCGCCTTCAAGTCTATGCTCAAATGTCACTTTTATCAGGAAGACTTTCCCTGGCCAATCTTTTTAAAGTAAAACACTCCTTAGCCCCTGTTGTGCTTTATTTTCCTCTATGCCACTTGTCTTAGTTTTTTCGGGCTGCTGTAAGAAAGTTCCAGAGACTTAGAAACAACAGAACTCTATTTCTCACAGCTCTGGAGATTGTAGCTCTGAGAACAGGGCCTTGGCCTTGGCTGATTTGGTGTCTAGTGAGAGCCTGCTTCCTAGTTCATGGATATCTGTCTTTTCTGTGTTCTCACGGGAAGAGTCAAGGGACCTCTTTGGGGGTCTCTTTCATAAAGGCACTAATCTCACTAATGAAGCTCATCACCCTCTTGATTTAATTACCTCCCGAAGTCTCCCCATCCAAATACCATCACACAGAGGGTTAGGTTTCAACATATGAATTTCAGGGGGACATATTCAGTCTATGAGAAGGGCACAGCAATCCACTGCAGTAATCTTGCCTGGAGAATCCCATGGACCAAGGAGCCCGGTGGGCTACAATCCATAGAATTGCATAGAATCGGACGTGACTGAAGCCACAGAGCGCATTCAGTCTCTAACATCAACTTACCACATTCTTCAGCTTTTTATTAAATACTTTCGGTTGTCTCCTGCCCCTCCCCTCTAGAGTACAAGCTGCCTGAGGGCAGGGAGTTTGCTTGCTTTGCAAGTTATGCTTGCTTGCATAACCAGTTTCTAGAACAGTACCTGGCACATGGTAAACTTCAGTAATCTTCGGATGAATGAATGAAGATGTGTTTTGGGAAAACTAAAACTAAATTGACTGGAAATAAGTTTATATGCCTATTATATACCAGTTGAAAACCACAGCTGAGTAAATAAAGTGGTAACAGGTTTACACAGAATGACTGATTATCCACATTCTCATGTTTGACTTAAATGGTGTATATCATGCTGTGGCTGGGGTGGGGGCTGGGGGGCATGCGTGCATGCTCAGTCGTGTCTGACTCTTTGCAATCCTATGGACTGTAGCCTGCCAAGCTCCTCTGTCCACAGGATTCTCCAGGCAAGAATACTGGAGTGGGTTGCCATTTCCTTCTCCAGGGGATCTTCCCTACCCAGTGATCAAACCTGTGTCTCCTGCATTGGCAGGCAGATTCTTTACCACTGAGCCATCCAGGAAGCCCTGTGCTGTGGCTGGGTGGTTTATAACGATGTTCTGTAGAAAGTCAGGTGCTGCAGGGCTTCCTTCGATGTGTATTCTGAATTTTATTTTTAGATATATTTTTAACTACTTGAGAATAGAACAGATTTGAATGCAGTATACATTAAATTTGAATACAATGACAATTTCTGATGTGTTAATGAGCACTGTCAGGTTAACTCATCCAAAAGAAGTATAGCCTGAGGATAAAGATTCTTCATTCTTCTGCCATTGATATAAATATATTTGGACTTCTTATAAATGTGTTCATAAAAGATGATAAGTTTGGAGTTCTTCATTTGTGACACTTTATTCAATAAGGAATGCAAACAGATAACTTTGGTGATTCTCTTTTGAAAAAAGTTTTCTACTGTTTACTTTCAAGCTTCTGAAACAGGTTAATTGAAGATTATCCTGAGGTTGCAAGGTGAACTTAAAATATATTGTCATTTTCACTACATTCCTCTAGCATCAGAATGTTCTGACTACTATGTGATCAAAACAAAAGGCAGAAATAAATTGGGTGCCAAAACCGGTAAGAGGCAGAAACTCTCCTCAATAGCCCTTGCTTTCAGTACTTGTTGAAATTGTAATTATTTGGGTGGTCTTCTTTTGTTTTTGTTTTTCTTAGGAAACTGATGCAGCTATGTGGACGGATAAACTATTGCCACCACAAGGCTACAATCTCATGTTTTTATAAAGTCTTGGTACCCTATAGATCTTTATACTCTCCCCCACTTTCTGGGTTGATACAGCTGTTCATTTCCATCAGGGCTTTGAATGTGGAAAACTGAATCATGGGTTTGTTTGTTTGTTTTTAAAAATTGACAGATGTAAAATTCACTTTTGTTCCTGTGAGTTTTTACAGGTGTGTGTGTGTGTGTGTGTGTGTGTGTGTGTGTGTATGTGTGTGTGTTTAGTCACTCAGCTGTATCTGAGTCTTTGAGATCTCATGGACTGTACCCTGCCAAGCTCCTATGTCCATGGGATTCTCCAAGCAAGAAAACTGGAGTGTGTTGCCATTCCCTTCACCAGGGAATCTTCCCATTCCCAAACCAGGAATCGAACCCAGGCCTCCCAGATTATAGGTGGATTCTTTACTGTCTGAGCTACCAGGGAACGTAGATTCTTATAACCACCACCTCAGGATACAGTTCTAGCATTCCAGAGAATTCCCATGTGCTGCATCTTCGTTTTCAGATCCTCACTCTATACCTTCTCCTGGCAACTACTCATTTGTTTTCTGTTTCTATGCTTTTGCCTTTTTTAGAATGTCTTATAAATGGAACCAGGCAGTAATCTTTTGAGACTGATTTCTTTCACTTAACCAAATGCATTTGAGACTCATCCAAGTTGGTGTATCATAGTTCATTGCTTTTTATTGCTGAGTGGTATTCTCTCATATGGATATAGCACATTTTAGCTATTCACCCATAGAAGGACACTTGAGTTATTTTCAGTTTTTGGTGATTAAGAAATGTTGCTATGAGCATTTGTGTACAGGTTTTTGTGTGAACATGGTTTTCATTTCTCTATGATGAATACAAAGAAATGGGATTCGGAGAAACTGCTACACTACGTTTTCCAGAAGATGGAATTATTTTGCTTTTATACCAGAAATGTTTGAGAGTTCTAGTTGCTCCGCAGCCTCATCAGCAGTTGGTATTGTCAGTTTTTCTTTTTTAATTTTATCCACTCTAATCTGTATATATTAGAGTGTCATGATATTTTGAATTTATATTTATCTAATGACTAGTGGTATTGAAAGCACATCCTTTCATGTGATTATTTGGTAAAGTGTCTATCTAAAACTTTTGCCATTTGAACAATTATATTGCTTTCTTATTGTTGAGTTTTCAGAATTCTTTTCATATTCTGGGTACAAGCCATTTATCTGGTGTATGATTTGCAAATATTTTCTGCCAACCTGTGGCTGATATTTTTCTTCTTTTAAAAGTATCCTTTAGAGAGAAAAAGTTTCTAATTTTGATAAGTTCCAACTTATCAGTATTTTCTCTTCTGGGTTGTCCTTTGGATTTTTTATCAGGAATTCTTTGCCTAACTCGAGGTCAAGCAGATTTTCTCCTTTGTTTACTTCTGTATCTTTTATAGTTTTACATTTACGTATATTATCTATTTTGAGTTCATTTTTTATATGGTTGCTTTTAATTCTTGACATTTCAAAGTGATCATTTGTTTTAATTGTTTACTTTTTATTTTTTAATTTTTAAAAACTTATTTACTTTTTATTGAAGGATAATTGCTTTATAGAATTTTGCTGTTTTCTGTCAAACCTCAACATAAATCAGCCATAGGTATACATATAGCCCCTCCCTTTTGAACCTCCCTCCATCTCCTCCCCATCCCACCCCTCTGGATTGATACAGAGCCGCTGTTTGAGTTTCCTGAGCCAGACAGCAAATTCCCATTGGCTATCTATTTTACATATGGTAGTGTAAGTTTCCATGTTACTCTTTCCATACATCTCACCCTCTTCTCCCCTTTCCCCATGTCCATAAGTCTATTCTCTATGTCTGTTTCTCCATTGTCGCCCTGTAAACATTTTTTCTAGACTCCATATATATGCGTTAGAGTGCAGTATTTATCTTTCTCTTTCTGACTCACTTCACTCTGTATAATAGGTTCTAGGTTCATCCACCTCATTAGTACTGACTCAAATGTGTTCCTTTTTATGGGTGAGTAATATTCCATTGTATATATGTACCACAACTTCTTTATCCATTCATCTGTCGATGGACGTCTAGGTTGCTTCTATGTTCTAGCTATTGTAAATAGTGCTGCAATGAACAATGGGATACATGTTTCTCTTTCAATTTTGGTTTCCTTGAGGTATATGCCTAGGAGTGGGATTGCTGGGTCATATGGTGTTTTTATTCCTAGTTTTTTAAGGAATCTCTATGCTGTCTTCCATAGTGGCTGTATCAATTTACATTCCCACCGACAATGCAAGAGCGTTTCCTTTTCTCCACACCCTCTCCAGCACTTATTGTTTGTAGACTTTTTGATGATGGCCATTCTGACCAGTATGAGGTGATATCTCATTGTAGCTTTGATCTGCATTTCTCTAATAATGAACAATGTTTTCATCTTTTCATGTGTTTCTTAGCCATCTGTATGTCTTCTTTGGAGAAATGTCTGTTTAGGTCTTTTCCCCACTTTTTGATTGGGTTGTTTGTTTTTCTGATTTTGAGTTATATGAGCTGCTTGTATATTTTGGAAATTAATCTTTGTCATTTGTTTCATTTGCTATTATTTTCTCCCATTCTGAGGGTTGTCTTTTCACCTTGCTTATAGTTTCCTTTGCTGTGCAAAAGCTTTTAAGTTTAATCAGGTCTCACTTGTTTACTTTTTGCTTTTATTTCCATTACTCTAGATTATACTGCAAAGCTACAGTCATCAAGACAGTATGATACTGGCACAAAAACAGAAATATAGACCAATGGAACAGGATAGACAACCCAGAAATAAACCCATGCACCTATGGGTACCTTATTTTTGACAAAGGAGGCAAGAATATACAATGGGGCAAAGACAGCCTCTTCAATAAATGGTGCTGGGAAAATTGCATATCTAATGTAAAAGAATGAAATTAGAACACTTCCTAACACCATACACAAAGATAAACTCAAAATGGATTAAAGACCTAAATGATTTACTTTTTTTTAAAGATAGGGATTTTGTTTTTATAAAACTAATACATGTCTATTTTAAGAAACAATGCAGGGTACAAAGAAGAAAGCTAATATCCATTCTAAACTATGCTAATTTTGAATAACCAGATTTTGTTGAAGAAGAGATTTCACCTTGTTTATAACCTGATTTATTAGACTTTCATCTAAGGCTTTGGGGTTATATGCTTAAGAAAGCTTTCCTCACTTTAAGAATTTGAAAAGCATCCATCCATGTCTCCTCTTGGTATTTTTATGATTCTATGCTCCACAATTATATTAGATCCACCTGGAATTTACTTTGCTAATTGAACAAAGCAGGAATCCTGCTTCTTCTTCCCATCCTCCTCCCCACCCACTCCCAAGGAAAGACTAGCTAGTGAATGAGCACTCTTTATTGAATAACACAATATTTTAATCACTGATTCAGAATTCTACCTTTATTATAAATGCACATATATGTTTTGACTTCTCTCTGGACTCTCCATTCTGGGTCAATGCTGCTGCTGCTGCTAAGTCACTTCAGTCGCATCCGACTCAGTGTGACCCCATAGACAGCAGCCCAACAATCGTCTATCATGCCAGTAGTGTACTGTTTTATTTACCAAAGCTTTATGTTTTATTTTCTGGTAGAGCTCATTAATTCTCTTTTCTCTTGTTATCCAGAGTTTTACTGCCTATTCTTATATTTTTCCAGATTAACTTTAGAATCATTTTCTAAACTGATTGTTAGCACTGGTATCACAATTAATGTATCAATTCATTTATTAATGATTATAATCTTTATAAAATTGAATTTTTCCAGCCAAATACCAGTATACTAGTTGTATCATTCATTCTAGTCTTTTAATTCCTCAGGCGAAGTTTATAGTTCTGAACATTTTCTCTTAAATGTATTTCTTTGTTGTTATTTGAATGTGAACTTCTCCCCAGTGTTTTTCTTTAACTTGTTGTTTTTCACATAGAAAGAATATGATTTTATATGTCAATTTTCTAATTGTCACTTATCATTTTTTGTTTCCATTGAATTGTCTGGATTTTTCACATTGTTTAAAAATAACCATAATTTTACCTCTTCTTTCCAATCTTATCTTGTATCAATTTCTCTTGGCTATTTGTATTGGTCAGTTTTGGCCCCCAAAGATGGCGGAGTTGAGGGACCTTGGGCTCAGCTTTTCTCACTAGCACACTAGGGATACAACTAACTGCTCAACAGCTACTGATGGAAGGACTGGAGCCTGCCCCCAGAGATGTTCTGCATCCAAGAATATAAAAAAGAAACCACAGTGGGATGGTAGGAGGGGTTCACTTGCAATATGGTCAAATCCCATACCCCCTAGGTAGGCAATACACAGGCTGGAGAAGAATTATATTGCAGAAGTTCTCCCATAGAAGTAAGAGTTCTGAGCCCTGTGTCATGCTCCCCAGCCTGGGGGTCTGGCACGAGGGAGGGGAGGAACCCTCAGGACACAGTAGCTTTGATGGCCAGCAGGGCCTGATTAGAATTGTGGTGCTAAAGGAGACCCCTGAGAGTCCCTCAGACAGCAGCGAGATCAAAGCAGTCAATCCGAAAGGCAATCAACCCTGAATATTCGTTGAAAGGACTGATGCTGAAGCTGAAGCTCCAATACTTTGGCCACCTGATGCAAAGAGCCAACTCACTGAAAAAGACCCTGATGCTGGGAAAGACTGAATGCAGGAGGAGAAGGGGGTGACAGAGGATGAGATGGTTGGATGGCATCACTGACTCAATGGACATGAGTTTGAGCAAACTCCAGGAGATGGTGAAGGACAGGAAGGGCCGGCATGTTGCAGTCCATGGGGTCACAAAGAGTCGGACACGACTGAGTGGCTGGACAACAACCATCTCTGGCCTGTAGCCAGACTCCAGGAACCAGCTCTGCCTGCCAGCAGTCCTGCGCTAACCCCGGGCCCTGGTTTACCTGCCAGTGGGTGGGCAGCAGCCCCAAAGTCTTCAGGACCCTGACTCTGCCTAGCAGTGAGCCAGTACCAGCCCCAGGTCCCCAAAGTTTCCACAACCAGCCACTTTGTGGTTAGGCCCTGCTTAAAGAGCAGCCAGCAGCATGCACAGGAGGCAGAGCCTGGCAACCAACCAGACTAGGGGCCAACCAAGCCCAGCAGACCACCCACATAGTCAGCCCAGCACAAGAGATGGAACCACACCGCCCTCTCAGGGGGAAGGGAAGTCGCTCAGTTATGTCCGACTCTTCGTGACCCCATGGACTGTAGCCCACCAGGCTTCTCCATCCATGGGATTTTCCAGGCAAGAATACTGGAGTGGGTTGCCATTTCCTTCTCCAGGGGATCTTCCCAACCCAGGGATCGAATCCAGGTCTCCCGCATTGCAGGCAGACGCTTTAACCCTCTGAGCCACAAAGGAAGCCCAACCCAAGAGCATATAGCTTGGGGGATGAGAGTGGGGGGTGCACTGCTGGGATGTGTAGGATGCCTCCTACAGAGTTGGCCAGTTTTCCAAGGAAGAGAAATAGAACTGACCTACCACAGACATAAAAATACAAATAACAACTTAGAATGAGGTGGCAGAGGAATATGCTTTAGATGACGGAACAAGATAAAACCCCACAAGAACCACTAAGTGAAGTGGAGATAGGCAGTCTGTTTAAATTAGTCTATAACTGCACAACAGTGTTAAAAAATAGTAGTGATAGAGTATATTCTGGTCTTATTTTTAATTTGATAGAAATTATTCTATTGTTAAACAGTAAACAACAATAAAAATGATGCTAACTTTTAGTTTGAGGACATGTATCTGGATGTGTTAATATGGTAAATTGTACTTTCTAATTTAAAATCACACTTGCATTTTCTGGCATGCATTTCACTTGATAATCGTGTAATATATGCTAAGTTCTATTTGCTAATGTTTTATTTAAGATTTTTGCTTTGTTATTCAAAAGTGAGATTAATCTATAGTTGTTTTTGTGCTTTGTCCTATTTTGCTATCAATAATTTATTATCTTTGTTACAAATAACCTGGAGCTTCCTTTTCTTTTTATGCAGTAGAACAGTTCAACTCCAGAATTATTTGTTCCTCAGAGGTTGGAAAAAATTCACTTCTGAAACTGTTTGTATACATGCAAGTGTGTGTATACATACAGGAGAATCTCTTTTTTGACAATTTTCTCAATACTTTCTATGATTATTAACATATTGTTAGTCAATGTTTATAATAGCTTCTAGAAGTAATTTCACAACTTTAAAAATATATTAGTATATAATTGTAACATTTAAAAATTATAATTATTTTAATTTTCTACTTACTTGTGGTTATTTCCCTGTTTTGTATAGTATTTCTTTTTAAATCTGATTATTTTATTTTAGTCTTTTTGTCAATTGGGCAGTTAATAAGTTGTTCTTAATGAATTAATTTCTACTTTTATTATTTTCTTCTTGCAACTTTTCTTAGGATATTTTTTCCTAGTTTGTTTAGTTGGATGCCTAAGTCATTTATTTTAATTGTTTCTTGTCTACTGTTTAACATGTGGCTGAGACAGTGCTCACTGGAAATGTATGTGCTATTTACCTACATATCACAGAGCCCTTGAAGTTTGGTTTCAGCCACTAGATTTGCAGCTCTAGCCAATGGACTGTAAGCACAAGTGATGTATGTTTAGTTTGAACTGAGCCAATATGTTTTCTCCCTCCTCTTCTTTATGCTTTTGCCACAGTCTTGTAGGCCTTGTATTCTAGGTGGCTCAGCTACAAGGCAAAAATCCTGTAAAAATCCTGCATCGCTAAGTAACTGAAACAGGCAAACAAGAAATAACCTTTATTGTGTTAAACCACTGCAATTTGAAGGTTTGTCTATAGTGCTAGCTTTTAGTTACTTATCTTGTCCAGAAATGTATTTGAGGCTATGACTCTTCCTCTGAGTATAGCTTTAGACATATTCAAATATTTTGATATGCAATTAAAATACTGAATTTTTTCCTGCTCAAAGATACATGTCCCATTTGCTCAGTCTCACAGCTGCAAGATACATCTGCTCAGCTTAGTTCTTCAAATCCCAGTCTGGCCAGAACTTTAGGTCCTCCCTCCACTTAAGTCAGTCTGTAAATGCGAACTGTGATAGCCGAGCAGACCTCTCCTGAGCCTACTGCCTCTGTGCCTACTTGCTTCTGCTTGAATGCCATGCCCTGCCAGGTTACCAGTTCGAGGCTCCATCTCTTCTTCACAAATCTGCTTCTTCTCCTTTGGCCTTGGCATTTTCAATCTATGCCTCTGGTGACTTGAGGCTTTCCTATAGATTACCTTGGATGTGGCTCACTCCTTCAGATGGCTTCAAGCAGCTGGTGCCCCAGCCCAGCCCGGCCAGCTCAGGAAGGAGGCGTGGGGAAAAGGCCATCCTCAGGTTTCCCTGCAGGCCGCCATCCACTCTCATTCCTCTTCCTTCTCATGCATTCTCTATTGGGAGCATGCTGCAGTGAGTGGGCGCTTGGGGAGGTCTAGGTGGTCCCAGCCCTCAGTCTGGTATAATGACGGCTTTCTGCAGCCCTGGAGGGAGCCCCGAAGGGGGATGGAGACAAGAGTGCTGCAGCTGCCACCGTTTTCACAGCTTTTCAACAATCTGTATTCTTGGGCCTTTTCCTTAAGAGGGAGTGTGAGAATACATATGATTTATAATGTAAACAATATACACTGACAGGATGAGAATGAATAAAAGATGAATAAATAAAAGCACAAGAATAAATAAGCCTCCCACCTTGGCCTCGCTCTGAGCATCAAGGAAACCAGTAGGAACTCACAGCAGGACAGGGCAGCGGGTGGTGGCTGCTGCCTCAGCATTCTTACTCGCCAGCAGGCTAGGAGGCCTCCCACCTCCTGTCCCAGAGCCCCCTGTCTTTAAGCAGTTCCTACGATAGGAGCTGACCTCTTCCAACTGGGGCTGAGTGGTACACAGAAAAAGCCCAGGACAGACACACACTAGCATCGCAACCTGAAGTAGGTCAGCAACCCTCTCCTCTGCTCCCCTCCAGGCCTCACTTTCCCATCCATAAAGGAAAGGATTAGACTAGATGTCCTCTGAATCCTTCAGGAAGGTGCTTTCCTAGCTCTTCTTATCCAAAAGCTTAGTGTGATGGACCTTATTTCTGGGCCTCAGTTTTCCCATCCATAAAGTGGGGGTTGTGGGAAGTCTCAGAGGCCTCTTTCCTCTCTTCCCTGCTCTACTGTGTGGCTCTGACTTCCCTGACTTCCTGGCAGAGTTCACAGTTGGGGGCACACTCTGCCTCACCCCTCCTGGCTTCAGGTGCAGTTGGCTCTGGCACGGGCCTGGACCTGTGGCCAGGCAGCCCGTGGGTTGACTGGAGGCAATACATCCGTGTAGGCTTCCCTCCAGACCTATGACAGGTTGAACCCTGTGGCCCCCTGCCCCTTGCCTGGCCTGGTCTGGCATGACTGAGGGGACAGACATCATCTTCTGCCCGAGGGGCCACGTGCTCCAAAGCTCCTACTCTGAGCCTCTGCCTCCACGCTTGAGTGGGAATCCATCCTCAGGCAGTAACTATATAAAGTAAGGAGCTGGGGGAGCGGAACCCTGGACGGAGGGGTGGGTACCCAGAACGGGTGTGAGAGACGGTTTGGGAGGCCAGAGGAAGCAGGCAGGGAAGCTGGGACTTTCCGGCTGGACTGACAGGTGAGAGGGGCTTTCCTAGGATGTGACTTTTGGTTCCTGCTCACGCGCAAGGCAGCCCCGAATCACTTCTCCGTCCTCCCAGCAGATGGCGCTGTGCGTATGGGAACCAACGCAACAGTTTCTGGGATCGCCAGCCAGCAATTTTGTAGGCAAGAGGGCAGGAAGAGGACCACTGTCCCTCTCGTCAAAAAGCTGAATAACCAGTTAAGGGGTCTTCTATCCTGCTGAAGAGACACCAACCGCCCTGGTGAGCTGCTCAGGGGAAGCTTGTCCAGGAGTGCTGAGCCCAATGATGGAAGGTCCCTTCTCTCTTTCTCAGGGGTCAGCCCCACATGCCCTGCCCAGTGCTTAGGCGAGTGTAGGCCTGAGTGGGGTTAGGATTGGCCACAGGTACAGGGCACCCCCACTTAGGGATGCCAGCTCTGTGGCTGCCGCTGCATCCCAACCCTCAGATTAAAGCTGCTTCTCCCTGTCCATCCACTCCATCCCGTCTCCTAGTCCTGAAGTGTGGGTGGGTCGTGGGCCCTTACCCTGTTCTCAGGAACCCCTTCCTTAGTCACAATCTGTATGTCCCTCATCGTCCCCTGAAGAATGGGCCCAGAGAAGCAAACAGTGGCTCTTGTTGTTCTGCCCCTGGAGCCCCGCACTGGCCCCCAAGCCTGGACCAGAGAGGAGGGGACAGATGGGCATTGGTGGAGCCCATCTGACTTTGAGGCCTCAGATGGTGGAGGATGAGCTTTTCTCTTACTCAGGGGTCTTTAGTGCACAAGGAACAGAGCATCCAAATAAGGGAGCCAAAAAGCAGGGGATCTCTATCTTCCAGCAACTCAAGGACAGAACGCTAGTGGTGCAAGGTGTCAGGAGCCTGGCCGGGGAGGTGTCAGGTCCCACGTGGCTGATCTGCACATTCCTCACTGTAAGGCTCCATTGCTAACCCTGTGTGCCTGCCTCTCCTCTCCCACACACCATCTGTATGCCCGCGGAGTTTCCAGCTCCTCTCAACTTGTACTTTCTGAATTTCCACTTGCCTTAACCCTCAATGGCCCTTCAGGACTCCTGACCCCACACTCTACTGCAAGGCCTTTCTGGATATATCTTTTTACCTTCTTACTCTTGCTACAAAGCAATTTTCTCCATATTTTATAATCCAGATTGCCAAAAGCATCTCCTGGTCAGATACCAAAGTCTTGTCCAGTTGGCCGTGTTGGAGTTTACACAGTACAACACTTGCTGCCTAGAGGGGGTGATATCAGACAGTGGGATGGCATGGAAAGGGGCTGCTTATGGTTGGGTGAGGGGGGCCCTGCCCAAGAGTGCCTGGCTGAAGGGGCAGAAGGGGGCTGACATTCCATCCACACTCTTGAGCAAACCATACAGCTTTGTATGGGGCTGCACCAGCCCAGAGGAAGGAAGAAGATGGTGCCTCCAGCTGAAGAAAAGTGGCTCCATCAGATACTGTGATTAGCACATAATATTTTTATCACTTAGGACAATGCATCTCTTATTTATTCTCCATACCACCCTATATCAGCAAGCTTTTGCTGCATAACAAATCAACTCTTCCTGCTGTGGACTGAATGTTTCTCTTCCAAATTCACATGTAGAAGCCCAATGTGCCCAGTGTAATAGCATTTGGAGGTGAGACCTTTGAGAAATAATTAGGTCATGAGAGTGGAGCCCTCATGATGAGATTGGTGCCCTAATAAGAAGAGTCACAAAGAGATGACCTCTCTCCCGCGTGTGAGGTTATGACAAAAAGGCACCCACCTACAAACGAGAAAGAGAATCTCATCAGGAACCAAGTCAGCCAGCACTTTGATCTTGGACAACTCAGCTTGCAGAACTGTGAGAAATATGAACTTGCAGTTTAAGCCATCCTTTCTCTGGTCTTTTGTTAAAGCAGCTCAAGCTGACTCAGACACTCCTCCAAATCAGTGATTTAGAATGGCAGCCACTTATCATTGCTCATGAGTTCTTGGGTTGGCTGGGTATTTGTGATGATTTGCTCCTTGTTTCATTGCTCTAAGCTAAACTTCTTCATATGTCTGCCCTCAGCTAGAGGCTTAGCTATGGGCTGGATAACCCAGGATGGCATCACTGGCATGGCTGATAGTTCTGCTTCTGGACATTGGAAGGCTGTCATTTGAGGGAACAGTGGCAACTGGGCTACATGTCTGTCATCAGCTAGTAAGGTACTTGTCCACATGGCTGCTCAAGTTTCAAAGAAATCAAGTGGAAGCGTGCAAGGTTTGGTCTAGGCTCAGAATTCATACAATGTCTCTTTTGCCATATTCTTTTGGCCAACAAGTTACAAAACCACCCCAGATTCAAGGGTTAGGGAAAAAGACTCTTGGTGGGAGGTGCTGCAAATCACATTTCAAAATGGCAACTAGAGGACAAATGTGCAGCCAGGTTTACAACCTACCACACATCCCGACTCTGACCATGAGCTCCACGGCAGGCAGAGAGATGGTGACCAAAGGGGACCTAAGCATAGCCCAAGGGAGCTCTTATGCTCAGAAACACATGCAACTGCTCCTAAACCTTGTATTCAAATCCAGTGTTTTTAGATGTAGGCTTAACTGGGTGTCAATGGTGGGAAAGGAAACCAAGGAGATTTTTTTTTTCACTAAGTGCTTCAACTTTGCTCTCACAATTCATATACATGAAATTCTCATAGTTGTCAATGGCTTCTTGAAACTGATGTCCCTGAGAACACATGCTTAGCCATCATGGGGGTTGGGTGAGAAAATCTAATATCTATGGGGACCCACTCAAAACCCTGGCCTCTCAGTGTCTCCACCTCCTTCCTTCATCTGCCCATCATGCCATCCCTCACCTACACACTCCTTCTCTATAGCCACACAATTAACCTTGCTCTTACCCCAACTGCTTTACTTACTGAAGCTTGTTCTCTAGTATTCATCTCTGACCATAACCTCATATTTTGGGGTATTCACATGTCCTTGCCCCTGCTTCTACTGTCTTGGTCCTTATTGTGCCTGGCAGCTCTTCAAGTCCTTTCCCTAGAAGTCTTTCAGTCATATCCTGGTTTTATTACCTCTTGATCTTTCCAGTGATCCATCACTTTTACCACTGTCTTGCCAACACACTTAACCCCATTGACCTCTGTTTTCCCACTGCCCTTGTTACAGTTCATGGATGCTGAGTAAGTTATTGAGTAGGACTAAATTTCTCTCTTCAAAAGACCCTTATAGTGACCGAGGGGACTTCCCTGGTGGTTCAGTGGTAAAGAACCTGCCTTCCAATGCAGGAGACATAAGAGACACGGGTTCGATCCCTGGGTCAGAAAGATTCCCCTGGAGAAGGGCATGGCAGCCCACTCCAGTATTCTTGCCTGGGAAATCCCAGGGATCCTGGCAGGCTACAGTCCATAGGGTTGCAAAGAATCGGACATGACTGAAGTGACTTAGCACATACACATGCACAGTGACCTAGATCTGGAGGTTTGGGGCCCAAAGAAGGCAAGGCTCTCCATCCTGCTGTCCTCCAGGGATTAGCTATTCCTGCTCTGGCATCCATGCAGCCATCTATCTGGGCCTCAAGCAAACAGCGTGGAATCTGAAGCCTCCCTCTTCACCAGCAGCCTCCTCTGGACTGCTGTTGTCGTCACTGTGTACAATGTTGCTGACAACCCAAAGGGAGGGCAATGCACAACACCAGTATCTGCTAATCAATCACTCCCTTTTGAAACACTACCTAACACGGAAAGGAAAGCTATAGTATGCTAGGTACATCTATTTCTTGTTATTCGAAGCCATTCAGTTGCATATAATTATGTCTTCATGGACACTTCACAGCCTTTTTCAGGTGATCTGGAGGGTGACTCTAGATCCAGGGAGGTGGTACCTCTCCTAGCTGAAACACACATCTCATGGAATGATGGTTCTTCTCACTCTATCCTCCAAAAAGACCTAAGTTCTAGTGCTTTGCCTTGATAGGAAGCTTCTGGGTTTGTCTGCTCTCTACTTCACCCCTCCAGCCATGTCTGATCTGTATTTAACTCCCGGAGTGAACCTAGTGTGGGGGGTCAGACTGGGAGAAGAGAGTGTGAAGAATCACAGTCTAGCACTCAAAGGCTCGGCAGGACCCGAGCAGCCCCTTTCCTGCACACCATCCTGATTCTGGAGCCTCAGGCACCCCTGCAGTCAGGCCTGGATTTATTCATCCATTTATTTAATAAGCATTATTGAGCACACAATATGCACCAGGTTCATTCTGACCACTTTTGTTGATTGAAATGTGAACTACTTGTGGGAACATTTTGGTAAAAGGTGAAGTATCAGAGTTGGATGCCTACAGAATCAGAGCTCTTGTTCATCCAAAGATGGCACCTGGCCCCACTGACTTGCTCCATAATCTGGGTAAATTATTTCATTTCTCTGTGCCTCATTTTCCTAATGTGTAATATGTAGAGTAATAACCACAGTAAGGATCAAATGAGATCTGAGGTTGAACAATATGAAATTGCCACCAGCTGGCTCTTTTGAACCACAAAAACACCAATGTTATACAGTTTTAACTTAACAAAACACTTAGCACAGGACTTGGTACAGAACAATTGTTAGTAAGTAGTACCTTCACTTCTTATTTTCCAGAAGGTACAAGCTAAACAGTGGGTTCCTTTACCTCACCTGTTTGTCTCTGCTGACACTTGGAGACGAAGCTCTTTCTAGCACCACCAGGAAGGTTTTGACTCAAGGTTTACACACTCAGTGGATTTGTTTTACTCAAGACTGGGGACAATCACCTTAGATCAGGCAGTGACTGCCACAGCTAAAGACTAGCCAGGGAGCTACCTAACTGTGTCTTGGAGTTGACATTCCTTTAGGTCTTATTCAGAGTGGTGCATAGTTAAATATAAAGTTAACTACTAATGCTAATTAATATCCTCAATTATTTTAAGAGTTGTATTTCCAGGAAATCATAATGGAATGGGAAGTGTCTCTACACTTAATCACAGATAACATGTCCATTAATCACAAGTATGTATTTTTTTTCAAACCAGGAAAAGGCAGAAGCAGGAGCAAATTCATTGTGAGCAAAGAAGAATGCAGTCCTCAGTCCTGGAGGGGCAAGAAAGCGGGTGGACAGAGGGATGAGAGTCTTCTTTCCAGAAAGCTTGAATCCAGGAGGAACACAGAGCCTGGAAGCCAGGGCTGTGGACAAAGGCCTCCTTTCTCTGCATCTTTTTCTCTTGAGTGACCTACTCAGGCAGCACTGTCACTGGAAACATCAAAGACCCTACCATGCCAGAAACCAGCCCACCTAACCCCGTGTCCAGGGCTCCTCCCACATCTCTGCTCTGATGCAGAGCCCCAGGTCTGCAAGGCAGACTTCTCAGGACTTCAGGGATTTTCTCAATGTCCTCGGGCTCTCCCTGCATTTCCTCCAGCCAGGGCCCAATTCCTAGTTGTCAGGGAAGTGAGGCAAGGCTGTTAGCTCTGGAGTCTCCTGGGGATTTTGGGCTTGGCAGAGCAAAAACATACCGATACCTGCTGCAGCAGCAAGCCCCTTCCTATTTTTCCTCATCTCCCTCCTCCAGCATGTTTCTAGTCCTTAGAGTATGACGTGGACCCTGAATCTCATTTGACTTTTACCAAAGAGGCTGTATTGTTATTTACAGAGTCAACAAGCAGAGGCAAAGAGAAAGCAAAAATGCACTGCAGTTTGCCAGTCATTGCCTGGGGCTGGGAAGTCCCACCCCAACATGTTGCACGTGAGACATTGGAGGTTCAGAGAAGGGGAGGGGCTCGCCCAAGGTCACACAGCACATCTTTTTTTCTTGCTCTAATAAGCTTTTCTTTCCACAATTCTGTATTAAGTGCCAAACTGTAGGCCACCCCCAGAGAAGAAGAAGGAGAGAACCGATCTCAAAGCCTGCATCTCAGCCACAGAGCCCTCTGTGTTACGAGGCCCTAGGGAAATGCAACCCCCCAAGTTTGAAGTGAGGAGGCCCCCTCTTGAAAAAAAATCAGTTAAAATGCCTTCCTTTATGCACATGCCAACTTCGACTTCAAAAAGACTTTATTCCCAAGGATAAACAACCCCATGTTTGTGTAATATAATTAAGTGAAGGCATCTTTAAATGTCATACTAGCTTGTGCCCATTTCAAATTGTTATGCATCAACAGAACTTAACGAGATAGCCAAGCCTTCTCCTTGCTGTGAGACGGAGATAAGCCACAGCACTGTGGGCCCTTTAATAGATTGCCAAAATAAAGCATTTTCTATGCAAATTATTCATGCAGTGGGACAGCTAATCGCTTGCCAAAAGCCCGCCCACCGCCTCTCTGCAATTAGTCGTGAAGTTGAGGGAGCTCCAAACTCTGCAGGGGCGCTTAGAGCTCCTGCTCCCCTGGCTGGTTTTCAGGGGAGTGGGACTTCCTTTCAGCTGCTTCTGGGGCCTGGACTCCCCCGCCATGGAGACCTGGGAGGGGTGTGAGAAGGTGGGCAGTAGGTGGATGGATAAAGGTGAAAGAGAGAGTTCCTAGAGTGCCAGCCCAGCCCAGCCCTGACCCCATGTGTGTAGTGTGTCCTTGGGCAGCCTCAGTTTCCTCATCTGTAAATTGGGGTCAACACTGGTCCGAGGTTCCCAATAGTCTAGTGTTTCAAGGACAAGTGGCAAAGGGGATTGGGAGTAAGTTCAGCCATTTTCCTGGGCTTCCCTGGCAGCCCAGCTGGTAAAGAATCCACCTGCAATGCAGGAGACCCAGGTTTGATTCCTGGGTTGGAAAGATCTGCTGGAGAAACAATGGGCTCCCCACTCAAGTATTCTTGGGCTTCCCTGGTGGCTCAGCTGGTAAAGAATCTGCGTGCAATGTGGGAGACCTGGGTTCGATCCTTGGGTTGGGAAGATTCCCTGCAGAAGAGAAAGGCTACCCACTCCAGTATTCTGGCCTGGAGAATTCCTTGGACAGTATAGTCCATGGGGTGGCAAAGAGTTGGACACAACTGAGCGACTTTCACTTTTCAGCCCTTTTCCTGCTCAAGAAAGAACTCACTTTGGGCTTGAAGGAAGCCAGTGACTCAAGATCAGAACAGAGATTTGGAAAACCTGCAGGGTCCCAGCCTGCTATGACCTGTACCTTGGCAACTGTCATCATAGACACAGCAAGTCTCTGGGGCAGCCAAAGGAGAGTCCAGATAATTTAACCAATGGTGAGTTCTCCCCCAACTCACACAAACCAATCAGCTCCCTCCGCCCTTCTCCTGTCTCTGAGTCTCTCATTCTTTCCCACCAACAGCTGACTATGGAGGCCTCTGCAAAGGGGGCCAGCATTCAGTGACCTCTTGAAACCAGAGCAGATTTGATCTGGGAAAGGAAGATTGGGGTGTCTTGCTCTTGCCCCAGCTCATGCAAGGCAGCACCCTTGATCTGGAATCACGTGTTCACACCCCAAAGGGAGTGTATAGCCCAGCCCACCTTTGGCCTCCAGTCCCAAGATCTGATGAGATGGGCCAAAGCCAAGCTGCCCAGAGGAGCAGACTTGCTCAGTGAGGAATTAAGGGTCACCATGAAGGCACACACACATGTGTGTGCACATGTGTAGGAGAAGGAAGGCACTGTTTTTGTTGTACTGGGCAGTTTTAGAAGCGAACTATTCACTTAGTAGGTTAGGGCCTGGGTTAATCCATGGGTTCTCAAGTCAGAGATTTGCTTACATAACAGAAAGTTATTTTCCTTATTAGGGTTTGTACAAATATCAAAATGGCAGTCATTTAACCTAGCAGAGTGACAGATGATGGGTATTTACCTTAGCTATTCTTCGACAGCCTTTTGATGCACCAGGAGCCCCAGAGAAGGCACTGATGAGGAGTGTTTAGTCAGGAACCGAAATCTCAGCTGTGTTCCTTTCAGTGGGGCATGCCAGTAACCTCCACACAGATGGAGCACATATCTGAGCCTCTCCCAAGGCCTGGGCAGCTCTAGAAATGCCTGTTAGTCCTCTCACACAGAGGCCAAGGCCCAGAAAGACCCTGGGGTCGAAAGGCCCCTGGAAATGACCAGGGGGGAACAGCATGCTGAGCCCTTGATGCTGAGCCACATTAAAGACCAAGGCACTGCTCGGATTGGCTGCTCGATACTTCCCTTCCTTTCATCAGCCACTTTCCCTCACCTGTGGCCTCTGAGGGGCCCAGGTGGCATCCCTCTGTTCTCACTGGGCCTCAGCCTCCAGCCCCGGGCTGAGCCGTTTATCCTAACGTGTTAGGAGGCTTGTGGCTCCACCAGGTCCCCTGCTCATTGCTTAGAGCCGCTTTGCCCCACAGCCCCCCCACAGCCCCTGTGGCTGGGGCCCCGTTGCCTCCTGATGCTCAGTCCTCCTTGCACCCGGCCCTGGCTGTGAATTCTACCACCAAGCTCCTCAGCCTGCAGATCCCTTCTTCACTGCATGGGGTCAGGGCATTGAACCAGAGCTGGGTTATGCCTGGTGATTGGCCCTCCCTGTGGCCTCCTGGTGTCTATTGCTAATTCATGGCTAATTCTCACCCAGCCCTGGAGAGAAGCTGGGGTGCAATAAGGGCAAGGGACTTTCCCAACCTCCTCATCCTAGGGGGGCTCCAAGTCCAGGTCCCCCAGAGCCCTCCTATCCTCATGACTCAGACTCTTTCATATGTAGAGACATGACCATGTTGCTCCCTGAATACTTGGAACTCTGGACATGTGTGTCTGGGCTGGGGGGAGGGCAGGTTTCAGAAGGCTGGGACTCTGAGCCCTGCATACGAAGGCAGACTGGAGAGGGTACGATGATGAAGAATGGCCCAGTAGGGTGAAGATAGAAGATGGGGCAGGATGGCACATGGAGGAACCTGCCCACTCGGAGAGCAGCTGAAGCCCAACTCTATGTTGTGAGCCCAGAGAAGAGAACTGACAAGTTTCTTTTCTATCCTTTTCTTCTCTAGCTCTGCCTCCTTTTCTTTTCCCCATCCCATGGCCCCTTCTGCTAAGGAGATGTGCTGAGACAGCCTCACTACGGGTCTCAAAGTGTCTAGGGATACATTCTCCCATGAGGAACATCAATTTCTATAGAGAATGCATTCTGAATACCTAATGGCTCCCAAGTGGGTTCCTGGAGCCCAAACCCTGTGTAGCCGGAGCTTGTCTGCACCGTTGCAGCCTTGCTCCATGCTGGACAAGTCCTCCCCACCCAGCACCCCTGCCCTGGGAGGGCCTTGACAGTGGCAGCCTGTTTCCGTGCCTTTGTGCCGGCCACTCCTTGTGTTCCCAGGGTGTCTTAGTGCTCAGGACACACGCTTCGGTGGGAATCTGTGTATTTAACTATCCCCCAGCTCAGGTAATTCTAAGACAGCCAGGAGTGGGAACTCTGGTGTTGTCAACTGCTTCTCAAGCTTTAACAAGCATCAGAGACATCTAGAGAACTTGATTAAAGCCTAGATTTCCAAGCCTTCTCTTCTGATATTCAGATTCAAGGCCTGAGGTGGCAGCAAGAATTTGTATTTCGAACAAGCTCCGGGGTGATGGATGCTGCAGGCCCAGGGACCAGGCTTACAGTTACAAAGACCTGATTCAACCTCCCAGCAAAACAGGGTAGGGGACGCAAAGACCTGTCAATGGGCTCAGCCTCCCATTTGAGGAAACTCAAGCCAGACCCTAGCAGGCCATGTTGCCACGTGTCAAGCCACTGACCTGGCCCAGATGGCCGGGGCATCAAGAGTGTCAGTCGCTGCCATTGGCTGGTCCCTCATTGACGGGTTGTCATCGACGGCAGAAACTTGGCCAATGGCAATCAGTCAGGGGGCCCGCGCTGCCTTAAATACCAGCAGAGCAAACAGTTTCAGACAAAGCTGCGCCATATATCAATTACCAAGAGGCTGCGTGCTCTTCTGGGCGGAGGGAGCCGGAGCGAGCGGCCAGGGCTGCTGCCCCAGCTGATAAGGGCCTGCATTGTTCGGGGACAGCTGGCGGCCCGATAAGGGCCTGCTCGTCCGAGATAATGGCAGTGGGCAGGCGCCTAGCGGCAGTTTAGAATTTCTTGGGTCTCCAAGAAAGGTTCTATTAAGCCCACTGACCCCAATTGAATATTAATTAGCTAATTAACGGATTTATTGTTCCACGCCATTTCTGGAGAGGCCATTTTTTTCGAGTGCCATTATTTTTGTAAATGATTTTTCGCATTGTGCATAATTGAATCTTTGCAGCTGCCAGCATCTTCTGCATGATTTGGCAAAAAAAAGGAAGCAGAAGCACTTAGGGTTTTCTCCCCCCTCCTCTCTCTCTGAACAAATGTTTTCAGCCCCTCCTGCTAATGCTGGAGCGAGGGGGGGGGGGGGGGGAGCGGGTTCTGTTTCACAGGTTTGTTTTTTAAGCTGAACTGCAGCCTCCGCACTCCTCCTCTCCTCCCTTTTGTAGGCAGCTGAGGGCCTAGGCACTCCGGGCGGTCCCGCACCAGGCCTTTGTCTGACTGTCTTCAAACTGGCCAGACTTCGCTTTTTGCAGCCCAAACTCCTTAAAAGCATTGTGCTTTCTATTAGTGGGTGGGGAGAGGGAACAAGGTCCAAGCCTGTCCTGCCCAGAACTCCAGTGGAGGGAGGCCAGCTCTCACCAGCGGAGCAGCACCGCTTGGAGGCTCTGCCTGGTTTCCTGCCCTCACCTGCCATCCCCCAGCCTTCCCTCATCTGAGCCTACCGGGGACTGGTTGCTCTGGGGGGACAGAACCCCATCCCAACATCTCTCTGCTGTTCTTCAATAAGTCTGCTCTGAATTCCACGCAAGGGCTGTCTGACTCCCTGGAACTGACACCTGCCCATAATAAGTTGACCTAGGTGGTCCCACAGGCAAATGGCTGATTGAATCAAACCCATTCCTCAGCAGACGGTCTGGAACTGAGAGGGGTATGTGCACTGGGGTGGGGCTCACGTGGAAGGCTCAGCAATATTTTCAGGCAGCATCGGGGAGCCCGTTGGACCTCCCAGCCCCCTTCAGCATCATTAATGAAGTTGAGGGCAGACAGAGGCTCCAGGAATATTAGTCAGGGGCCCCTGGTGGGTGGGTCTAAGGAAGGCTTGTGCCCAGGACCTGGCCCTGGCCACCAGGGGCTGCAGAGTTTTATTGGGATTTTTTATTAAGCCACCTCTTCCTGCCCTTGTTCCTGTCCCTATCCTGCTGCTTCTGTTTAGAAAGAGGAATTCTGAGGGCTTTCTGAGCAAAGAGATGAGTCAGGAAGACGGTCTTGCACCCCTCTCTGCAGACACTGGCTGGGATCATGCCATCTGCCCATTTCTCTTCCTCTGGGCTGGAATAGAGTCCCAGTGGACAGCCTGACAGATGTCATGGGCATCCCCACCAGCTGCACAAGTTGTAGAAGGGACCCAGAAGTCTGCCTAAGAACTGGAGATGGCCCTTAGAGTTGAGGAGGGAGGGTCATTCAGCTTCTGTTTGAAGACCTCCCGGGGAGGGAAACTTTAATAGTAAGGGTCCTCCTATATGAAGTCTGCATGCTCCTCCCTGCACCACCTCCCCCACCCAGAGTCTCCCCTCCCCTTGTCAACAATTTAGCTCTAATAACAATAATCATAATAGTATCTAATGTTAATTGAGGAACTACTATGTGCCACACGTGCGTGTATGTGTGCATGTGTGTGTACTTGGTTGCTCAGTCACGTCCAACCCTTTGCGAGCCCGTGGACTGTAGCGCACCAGGATCCTCTGCTGATGGGATTTCCCAGGCAAGAGTATTGGAGTGGGTTGCCCTTTCCTTCTCCAGGGATTGAACCCAAGTCTCTTGTGTCTCCTGCACTGGCAGGCCAATTCTTTACCACTGTGCCCCCTGGGAAGCCCTGCCTCACGTAGTACTAGGCACCTATTATGCACCACCTTATTTAGTCTTCCTAAATAAGTGGGAGGGAAGTGGGATTCTGAGCCACAGACACATGATACTACCTAGGCAAGGTCATTCATGAAAGTAACAGCATCAGACACCAAACCCCACTTTGCCAGACCCCTACTTTTGGCCACTCTACTCCGCAGACAGGAACACCATGGCCCCGAGGCAGGTCTTTAGCAGTTAATGCCGCAGATGCTCCTTGTCTAGCAAGGTCTCCCTTCTTCCTGCCATCCTGGGCCTCCTTCCTGCTGTGCAAATCCCAGAGGTGGTCTGGCCAGGAGAGAGAAGAGTGAGCCCATCACCTTCCAAGTTGTAGACACTATACTGTGTTAATGCAGCCTCGAGGGCAATGAGGTTCTCAGCAAGGATCCCTCTCTTCCCCAATACTGCCTGTTCTCCAAGGTTCAGATTCATTGTTCTGAAAAGGAACCAAAAAGAATAAAGACACCAGAAGTAGGGTGGGACCCCAAGTTGGTCAAAACGTTCGTTTGAGTTTGCCATGCCAGTGCTCGGGAAAACCTGAATGAACTTTTTGGCCAAGCCAATATGTACTCCCGGTAGACTTAATGAAAGTCATCAAGAACATAAGTGTTTCCATTCCTTCATTCTGCCTTCCTGGGTGTCAGCTTCATTCTAAGGCTGGTTTCCTTTGTAGTTGTAAGATGCTTCCAGTGGCAAACAGAGCTTGCCCTTGGGACAACTTGGATGCCTACTCACCGTGGACCAATAATTGGTGTCAGGTGGACTCTTTTGATTTAGACTGATCATCTGTGGGATGGAGGTTGAACCAAATATCCACCAGAGAGGGTGTCTCTGGGTTCCCTGGTTCCTCTGAGAGAGAAAAGGATATTGCTGCTCTGGTTCTGCTTCAGTATCTCAACCAGACATACATGGCTTCTCCCTGGATTTACCTAAGAGAAATTTGTCACTGCAACATAGCTGATTCTCACCAGAGGAATGCATGTTCCTCCTAATAACCTCATTTTTATTTCTCTCCCATAATTATGACCTGGAATTACTGTGCTAAGGAAGTGTTTGACTCATTTCTGATCCTGCTTTCCCAGGCTTCTCCATTCACAGAAAATGCTCCCACTTGAGTCATTTGGGATATTGGCACCATTCTCAATTCCTTTCTCTATGAGCCCCAAATGTCTTCTCTGGTAATGGAGGGGGTGATACTGAGGAGCTGGCCACAGTCCATCTCAACTCACAAAAAATTGTTTACGCAATGTGAACACTGTTCCTTTGGCCATTTTATTCTCTGTGCTTGCAGATGCCCTGGGAACAGAACATGGGTAAAAGTCCTTAGGAGGAGATCTGAGAGGCTGGATTTTCTGAATAGGGAAAAGGCAGACCTTGGAAGGGAGGGCAGGTAGAGCATCTCACCTCTGCATCCCCAGGAGAGTTTGAGTATATGTTTTTTGAATGGGTATAAACATAAAAAATCCCAGCAGGGGCCCGTGAGGAGCAAGTCATGCAAAACTCATTTCTCACCTGGGCAATTTAAACCACAGGTGTTCCAACCCCTGGGGTCTGCTCCTTCTGATTCACCCTTTATGTCACTCCAGAATGATCTTTCAAAGAGTGCAGATCTGATCATGTCCTTATTCCATTTACAAAGGCCTGACATTTCCCTGTCGCCTCGAGGATAAAGGTCCATCTCCCCAGCCCAGGGTGAGGGCTCCCACCAGCAGCCTGGCTGCTTTCCCTTGGGCCTCTGTGTTCCATGTGGCAGGCACACTGAGCGCTGGGCTACCCTCCACCTGAGCTCATTCTCTCCCATTTCTGGGCCTTTACCCACTGCCTGCCATGATCATCTTCGCTTGTGTGATGGTTGAAGCGTCGCTTCCTCAGGAAATCTCTTTCTCCCAGGCCCAGTTAGTCACCTTCTCTTTCTTCTTTCTGAAGCTCTATCATGACACTGACACTCTGAGTTATGACTTTTTCACTGGCTGGCTCCTGCCTCCCCTCCTTTCTGTGAGAGTTTTTGAAGGCAGTTACTTTGCTTCATTTCTTTTGTATCTCCCTTGTCATATCCTGTATTAGATGCTCAACATACGTTGGCTTGATAGAGAAGTGAATGGAAGGGGGAATGGAAGTGGGGAGGGATGGCTGGAGAAATTAAAACAACCTCATTTTTTTCCTGCCTACATCACACACACTTAGGTGTCTGAAGACTTGCCCCTCAAAAGCACCAAATATAGTAGCCTGATAGGAGGTGCCTAGTGATCAGATACAGAACTCTGTCCTAGGCCATGTCATGCCCAATTTTTAGTCACAAGAGTGACCCTCTCTGCTTGCAATCAGCATTATTATCTCTTGGGAGAGGCAGCATTTAAAAATATCACCCCATGGTGCTGAACTCTGCCACCTGTTGAACTCTCTGGTCTCTCAGACCTCAAAGTACTCCCTAATAAAGGGCACCCCCTGACCTTAATCAACAGAGGGCCCAGGGCTTGCACTATGAAGGCCTGGAGGTCCCCAACAGGGCAGAGCACACTACTCCCCCCCCCCCCCCATTCCCACTTTAGCAGGTTATGGGCTGAACATTGGTGGACATCTATTGCTGCTAGGGCTGGGAAGAGAGCATTCGGTACCACCACATGTCCTTTGAGAGGGGAATCAAGGGCTCCCAGAATGTGGGAGGGGAGGGATCTCTAGGATTATGTAGCAAATCCCCCAGTGAACTCAGGAAAGCAGAGCCAGATGGAGTTGGGAGCCCAAGTCAGAGGCCCTAAATTAAGGAAACAATGTGAGGGCATCTCCCTATGTTATTTAAAATAAATATAATATCTAAAGTGCAAAAGAAAAGTGCATTTTTGAGATGAAACAAACTTACATATATGACAAAATTAAGATTGTCCTTTGGGAATTTCCTGGTGGACTCTGCGCTTCAGGGTGGGGGTGGGGGCAGGTAAGGCCCTTGGTTGGGGAACTAATCCCACAAAGTGTGCCCCCCCCAAAAAAGAAGATTGCCCCTTTTTAGTTTGATTTTTCCACCTGCACGTTCCAGGCAGGAGGCAGAGAAGAAGATGGGTCACTATGAAGGGCAGTATTGGCCATCATTCCCCAGAATTAGAGAGGCCTGAACAGGGGTCTCCCTTCTTAGACTACAGCTGCTTCTGCAGACAGTGAGCACCTGTCTTCCAGACGAAGGCTACATCGTGATACTTGGAGGTGCTTTCCACCATTCTTTCCACTCTGGGTAGCTGACGGAACCAGAGAGCTCAGGCTCAAAAAGTTCAGAACCATGGAGAGCTCCAGGGATCGCTGTAGCCCTAACCCCATTCTCTCTTCTACAGGGCATGTTCAAGCCTTGGGTTTGAGCAGGAAAAACTTGAAGCTCCAGAGGGGATGATCGCCACCATTCAGCCCTGCTTTTCCCTTTATCCCTCCTCCTCAATACCTTCTCTCCATCCAACCCTACCAGTTTGGAACTATCCTGCGCAGTCTCCTCCAAGCTTAGCTTTTCTGAACTCTCTTGGACATTTGCCTGGAGGGAGAGGATCCTCCGATGATGCTCCCATTGCCTCCCTGCTTCAGAGCCTGGAAAGGCATCTGTAAAAAGCTACAGCCTGAGGCTAGGTGGGAAGACAAGGAGCAAGGTCCCTCTTCAGATGGGAAGTGGTGGTGATTAGCCTTACCAGGGAGGGAAGGGTAGCCCATTTCATTACAGGGAAATGAGATTTTTAAATCGCATTTTAAGGGCTGCATCAGTTCTAAAATGGCCTGTGGTGGGGCCTCAGAACAGTTGGTAATTAGCTCTCTTGTTTACAATGAAAGCAGAGGGGCAGGAGGAGGGGTCACCTAATGAGCACAGGGATCAGCTTCCAAATAGGCCCTGGGTAAGAAGACAGGTGCAGGAGAGGGGTGAAGGCCAGGCCAGGCCAGCTGGGTCTCAGGATGAGGGGCGTCCAGCCTGTGCAGACTTGGAGAAGGGGGTCCAGTGTCTCCTGAGCCCCACAGAACCAGTGCCTACACCAACCCTACTTTGTGAAACTTCCCCTCACTTCTTCACTGCGGGCCGATAGGGCTGGGTGGGGGCCTAGTGTCCCTCATCTAGAAGGGGGATTCTGGAAATCTATAGCCCTGGATGAAAGGCCAGGATGAAGCAGGAGGGGCATCTCAGGGGTCAGACAAAACCACCCTTCCTTCAGGGGGTGCCTGATGGGGTGCACCGTTGGCAGCAGCAGGAGCCCCCAGCCTCAGCTCTGTGACACACAGTCAAGAGAAACCCAGCTCCATTGGCCCCTCCCTGGGCCACGTCAGTCCAGTAAGAGCCCTGAGACTGAGCCCTCAGAACAGACCAGCAGAGCTGAGGGTGGTGAGGGTCTGGAGAAGAGGTAACGGATTGTCCTGTGGCCTTCTGGGCACCACAAATTTCTGCTTTTAAAGCACCTCTTCTTCCCTGGAAAACTGGTCATGCAGAGTCTGCAGAGAAACCTACTTTCCTGATGCATCCTCTGTGGAAGGCAGTAATTCCAAGTGTTTAGAACAATCAGACTAGAATCCCCAGAAGCCATGGATCCAGCCAGTGTGTCCCAAGTTAGTGGTATTACAATGCAGGGAGATTGGTGATGGCAGCCAAGAACCCAAGCCCAGTTTCTTGGTATTTTAAGGAATACTATTTCTCATTAACCTAGAAAACAAAAGGAGAGGAGCAGCGAACAAGCATCAGGGCTGAGAGATGCTCTCTGTCCTCCAGGCGTTGTGTCCCAAGGAAGATCCTTGGCTGGAATACAGGTCTCAGGATGCAGGAGACAGAGCCCTGGGTCAGGCTGAGGCCCAGAAGGTCAGGCTTCCAAACCAGTCTGGCTACAGTGTGCTTGCTTTCTTTTCTTTACCACTGAGCCACCAGGGAAGCCATAACTCTATTAGGGAGGTGCCATTAAGTGCTAGAAAGCTAAAGACATTGCTTTCTTTCTGGGCCTCAACTTCCCCAAAGTGAGCTCTTTGATTAAGATGGTCCATAAGAGTGGGCAAGAAGAGGCTATTCCTTCCCACTCTGTCTGAAGTAAGCCTCCCTCAAGCCACTTGACACTATATTTAGCTTGTTATTGATCCATTTGTTTATTATTTGTCTCCCCCACTAGGGTGTAAATGACACAGAGAGAAGGACGCTATAGGCCTTCTCCAATGGCATTTCCATTCTTTGTACCCAAAACCATGCCTGGCATGGTTCATGATTCATGGATGTCGACTGACTGATGGGCTGGCTCCCTGACTGAATGAATGATGATGCATTGAGGACTGTCTCACTGAGAAACCTCCAGCTCAGGGATTGGGTAAATGAGAAACCTCCAGCCTTGGGATTGGTGACTAAGAAACCTCTAGCCCCAGGAGTGGATGAGCTGCTGGAGTCTAACCATTGCTCCACCTTGCACTGCCTCTAATCCATCACCTGGAATTGCTCCGTTCCAACCCAGCACCCAGCACAGGCCAGGCCCAGTGACAGGCTCAGTTAGGATGTGCAGTAAGGGACAGAGGGCCATCCTTACCCAAGAAATAAGTTCTCATTTGGAGGATGGGTTGTGAGACACAGGGGCAGTCTGGGGAGGTGGAAGTTCAGGGGCTCTGTCATAGGTAAAACCAACTGTGTACTCTCAGATCCTTTCACTGTATGAGGCTGCCTCTAGCTCTCGATGCCCGAGAACAACCAGTGGGGTGTGGCTAGAAGCTGCTGTGGGGAGCCCAAGCCTCCTATGAGAGGGCTCCAAGCCTCAGGACCAGACCTAGACATGGCTGAATGCAGTGAATGTTCCAGCAGTAGAACTGCATGTTCTGGTATTTACCATAAGCCTGCTGCAGTTCTAAGTGTTGTCCATGTGATGACTCAGCTAATGCTCGAGGCAGCTCTGAGAAGTAGGTACCATAGACACACCCCTTATAAAGATGAGGAATGCCTCATCTGTAAGCTAAGTAAGTTGCCCAAGGCTGTAAGCTGCCAAGAGGAGCATCTGAACCCCCACAACTGGCTCCTGGGCCACATGCCACACTGCCCTCTGCCACCATGGTGGCCCCTACCCCAAGTCTTCCCCGCAGTTAGCAGATTCTTCCCAGACTCTTGCCCATTGTCTCTCCCGCTCTGGCTCATCTCTTTTCATCTGTTTCTTTCCCCCACGTCCCCTTCCTCCTCCCTTTCCTCCCTTCCTGCTCCCTCTCTTATTCCCTGTCCCTCTATCTCGGGGAAGTGATCCCTGATCTGCGTTGGCAGATGGGGAGGGAGGAGGAAGAAGGGGAGCCTGGGTCCTCTAGGGAAGCCTTTGGCCCCTCTATGGGGCGAGCCCCCATGTCCCCAAGTGCAGCGGGAGACCAGGTGGAACAAGAGGTGTGGCCTGGAAACTGCCTCCGTCCCTCAGCATCTCAGACTCTGGGAGCCAACCGTGGACTTGCCAGAACTCTAGGAAACTCCAGTCCGCTCACAAAGCAGATCTAGGGGGTACGAGTCTGTAAGTCAAGCAGAGGGAGAAGTCCTCGTCTTAGCTTCTCTCTGGGAGCTGGTTGTGCCTGCAGAAAAGGCAGGAGAATGTACGAATGCAGACCCCCGAACTGCTACAAGCAGCCCAAGGGACTCAGCCTTTCTCTGCCAAAGTCATAGTCTCTGTAAAGCCCAGTGCCGGTGGGAGGGACTTGGGACCGGCTGCTTGTCTTGGGCTCTGAGCATGTGCAGAGAATCGGGGCCTGAGCAGCACCCACTGGAAGCCTTGGGTAGCTGTGGAGCCTGGGCATCCGGAGAGCAGGAGCGACCGGTGTTTTGGGAAACCCAGCAGCACAGAGGGCTTCTATCAGTTCTCAGAAAGGAGAAGGATGTGGCCCCAGAATAAAACACATCTTGTAGAGTCCAAAATATTTGCATCCAAGTTTCCCCTGCCCCTAACACTGAAAATAATTTCTCTCTCTGAGCTATAGGGTTCCCTCCTACCTGAGGCCTGGTCCAGCCTCTCCTTCTTCCTGCTACAGCAGTTTCAGAGTAAAGCACCTCTCACCTCTGCCCCACACCCCTGATGGATGCCGGAGCAGCAGTGGCGTTCTCTTTCCTTAGGTGCAGCCCTGAGACCCTAGAGAGGGTTGTGAGGGTCTAATGCAGAGCCACACCACCGGAGCCACCCTGATCCAACAAGAAGGGTGTAGGCAGTGAAAGGGAGAAAGCACAGGGTGGAAAGAAGTTTGCTGTGAAACTTATTATGTGAACACTGGATCCAGTCCCAAGGGGAGAGTTGGTGAGTGTTGGAGGCCACTGGGTCCTCAGGGGCTCAACATGGTAGCAGGAACAGAGAGGTGTTGGTAGACTGGGGGCAGACCCACTGGCTGGAGGGGTTGTTGGTGGGGGACAAAAAATGGCCCCAACAGGAGGGAGCTTAAGAACAATCTACTCTGGAGGTACCAAGAGTCGGAAGGAATCTGGACACCCCGCAAACCTTGCATCTGGGAGTAGGAGGTTCCCAGTCTTGCTGGGATAAACTAGCCTGAGAGTCTGCCCCAGGGGCCAGGAGCAGAGATGAGGTTTGCTCACTAGGTACTGATAAACCAGCACTTTTTGCTGGATTTTAGTTCTGTGTGTGGGTGTGTGTTCGGTTCATTTGATCATTTTCTCATGATAAACCAGTCTGGATCAAGTATTTTTCTGCACCAACTCACCTTCATGTCAGCTCTTCTCTATTCATTATTAGGCAATTATAGTATGGGAAGTAATATATAGCAAGCTTTGGCCACCTGATGCGAAGAGCCAACTCACTGGAAAAGATCCTGATGCTGGGAAAGACTGAGGGCAGGAGAAGAAGGGGGCAACAGAGGATGATATGACTTGAGTTTGAGCAAATTCCTGGAGATAGTGAAGGACAGGGAAGACTGGAGTGCTGCAGTCCATGGGGTCGCAAAGAGTCGGACACGACTGAGCGACTAAGCAACCACCAACAACATATAGCGAAATAATGATTTGCAGGTGGACAGAATTTTCTCACTGGAGTTTTCACCAAGAGTGACACACAATCTCAGCTACAAAGCCTCTTTCTTGAACCTACCCTCACCTGGTGGCAGCATCCCCAGGTGGGTGATGCTGGGGATCCCTCAGTGCCAGATTCAGCCTGCCCTTCACTATCTCTGACAGCTTTAAGGGAAATAGCAGCTGTCTCCATGTAGAAATGAGATTTCCTAGGCAGAGATTTCATGTGGATTCCACCTGTGGCTCCTATGTGTCTCATGGTATGGGGCATGGTTACTGGGCCATGTGAGATTTCAGGATGGGCCCTATAGTAGTCTCAAGGCTAGAATCAAACTTCTTCCCAAACACAGACTCTGTGGTCCAGCTTCAGACCAAGCAGCGGGGCACACGCACGTTCCATGTTCCACGGGCCCCAGGCCTTTTGTTAGAGTATTTTTGACGCCAAGCCACTAAGGAAAGCAGGAGGGGAGATGGGGTCCCATGGGCTGGTTGGGGATAGAGGGGATTTAAGCACCACTACAGTGAAAGGCCTTCCATATCCCCACCACCCACAAGCCCCAGGCTGAGGCTTGAGCCTCTATTGGTTCATGTTCAGTACAACCTGGCTTCTCTAATCCATTCTTCTGTGGTGGGAGGCAGCCTCAAGGAGAATCAGGTCAGGACCATTCATGCGCTATACTTAACCAAGTTTCTCCTACACAGTGACCAGGGAAATGGAGAAAATCAGGATCTTCCTACATCTCCCCTGGGGGGTTGCAAATCCTTTCCAGGCACATAATGCCTGGCTCCCAGTAGCCATTCCAGCCCTAGCTTGGTTGCCCTGGTACAGAGAGATTGGACCCCTCTCTGATTTGCTCTCCTCCCCATCTATTGGTTCTACACCTGTGGAGGCAGGCCTTGTGTGGCCTCTTCATGGGGGCAGCTGTGAACTGCTATGGGTCTTCCTGGGCAAAAGGTCTCCTACTCAGGACTTCATGATGTTCAGGATGGTGACCCCAGCTCATGTAAGCACAACACTTCACAGTGTAATCTCTGCCTTGTGGCTGTCCCAGGAAACAGATCATCCCCATTTCCTGGAGGAGGACAGTGAGACAGAAGTAAGTGGAGCCATGATGCTGGACTTGGAACTTTCCACACCATGTTAGGCTGACGAAGCACCCCGGCAAGGTCTGCATCAGGCAGAGTGGGGCTGGGGTCATCTTAGAAGGCTGGCTCTGCTCTTGGGGGCTTTCAAACCCTAGCTGCTTGACTTTTGAGTCAATCTCATTGTGAATGAATTAATTGTTGTGCAACCTAGAGTGTGAGACAAGTTAATTACATAATTACTGCAAAATGACACGTTATTTCATGGCTGCAATATGGTAACTCTGTTGGAAACAACTGTAATTGCCCAGAAACTGCATTCGAGTGGCTCTGTTATCTCTCGATAACCATGCAATTAACTTGCATTACAACTTTATCTGTGGCAAACTCCGAAGTTAGGAGTTGGGTTCTTGGGGGTGGGCACAGCCATCCTTAGACCTCAGGGCCCAGGGAGGGTCTGGCATTGGGGACTCTGCTACAGTCCAGAGAAATAATTTACTCGTTCATGTTGAGCAAGAAAAATCCCTCACTACGGACTTCAGCCTCCAGTTCATGCACTCAGATCCATTCAGTTTCACATGGTCACATATAGATGACAGCTCCTGGTCTCACCAGACTCACTCAAAAATACCCGCTGCAGCCTCTCTTCTCTCTCATATACATGGATGCAGCTCCTTCACAGAAGATGGGAGACCCAAAGTGGAGAACTCTTAACCCAAGATCCTTGGCCATAGCGATCCCTTCTTGTGGACTGGGTCACTGGCCATAAAATCATATCTTAGAGACACAACCTCCTCCAAGTGCCCCCAAGAGTCCAGGCATCCTCCCACATCACTCCAGGGGAGAAGCAGGCCTTGGGGCAGGTGACGTGAGGTCACAGTGCAGCCCCCACTCCATCCAGGCAACAAGTCCCTTGTCCAGGGGTAGGCAGAGCTTGAAGCTGTGGGCTGACTTCATCTGGGCTCTGGTCTGTGGCCAGGATAAAAACAGTCTCTGGGGAAGGGGGAGTGAGTGGCCTGATGGTTGGAGGAGCCTGTCCATTCAGCCTTCTCTGTTCCGGCTTTGGATCCAAGGAGCCTCTCTCTTATACTGCTCAGTGATACCTTTTCAGTTCCAGACCATGTGCTTGGCACTGTGGCTACAGCCACGGCCTCACTCAGTCACTGCTTGTCTGGCTGTCTTCCGGTCTGAGTACCTGCCAGCTTCCTGGCTGTCCCTACCTGTCTCTGCCGACACACCCACCTACATGTGTGTCCATCTCTTCTTGTCAGCACACGTATCTGGCTGTGTGGTGTTGACGTGTCTGTTTGACTCTCTGGAGCAAACACTCCTGTGTCTGCTGGAGGGAATCGGCCTGACTCGGGTCTCCCCGTGGCGTTCGTCCTCACCTTGATGTGATCTGTTTGTTTTCTTGGCTTTCCCCCTCGTCCTCAAGGGCATGGACTGTGTCCGATCCGTGATTCATCCTTGTCTGGTACTTGCAGCACAGGGCTGAGACAGAGCGGATTAAGGTTTGCCGACTGAATGAATGAAAACCTCCAGCCTGCGTGGGCTGAGTTACAGAGAAACAGGATTTTCTCTCTCACCCAGAGGAGCAGAATGCCAAGACCCAGGCTGTAAGGAAGGGACAGCAAATGTTGTCTGTCCCCCTGAAGGTGAAGAGAGGTTTCAGGATTGTGCTCCAATGGCAGGGAGCTGGGGATTTGGGGTCTTACCATGGAGGGAGATCAGAGCTGGGTCCCTGACTGAGCATTCTGGAGGGAATGTAACACAGGATCCCAGGAAAGGGAAGTTTTCATTTGGGAGCCAGGGTATATGGTTGCCAGAGGATGGGGGGTGGACAGCCTAGCTCCACTTCTGGTTGGGGGGTACTGGGGGTTGTCCGTTCCCCTCCAGCTTTTCTCTGTAAACCCCACCTGGAACTCCCTTGCCCAACAACAGCACACACTAGAGGCCCACGTCCTGCTCTAGGGCCCTCCTCCCTGCCAAGAACTGAGGGAGGGCCTTGTTTTACTCCCAAGCCGAGGGGAGGGTCCCCCAGGTCTGTGTCAGTCACGTGATCAATGCAGAGTAACCTCCCCGGAAACATTCATAAGTTTAATCCACGCCAGTAATAAAATCGCATTACATTTCTCATAAAATAAATGTTCCCATTTATATACAGAAGACAGACTGTACAGGCCCAGCCTGGCCCCAGGAGGGGTCACACACAGACGGGCAGCGGCGGAAGGAGGGTCGTCCTTCCCATCGAGGACGGAGGAGTTCTGATCGGCAGGAGAGCGGCTGGCCGGCCAGGCGGGTGGGCAGGCGGGTGGATGGACAGACAGACGGGCCTGGAGGCCAGGTGCCGGGCGTTACTGAACGTGGGAGTCAAAGGTGCCATTCAGCTGCCCCTCCTCATAGTCCATCTGACACAAGATCATGTTGTTCTTCAGGAAGAATTTGTCTCCCACACAAAATCTGGAAAATCCAAGCAGGAGAATGAGGCCATGGTGGGGTCCCAGTGGATGGTGGGGGCTCCAGGCAGGACCCCACCCAGCTCAGGAGGACGACATGTGGGCAGTGAGGTCCTGGGAGTCTGTGCCTTGAGCTTTCCAGAGAGGATCCTGGAAAGTCCCAAGCAAACCTGGCCAGTCACCCTGGCTCAGCCCAGGCCACAGGCTTCCTCTGCCAGGTCTCTCGGCGGGTAGGGGCAGGGGTGGGGTTGTGGGAAGGTGTAGAAATGATGCCCAGGAGAGGGAGAAAGAGAGATGGACAAAGAGATACAAAAAGACCAAGAGAGGAGGGGGAAGGAGAGAGGCAGAGATGAAGAAGGAAGAAGGGATAAAATGGCTGACTTTTCCAACCCTCTGTTCCCCACCCCACCTTAAGGAGATGGCTTAGTGAAGGGCACTCTTCTTCTAAACAGAATCTGTGGGTTTCCTGGAACATCCTTCCGGGAGGAAGTGTCCCACCATCTTCCCTCTAACCCAGAGAAGGCCCTGCCCCTCCTCGTCCTCCTCAAGCCCTGGAGGATTCAGCCCTTCCCCCAAAGCTGTCCCCAGGAGGTCGGAGGCCTTGAGTGGGACCCCAGGGTCACAGGCCCGGTCCCAGCCAATCCCGCTTCAACCACCAGGTGGCGCTGCAACTTCACCGCGCCCTCCTGGCAGTGGGTCTGGGCACAGCCCCAGACAAATCAGTGTTCCCTGAAGGTCCCCCTGGACCTCAACCTCTGGGAAGACTTGTATGAGCTCTTTCCTGACCTGGGGGCTCCTGAACAAAGGGCCTGCCTCCTGGGGCTTGGCCCCTAGTCAGGGCTGAAGTGCTCTGGTTCCTTAGGTGCCCACGGTCTCCCACAGGGCGGCGGGGCACAGAGGAGGGGCCAAGAGACCAGAAAGAAGGCTGGGCTGGAACCAGAATCGCAGGAATGAGTGACAGTTCCCCAGGGGGATTTCACCCATAAGGTCTGGGAACCCCTTCTCATTAAATCGTCCATGCGGGTATCTCCATGTAGCACACACACAGGGCTGTTGTGCACACACATTTAAAACACACATGCACAGGCATACTCACCCATCACACACAGACCCGTCTTGTACATGGACAGTTAAAAATACATGCATGGACACAACACACAATGTACACACAGCTCATGCATGGCCCTGTCAGTTACGTTTGCATAGACCTGAACTCCACAAATGAGCACACACGGTATCAGAGCACACACATTTGGCTAGAGGGCTCAGGCATATATAAAACACACACATGCACGTACATGCTTACAACATGCACTCAGAACCCACGTCTGCATGCATGCCTCCACGGCACTCCTGGTCTGTGGCAGCAGGTGTCTGATAGGGGCTGCTGAGTGTGTTGGGTCTGGGGCAGACCAGCACTCACCTCTGGTTGCAGAGCTGGCAGGCGAAGCAGTCAAGGTGATATACGTTGTCCCGGGCCCGCATCACCATCTCGAAGGCTGGAATCAGCTTACTGCAGGCAGCGCAGTTTCCTGTGGTGCCGAAGAGCCTGCAGAGGGAAGGGTGCAGAGGGCTCAGGGGCCTGTGGGGGGCTGTGGGGGGCAGGGGAGTTGCCTCGACTCGGGGGACCACCTGCCCCCTACCCCTATAGTTCAGCAGGTGGGCCCGGGCCAGAGGGAAGGAGCACAGATGACAGTATCTAGCTTCTGCTAAGAGAGCAGGCTTCAGAGAAATTGACACAGCCACTCAGGAAGGAGACTGTGGGGACTCGGGAGTTGGTTGATGCTGCCTGTCTCCTGGCTTCATTGACAATGAGGGCTCCCACTGGGGTCCCTGGAGCACCTGGGGCTACCAGAACAGTAGGCTGGGCCCTGGGCAAGGACTGCAGGTTCACACAAGCCTGAACTTAGACATAGTCTGACAGTCACGGGCTGTGTGTCCTTAGGCAAGTCATTGAGTTTCTCTGAGCCTCATTTATTTCAACTGTAAAATGGGGACTGAAACATACCCTTCACAGGCTTATTGTGAAAACTGTGACCTCTCAGCCACAGCTCCTGTAGTGAATGCCTGCATAGCATTTGCTATATGCCAGGCACTGTTCCAGGGGCTCTCCAAAGACCAAGTCATTCAATCCTGACAAAACCCTATAGGGTGGTCTTTTTCTGCTACTGATTCATGGTGTGACTTGCCTAACTCCCTCAAGCCTCAGTTTACCCTTCTTTAAAATGGGGATGCTGGACTAGATGATCCTGTTTAAAGATGGTTCTAAAATAGGACTGATACCAAAAGGAAGTTTCAAGGACATCTGGCACAAAGCCTCTTTGGGGCAGGCACCCCTCCTCTTGGCTGCTGATTGCAAAGCTCTAAGGACAGCGAACTCACTCCCTCCCCATGCAGGCCTGCCCTTGACTGGACATTCCAGGGGTATGCGCCAGCCAGACTCCTCCTCGCTTCCCTACTGCACACTGGCAGAGCAAGCCCCAAGTGAGGCAGAGACCGAGAGGCAGGCAGGAGGCCCTCTAATCCCTGATTTGTCCAGCTCAAGCTCAGGTGCCTGCAGATGAGCGTAGCTCCATTATTCATCAGCCTGAGCTGCCTGGTGGCTCAGATTAAGGCAGACAAAGGCTGGGCCACAACATCTGCCTGCCAAGAGGGGCCTTTCTGGCCACCAGTCCAATGAGAAGTAACCGCAGAGGGGCAGGTTCTGGACAGCCATTCTCTGGGACTGAGCAACTCGAGGAAACCCCACAGGCCCCCTGGCCTACTGGCCCAGGTGGCCTCAGAGTCATTCCTGGGCCTCTGCCAGAGCCCAGGAAAATATCTTCAGGCTCCAATAGCTGGCAGGGCCTAGGGTGCTTGTGGATGCATTGACCCTGTAGGTGAGCCCCTCCTGCACTGTGGCCACCCCTGGCCAGGTCAGCTGGTCTGCCATCTCCCCTCAGCCTGGTTGAGTTAGCCCCCAGGTGATGTCCTAAACCTCAAGACTTGGAGGCCACTTCCAGGTTGCCGAGGGGCGAGTCCCCAGTGCCTAACCCCTCCTCTTGGCCTCAGCATCTCTCCTCCAGCCCCAGTCTGAGTCACACATCTTGGTTTACAGCACCACTTCAAAAAAAAAAAACAACAAAACAAAACCTCCTGCAAAGGCAGAAGGTGTAGGCAGGTAAATCTTAGGCTCTTTGGGTAAGTAGGGGAGCCTCTGCTGATAATCGCACCCTCCCCTGCAACAAGCCCAGTCCTGAGCAGAGGGAGCCCCAAGAAACCCTGGCCACGACCTACTAATTAATGCGATAGGCCTTCCTTCCCCGCAAGACCCGGCCACCACCCAGCACCCTGCATGGGAGCCAAATGCAGATGCTGGGTCTCAGCCAAGGCCCCTGCCTGGTGGCCCCCTTCCAGCCTTGCTGATGTCATAGATGGCCTAAGGGGGGGTTAACTGGGGGAGGCAGCCCCGGGGAACAGGATCCAGGTTGTAGGGGAGGGGTGGGTTGGAACTCTGAGGAATGCAAGGTGGGGAAGTGTTGGTATTTTCACTATCTACAGAGGAGTGAACTGAGGCTGGGGAAAGAGGCTCAGAACTAGTTTAAATCCAGCATCAGTAGCTCTTCTAGGGTCTGGCTACCTACCAGACTCTGCAGGCATGGGGGTGTCTAATCCCAGGGCCCACCTGGAGGATGGGGAGCTGGGCCCTGGGGAGATTGAAGAGAAAACCAGCAGGCCAGGGGGGCTCAGGGAAGATGGAACTCACTCCCCTACTTGCTCCGGGAAGCTCCTCCACCGCGTCCCTTCCTAGATTCTAGGGACAGGGTGGGTCAGAAGTGCCTGGCAAAGGCAGAGGCAGAACCATATTGGTGCCCTTGAGAGGCTCCTCTTGGATGCCCGATGGTTAGAAACATGCCCGCCTTGGACAAGTGCTGGGCACCGAGGGTCAGGGGCGGGCATGTGTGTACACCAGGTGTGGGGTCTGAGGCAGGGCAGAGCAGTGCCAGCTGTGGAGAAGGGGGCTCTCGGGGTGGCAGGGCTGGGGTGCGGGACAGGGGTGGGGGGTGGGGGAAGGCCGCCCACCTCAGGTAGTCGCGTCGGCACAGGATGAGGTTGGCCTTGGTGTAGAGCGTGGAGCCCACCTCGCCCAGGCGGCAGTCACAGCAGGCGCACTTGAGGCAATCCTCGTGCCAGTACTGGTCCAGCGCCTTCAGCAGGTAGCGGTCCTTGATCTTGCGGTTGCAGCCCGCGCAGCCCTTCTGCTTCCCTTTGGGCTGGACGGAGAGCATCGGCACACCTGCGGACGGACAGACAGATGGACGCGGTGGACGTTGGGGCTCAGGACACGTCCCTCTGCTTCTTTCTGCTGCCCCCTCCCAGGATCCCTCCCTGTCTCCTTGGCAACCACCTCTCCTGGCCTTGGGTCCCACGCTGTGGGGCTGCAAGGCCCAGCCTCCTCCCCTGGACCATGAAGGTCCCTCCAGAAGCTGCAGGAGCCCCAAATCTGCTCGGCAGCAGGCACACAACCAGCTCCAGGGCCCAGCCCCCCTGAGTCACCCCTCTCCATCCAGCCAATGTCCCCTGTGCTGTGTGGCCCACCGTATATCTGAGGCCTCCTCAAGCTCTTCCAGCAGCCCTGAGAAGCTCATCATGGGCTTGGGGTCCACTAGGACTCCTAGATCTGTTTGCCACCTCAGGTCATCCTCACATTGCAGTGTGTTTTTTATTTTAACCAGACACATCAGGCTAAAGTCTCGTGGTTGTGGGGGTGTCAAGAAGAAAGTGGGATGCTCCTGTGATACTCCTGGGGGCACAGGAGCTCTGGAGCTCCTGGCTAGCGTTGGGGAGACAGCGGGCCCTGGCCTCGTTGGTGGCCTCCCTAGGAATGTTTCTGCCTGTGTGTCTGCTCAGTGGCTAAGTCTTGTCCAACTCTGTGACCCTGTGAACTGTAGCCCGCCAGGCTCCTCTCTCCATGGGATTCTCCAGGCAAGAATACTGGAGTGGGTTGCCATTTCCTGTTCCAATGGGACTTCCTGACCCAGGGATCAAACCTGTGTCTCTTGCATCTCCTGAATTGGCAGGCTGATTCCCGGTGGACCACCTCCGAAGCCCCCAGGAATGTTTCTAGCTAGATTCAAACTTCCTACCTGCCCTAGCCTGAGGAAGGGGAATTTCAGTGCCTCTGCATCCTTGCTCATCCTACCAAAGTAAGAAACTTGGAGACTCTGGCCGGCTTCCAGGGTCCATATGATTCCCAGCACACAAGAAAATGGTGAGTACAGAGGACAGGAATCTCAGCATGGCCTTGCCTGGAGGGAGGGGCAGACCACCCAACAGCAAGCAAGTGCATTCACACGCAACCACTGGTCCCACATGCAGGCGTGGGCTTGCATATGCACAAAGGCACGGCTCCCAGGGCCCCAGCCCTGAGGCCACAGGGAGGGGTGGTTGAGAAGGAGGAAGGGGCAGATGTCCCCAGGGGACCTGGACATCCATGTGGAGCCCTGAGGCTCCGGTGTGGAGAATTCCAGGCTTGGACGAAGTGTGGGGGGTCTCAGAGACAGGCTGGACAGTGGGGTTGCCTGTGACACTTGTCTGAGAGCCCCTCACAGGGGTGGTGGGGGTAGGGGGTGTTCCTTCCCTGACCAGGGCACTGCTGGGCTGAGGGGTCGCCTCTGGAAGATAAAGCCCGCTCTTTCCTGTCCCCTCAGTTTTCCAACAAGCCCCTGAAGGCTCCCTCTTCCCGGGCCCATCTTCTCCAAAGGACCCGCGTACTCTCCAGGCTCTGGGTTCAGTTCCAGTCCCAGGGCATCCCTCCTCTCGGCCCTCCCCCTCACTGCTCCCCCCACCCCCACTGCAACCAGAGCTGCTTCCATTCCCTTCCTTCCTCCAGGGGTGACCCTTCCTCAGGCTTCAGGAGAGAAGTAGCTTCCAAAGGACCTCAGTCTGAGTCCACAGGTGTCCGGTCAGAGGGGTCCCGAAAGTTCTTACAGGCAAATGCTCTCATTCCACAGGTGGGGAAACTGAGACCCAGACAGGCCAAATGGCTCATGTAAGCCCCGCATCAGGTTGGCCTCTGGGGTCCTGCGTCCCTCCTGTGCTCTTCTGGGCCTTGCTGCCTCCTCTGGGAGAGGGGGCGGCCCTGGAGAACCCAGGATCAGTAAGACAGGTGAGAGCGGCGTGGAGGCAGGCCAGGCTTCCTGTGCTGGGCTCGCTCCTTCCTCCCTCCTCCAGTCCCCGCAGGGCCCATCTGTTAGCTGGGAAGTCCGCTGCCTAATTTCCTTAATGCAGCTCTAAAGGTTAATTGGTCTGAGAGAGTGATGGGGCTCAGGTTGGCTGTGTCCTCAGGCCTGCCTGTGTCTCCGCTGACAGGGGCCAGCCCGGTCACAGAGCTCTGAGGAGCCCAGAGAGCCTGGTTGGGGAGCAGACATGCCCGCGAGCTGAGGGGGGCCCAGGGGGCCCTTCCAAGGCCTGGCCTACAGGGAGCAAATGCAGGAAGGATTCGAAGAGCTGGGTGTGGGAAGGTCTGGGGGCTCCCGGGGGCAAAACTGTCCCTGGGGCCTGTGGAGGGATAGCCAGCCAGCATAGCTATGCATATAAATTCCAGCTTGGAAAACCCCAGGCAAAGCCTCAATCCAGCCTCCCTAAGGCTGATTTTCCCCTCGTTCCCCTGGGCTGGCAGCAGGCCTGGCTCCCTTCCCAGACGTGCTGGGCCCTCCCAGGGCTCTACACTTGTGCTTTCGCTGCTAGGGGGTTGGGGGTGGCTGGAACATCCTTACTCAGGGGATGTACCTGGTCCACTAAGTTATACCCCCAAATGAAGGGGGATCCCAGCACTAGGAGTGTCTGTCCTGCTCCATATTCCATCTGGCTTGACTCCTGGAGAGGCTAAGCCTGCAGGGCTATGGGCCACATGGTACTGGTAATTCCATCGCCACTGGGACGGGGTACCTGGAGGACACAGGGAGGTTATGGGGAGTGAACCCACATGCTGCCCCAGGTCCCCAGCCTGGCATAAGGTAGGTGCTCTGTAAGGCCTGAACACCCAGCTCCAGGCTGGGTGCTTACTGGACGCTCTGCTTTCTGGGCTCTGGAGAACTCTTAAGAAGCCATGTGGCTCCTATAAGTGTCTGATGTCCACTGAGACACAGAACACCAGGGTCAGCCTGGCCAAGGAGGTTCCAGAGCATCCAGGGACCTTGTGCTTTCTCTGCCTAGAAAGTCTGAGGTCCTGGAGAAAGTCTGACTCACCCCTCCCTTCTTTAGGGAACACTCACGCTATTTGCTCTGCCTGGGCTGGTCCAGGACTTGAAAACACCCCTGGCAAGGTAAAAGGGCTTTAAGGAGGACATCTATGGTCCCTGTTTCCCCAGTTGGAGCAAGATGCTCCCCAGAGGGTCCGGGCTCTTCCTCCCCGTCCTGCTGCCCCCCCCCCCCCCCCCCCCCGCCCCCATCCAGCCTGCCAGTCGGCCCTGCAGACACCTCTTCCCTCCCTCCCTCCCCTGCCCGGCTCTGGGAGCTGAGCCTCGGGCCATGCACTTTCCATTAAGGAGATAGCATCCTTTTGCTGAAGTCCATTTGGGATCCATTTTAGTGTTATCTAAAAATCAAATCTACATGGTAATCCTTTTAATGTACTCCTGACTTTAGAAAAAAACAGCTTTGCGCTCCTTCAGGAAAGGTTTTAAAGCATTACCCAATAATTACTACTCACCCATGAAAACACTGATATTTTACAATGGATGGTGTTTGCCCCTGCACGCGCGTGCAGGCTCACGCTCAGACACACACACACATACACACGGGACCCAGCAAAATAAACTAATTTACTCAGCTCGAGTGTTCCCCCGAATCTTGGGGTGTGCAGGGGGATATTTGAGGGGAGATGAGCCCAACCCTTACCCTACCCCTACCCTGGTCGGGCTGAATTCCCTGGGCGGGCTGATGCAGGAAGAAGGCAGGCTCCCAGTCTGACTCATCCGGCTGCCAGACACTAACCCTCAGCTCTTTAATCTGGGGAAAAGCCAGACAGTCCGGGTGACCAGGAGGGACTGCCAGAGGTCATTCAGCTCTTCCCACACCCCACGGAGTGGTCTGCCAGGCCACACCCAAGTCTTCAGCAACTCCTGCCACCTACCCCCGGCCAGCCTGCCCCTCAGATCGTACTTTTCCAAAGTGCCCAGGCTACTGGCTCATGGGCCCACCCATGCCTCCAGTTTGGAGAGCAGGCTGAGCACTCCCTCCGCTCCTAGTGATCTCAAGGGCCGGTCATCCTCCCCAGAATGCCAACACCATCCAGCCCCGGGTCACTCCAGGTTACGCCCTGTGGCTCCCCTGCTGGAAGCCACTGTGGCCACCACCCAGAACTCCACCTGGTATTTGAGGCCCCTTCCACTGTCTGGCACTACTGGCTCCGCTCCCTGCAGAATCTAGGAATAATATTCCCTTTCCATCCTGCAAATGGATCTCGTCGGCTTCTGCCCCAGAGCCTTCCTTTCACCATCACTCCAGGAAGAAAAATGCCTGGTCCTGCCCACCCCACTCTTACCCAGAGGTCAGAGTCAACAGTGGAGCTGAGGCTAAGAGCCTAGACTCTGAACTCAGAAAGCCTACTTTCCAGTCTGGGAACTGTCCCAAGTCACTGTAGGGCCTGGTGCAAATCCCTTTATCTTTCCAACTCTCATCTGTGAAATGGGGCCATACCAGTTTCCTTCCACCAGGCTGTGGTGACGACAGGACGAGGTTCTGCATAGGAAGCCACAGCCCAGAGTCTGGCCACTGGTTGGGACTGACAAACAGATGTCTGTCTATTGTTACCATGCACCCTGAGAAGTCTTCCCTGTTCTGACACTTGTTTTCTTGCTATTTAACTTTTTATCTTGTCAACACCTCAAACTTTCAGATTTTGCAAGAACAGAAAGAATTCATGTATACTCTTTACCCCAAACCTCTAAATATGAGCTTTTTAAACCATATTTACTTTATCCTTCCCTGTTTATCTATGCAGCTACATCCTTTCCTCCTTCCCTTCCTATAATTCTTTTCCTGACTCAGTTGAGAGTTGGTTTCAATAACAAAGGCCCTGTACCCCTTAAAACTTTGGTGTGATTTCCTAATACAAAGGACAGTCTCTCACATGACTCCAGTACAATGATCAAAACCAGAAAATTACCACTGATCTAATACCATTACCCATCCATTCAGATTTCATCAGTTCCCCCAATAATACCTTTTACGGCAAAATAGAAGTCTGGATCCTGCATTTCATTCAGTCGTCAAGTTCAGTCTACTTGAATCTGGAAGAATTCCTAAGCCCTTCTTTGTGTTTCAAGACATCTTTGAAGAGTACAGGCCAGTTATTATGGAGTTTCCTTCAATTTGGTTTTATCTGACACCTTTGACTATATGACCTTAACTGCTCTGTGCTTCTTTGTTATAAAACGAATATGAGAATAGTACTGCTACAGTTTCGGTGAGGAATCTGGGAGCTGATACATGTGAAGTGCTCTGGACTAACCAAACCTGGCAGTCCAAACTTAGCCCTGATTAGTGTCAGCCCATTCAGCACGTGGGGAAGATTGACATTAGTCACAGCTCCATCTCAGGGCCCTACAGCCCGTGATGGACACATTTTGAGGAGAATCACTTGATTTGAACGTGCCACCATGGTTAAAGTCATACAGGCACTGACTAGAGTCGAGCCTTACCCAAAGGATCGTCTAGCGGCCACTGCAAACATCTGCAGGAGGAGATCAGCCACATCTATCTGACAGGCAGCTTCAGGAACCAGTCAGGGGAGATGGGGGCGGTGGCAGCTCAAGGCAGGTCCCGCTGGGTGCCCTGGGAGGCCTGGGACACAGGCAGGTGTGGGCTTGGGATTTCTCGTCACTGCCCCACGTGCCTCGGTACTGTTCCAAAACCGCATTCACACAGCACAATACAGCTGCCCAGCATAGCGCTAGGCCTCCCTTTCTCACCCAAGGGGCAGGCAGGGAGCCAGGGCTGGACTCTCCTGGGGGCTAAGGGTATTCTGGAGGGAGATCTATCTATGATTGAATACTTAGCAGTGCTCGCCTCCCAACTGCCTTATGAGACGGTACCCTGATGATTTTCATTATTTTTTGACACACCATGTAGACCCCATTCCTGTCCACTGTTGATACCTTTGCCCCTGAACTTGTCCTAGGCTCTGTTGGTTGTGGGGCACCCACTCTCCTCCAGCAGGCCGACGGAGCAGGGGGCTCCATGGATCAGCCCCGGTCTGGTCTCCTGTACAGAACCCTGGTCTTAATCCTGGATAAATCATTGCGTCTCTCAAGACCTGTTGGGCTCCCCACCGGCACAGTGGGAATAACTCTAGCATGTACTTCTTGGCTGTCCTCAGGCACATGTAGGATAACATCTGGCATTAAATGCACCTCTCCTCACAGAAACTAGCAAATGCCCTTGAAGATGAAAACTAGTTCCACTTTAACAATGGGAAAACTGAGGCACTGGAAAGGTTGTGACTTGTCATAGGTCACACAGAGCTGGGATTTGAAGCCCAGCAGCCTGTCTTCAGGATTCATCTGCTCTGATGTCGGGCTGGGCACTGCTCACCTAGAGGTGCTAGCAGACCCAGGAGGCAGACATCACAGCGGTCAGGAGATACAGAAGGTACGCAGATGCAGGTCACACCTACAAACATACATAGCTGCACACATACTTTCACACATACATGGAATCACACACTTGCAAACTAGGTCCCTAAGAGGCAGGGCCATGTCTGCTTATTCTCCCCAGAACAACTTTATTCCAGGCTCCAGCACAGCACGAGCATTAGTAGGTGCTCAGTAAATCACATGAAAAGACATACCCCTACATCCAAGCACATGCATGCATGGGTGTCACGTAAATATACACACATACACTCGAGTGATCGTTAACTGTCTTTTAAAAAAACAACACATCAGGACTTCCCAGGTGGAGCAGTGGATAAGAACGCCAATGCAGAGGACATGGGTTCGATCCCTGGACCAGGAAGATTCTACATGCTGTGCAGCAACTAAGCCTGTGTGCCACAACTACTGAAATCTGCAAGCTCCAGGGCCCGCAAGAGTAGCCCCACTCTCCACAACTACAGAAAGCCCTCGTGCACCAATGAAGACCCAGCACAGCCATAAATGAATAAAATTATATATATAAAAAAAAAACCCACAACATATCCAAAAAATGGATCGTAGCTCAAAATAAAGCTCTGATTTGAACAAAACGCACAAGTGAAAAGCCTGGTACCCCGTTCTCAATATCACGTTCCCCAGGAAATGGAGGAGCATGATCCCTGAGGTTTTGTCCACATGGACCCATGTGAAGTGGCTGAAATTATCCAGAAGTGATCAGTCTACAATCATCATATCCACGTCAGCTGCCGGAGGGTAGGGTCTGGGTCCCTGCCACCTGCAAGGTGCCTGTACCCAGCGGGGTCCACACCTGGGCCTGGAACTGCAACGTAGGATCCCAAACACAGTCAGCCGGTGGCCCCTCCTCAGCATCAATCCCGTTTAATAAGGAAATTTGAAAGTGTAATCTAATTCTGCAGAATCTCTTTAAATCTCGTTTTCTCAGAAGTAACTTCATTTCGCACGGACACATCCAGCCTTGTGCGAAGGCCTCCATTTCACACCAGTTTTATCTCCACAATTTCTCGTCTCACTGCACTCCTATCCCAGGGCCTTGCCATGCACCAGGCGAGGCCTGAACTAATAGCATTTCCTACTCATTTGGAATCAAAAGCCAACGAGAACAACTGTTGAAGCGCGCGGCTACAGCCACCTAGAGCACGCTCATTACCACCTCTGTGCGCACACCCCCTTGCAGGCAGGCGACTGCATCCTGGGTTTGATGAGGGAGGGATGTGGGGCTCCCGTGACCTCCAACTCCCTGTGGTGGGGGCTCGGCTCCTGGGATGCTGGACAGTGCAGTGGGGGGACTGGCCCCTTTGACTCTGGAGGAGAGGAAGGCCATGTAGACCCCGAAAGTGGTCCACACAGAGAGATGGACTCAGCTGACTCCATCACTCCCCAGACTCAACCTATTCACCTGCTAAGTGAGGACAGCCTACTTTAAAGGATTATTTACAGTATCAAATTAGATAATGGACATGAAATGCTTATAACAATGTTTGACAAAGTAGCTTTAAAAAGTCAGCTAAGAAAACTTATGTACATCTGACGACCCAACAATTCTCTTCCTAGGTATGCACCCAAAGAGTGAGAGTTTATGTCCACTAAAAGAGATGCACATGGATGTTCCCAGTTCTCAATAGCTCCAAACTGAAGACTGCACAGATGTCCATCAACAGTAAAATGGATACTAAATTATGCTATGATTATACAATGGAATAGTACACAGCCACGACAAAGAATGAATCACCAGTATACACAACAACATGGATGAATCAGACAGTATAATGTGGCACAAAAGAAGTCAGACAGAAAGGCACACACTGTATCATTCTATTTGTATGTACTTCCCAAACAGAAAGCCGATCCATGGTGATCAATGTCAGAATAATGGCGTGCATTATCATCTGTCAGGAGGTGTGAGGAAGCCTGCTGAAGGCCTGAAAATGTCCTTTATATTGAACCTGGTGGTGTGTGAATGGGTGCACACATATAGAAAACTTTGCTGAACAGTTGAGACTTGGGCATTTTACCGCATATACATTATACCTCAGCAACAACAAAAAACTAAGGAGGCCCCTCAGTTGGGACTTTATATGTCTTTTCATAAAACCCACCATTTACCCACTGTTCACTACCTCTGTTGTCTCAGAGAATCCTCATTTTTACCCCGAGGCACTAAATGATTAACTCACTCAATAGAGGCCCAAGGAGGCTCAGGCTGTTACCCAAGGTCAAACAGCCGGAAGGTGGCAGGGCAAGGATTGGATCCCCAGCCTGCCTGATTCCAGGTTCAAGTTCTCACCCCTGCACACACCCCATGGCCTCCGTGAACAGCCCAGGGGAAGAGGGTTTGCTGGAGCAGCTTCTGGGTTCTCCGTGCAGCCTGAACACGGGTGAGTCTAGGGTGGGATGCTGGGGGCAAGCTTAGAGCAGGGTCTGGGCTGAGACCAGGCGGAGTGACGTGCAGGGCACTGTCTCCAGGCTCTGCTGTGTCACAGGCTTCTCACCTGCTGCTCCTCCAGAAGCTGTGGCTGCTATGGGATCTAGACAGGGCTTCTGGCCGGGCCAGCAAGGGGATGTGGACTGGAATCTAAGGACAAAGATGGTTCAGGGGCTGGGAAGGGAGCAGAAAGGCTGTGTGGAGGCAGGGCTGAGATGTTTGCGTTGCGGCCTTAAGAGAGACGAAGAAGCTTCACTGGGGAGGGCTGAGCTGTGAGAGGACAGCTGACGGCTTCGGACCCAGAGCCACGAGGGTGGGGGAGCCTCAGTCAATAGCCAGGAGCTTCGGGTGAATGAGATGACTGGGGAAGGGGGACCTGGAGAGGGGCCTAGGTAAGAAATTTAAAGGGGTCCAGCAACAGTTGTCTTCTCTAAAGAGCCAAGTTCCTTCTGGTCTCCACAGACCACCACGGTAGAGGCCGAAGGAAAGCGCTGTCCAGTCCTGTCCCAAACATCTGCAGCCACGGTGGGTGCGTTTGACCTCATGATAACACTCCACAATGAATGCCCACTACAGCCAAACGCTTTAGATTCGTTAACGCTCATCCTCCTCATGACCCCGAGGTCAGGGAAATCACAAACCTGCCCAAGGAAGCTGTGAGTGGCTGAGCAGGGCTTTGGACCCAGACTGCTGGTCAGGAAGTGCCCCACCCCGTCCCTGCTCTCTCCAGAGGCAGCATCGCATCATTTTTTTCCTAAGCGATGGGGAAAGTGAACTTCTGCTTGGACCCAATCTGGACCTGGCCAAAAGAAGGCGGCTCTGAAACACCCTTTGCAGGGACGCATCAGGGCAGGATGGGCCCCTGGTCCCCAGGGTCCCCCAAGGGAGTCACTTTCTGTGCCGGAATCCAAAAGCAGCTGGCACTTCTGCAGTTGGTTCTGGTGGAGGCAAACCTCCTGAGGTATGGTGTGTCCCGAAGCCTGAGCCCATGGGGGCCTTCCAGCGGGGGGAGATAACACCACATCGGTCCTTGCTGCTGAGGGAAGCCGGACCCAGCATAGCCTGCTGTCAGGCAACAGCTTTAGGGAACCCAGTAGAGAACTTGAAGGGGAGCTCTGAGAGACACGGGAGCAGCTGCAGACAGAATCTAGAGGCACTTTGAAACATCAGAAGCTGCATATTCTCTTTGGAGGTTGTCATGGGGAATGATGCCTAAGTTAACTGCATACTTATCTGCAGTGCGTGCCCCTCCAGCATGGGTGGGGGTCTTCTCTTCTCATCTTTGGGAAGCCCCAGACATGTCTAGGAAGGAACAGATCCAAAATAGGACTCTAGATCTCCTCCCACAAACCTATACCCTTACCCAGGCTTCTGTTCACAGCCCTAACACCATCATCCATCCTGGTGCTCGGGGCAGAAACTCAGAGTCATCCTCAGATCTTCCATCATCCTCATTCCTCTTCCCTGCTTGGTCTGTATCCCATCTTACCAACTTTGTTCCACTTCCAAAGCCACCACCATCTTTCACCACACTACTAGCTAAGCCCCCCACCAGCTTCTTCTGTTCGTATCTATAACCCAACTTCAAATAGCAGCTGGAGAAATCTTTTAAAACAAATAGGTCAGGTCTCTGCTCAGCTTGAAACCCTTCAACTTCCAGGGGGCTGGGAGTATCACCCACACTTTTCATCAAACCCATCATATCCTTGTGTGGTCTGGTCTCTGCTCTCCCACCCTCAACGAACTTTAGCCAGAGTCCAGATCTCCCTCCTGCCTCAGGGCCTTTGCACCTGCTGTTTCTCCCTTGTTAGAACACCCTTCCTGTTTCTTCATGAGGTTGGTTGACTCCTTCTCATCTTTTGGCTTCAGCTTAAATGTTATCTGCTTAGAAGGCCAGCCTTGATCTCTTGATTTCCTTATTTAAATGACTCCTTGGTCATTTCCTTCTGAGTTTTCACCACAATTTGTAATTGTTTTTACTTTTCTGTGATTTTACCTAAGAAAAATGTTTGGTCTTTTATCATAAGAATGTGAGTGTCATGAAGACCTTATTCTGGGGACTCTGTCTTATTCATCACTCTGTCTCCAGCACTGAACCCCACAGTGATCACTTTTTAACCATTGGTTCAGTTAATGAATGAAGAGACTGAACAGAAGCTATCCAGATATTACTGACCAGAGTCTGCTGGGCCAAGTGGGCTGATGCAGATAGGCAGGCTCCCCAGAGATGAGTACCTTCATCAGGCTTGGTGCTGTCCTGAATCACACACCTGGAGCTATGTAGCTCAAAGAGACAAACACAGATGCAACTGTAGCAGTGCCTGGCCTGCCACTCTCAGGAATTTGAACAGGCCCACCCCAGGGCTCCAGCTGAGAAATGACTGCTCTTGTGCAAATATTGGATTGGCCAAAAAAGTTCCTTTGGGTTTTTCCACATAATCTTAAGGCAAAATCGAATGAACTTTTTGGCCATATAAACCCTCTGCCTTTTAGATAAAGGGACAGCAATTCTATCCTTCAGCCCTGCAGACTGTGAGGAATGAAGCACCTTTCCCCACTCAGTGCATCTGAAAGTGAAAGTATCAGTAGCTCAGTCATGTCTGACTCTTTGTGACCCCATAGACTATAGCTCACCAGGCTCCTCAGTCCATGGAATTCTCCAGGCAAGAATACTGGAATGGGTTGCCACTCCCTTCTCCAGGGGACCTTCTCCAACCCAGGGCTTGAACCTGGGTCTCCTGCATTGCAGGCCTCTTGAGAAATACTCCATCCCAACTCTCTTGTTGGGGTGGAGGCCTGGAGCTCAGGCATCTGTGTAATCTTGGCAGTTCAGTCTTTCTCTTTGCACTTGTGGCCAGGGTACCCCTCCCCTGGCACAGACTCCCACAGCTCCCCTCTTGAGGGTCCTTTGAGCTTAAAGATATAACCACTCCTCCCTCCCTGCCTAGTCTGAACCTCTGTGGGGCAGTAGGAAGAAAAAGCCCTTGAAGTTTGCTACAGAAAACCCCAAGGTCCAAGCCTCTCTCTATCTGCAGCTCCCCCAAGCCCCATCCCATCCTGATCTGTTGCAGCCAGCCCCCAGTTACTTAGCAGGATGCTGCTTGCAGCTGCATAGTTGTAGGTACTAGCGGGGAAACGTCTGGAAGCTGAATTCCCCAGACGGCAACTCAGCTGCTCCCTGGGCACCGGCAAAGCCCGCGTCACCCATCTAATGAAACAGGGCTCCCAAGGGGCCTGCAATCTCCACAGAGGAGGAGGAGGGCACGGACTCTCAGACGAGTCTCAATTTCACAGCATCAGAGACGCGAGCACCAACGCGCTGAACCAGAAAACGAGAGTCTGGCAGGAGCTGCAGACACACCGTGAGCGCCAGGGGATCGGAGATTAGGGCCCTTCAAAATCAATTTTGAATTCAAACTTTTAAATGTGTTCTCTAGACGCCACGAGGGGACCCTCCAGGCAGGCTTGGCCTAGCCAGCTGTTGGGTCCTGCTTGCTTCTTGGAGCAGCCAGGGCCCATCTGCTAGCCCCCGGGCTGGGTGAGGGAGGGGAGGGTGAGGAGGCAGGGAGGGAGACCCCAGGAGCGGGAGGAGCCTCTTAAGTGCCAGTGGACCCAGCACGGCCCCTGGGGTGCCTGCCTGAGGTGCCATCCTGGGGCCTCCTGTTGAGGCCTGGGGGGCTGCTCCTCTCTCCTTTGTAGACCTCGATGAAAAGAACTGAAGGCAAGGCCCACACGAGCCAGATCCCCACAAACCCCTAACCTGGCTGAGGAGGCTCGTGGGGCCCCAGTGGAGGAAGCTGCTAAGAACGCGAGCAGTGGAGTCAGACAGGCAGGAATCTGTATCTCAGACATGTGTATCTCAGACCAGCCATGGGTTCCCAGGGAGAAGGTGTTGGTTCAGAAGTGAACTTCCCTTCCAGAAACCTGGTGGGAGGAAGCCTGCAGTGAGGGCTTGGGCTTGCAGGCCCTGGGAAGTGAGAGGGGTCTGAAGCCTCCCCGGGCAAAGGGAGAGAAAGCATCGCTGGGTAGCTGGACTGCTGGGAAGGCCGGGGTGGCCGCAGGCTGCACTGAGGCATGGGGTCTGCAGCCAGGGAGCGGACAGTCACCCTGCCTGCCACCCGTCAGGCCGTGTGGGGTGTGCTGAGCACCACCCTGGCCCTGCAGTGGAAGGGGACGGGACTCACGGGGCAGCAGGCCTCAGCTGGAAGCCAAGCAGAACAGACTGCTCCAGCCAAACTTAGGAGGAGGTCCCTGGGCCGGCAGGAGGAGGGCCTTGGGGATGTTTGCAGGCAGAGTAGGCTCCTAGCAGCCCCTGCTCTGCCTGGGTCCCTGCTCAGGCATATTTGTTCCTCCAAGCATACAATCAGCCCACCACTGATGCCTTCCATCTCTGGGTGTGGAAGCTGCTCCATGACAAGCCTGTCTGACTTCAGTGACTCACCGCCCCTGCCCCTCAGTTTTCCAAACCTGAGGCTAAGCCCTCAACTGGAAGCCACACTGAAAGAGACATGAACACGAGCGACTGTGAACCACTCTTCCGCTGAGAGGCACCAGGAGGGCAGCCCCCTTCTGGAATGAGCAGCCCTGCAGAAGGGCTGGGGTCAGCAGACCACTTGCAGGCGAGCAGGCAGGAATGCCCCAACCCCTCCCACCCCATCTTGGGAGTGGGCTGCCGGCTCTGCGAGGAAATTACAACATGGGCCTGGGTAATGCTCCTTTTAGTTACAGCATAAACTGCGGCAATAAAGCGTACCTGGGGAATGTTTAGAGAAAGCACTAATGATTTCTTCCCCAGTGGTTAATAAATTCACTTCCAGATCAATTTGTTCGCGATAGAGCCTGGCGAGCGGAACCCGCGCGGCGGGCACAGCCGACTGTGTCTTTTTCAGTATAAATGATTTATTACAATGATTAGCGGCACATAAACAATTTAAAATACAACGCTAATTAGTTTGGGGAAGAAAGGAGGGGAAAAGCCACCCTGCCTCTCTCCCCATTATGTTCTACTTCCCTAAGTGTGTACTTTTTAATTAAATCCAAATGTCACAATAAATTTAAAGTGTTTTATTACCATTCGGACTAACTAAGGCAGTCATGCAAGCCCCCATCTCAGGCATCATGGGCGAGGCTGGGGGTGAGCGCTGAGGGTGCAGCAGGGCCTGTCTACAAGCTCTCCTGGAGACGGGAGGTTTTGGTGAGACCCCTGGAAACCCCTCCTGCTTTCTGGCAGCCCCAGGCTGGAGAACGCTGGCAGAGTGCACCTCTCTCAGGTTCCTGGCTAGCCCAAGGGATGTCGCCTCCCCAACACCAGCTCTGAACAGCCCAGAATCCACCGATTTCTCCTCAGAGGTCCCACAGCACTCTGCACCCTCCCCAAGCCCTCCTCAGGTGTTCTAGCACCTGCCTCACATCGTGCTTGGCATTTCCTATACATCTTACCACATTCTCCTTCCAGTGCTCTGCGTAGTAATTACTGCTTCAGTTTGGTGGATGGGGAAATTGAGGCTCAGAGAGGTGGAGTAACTTATCCAAAGTCACACAGCTAAAAAGTGGACTCTTGACAAATCCTAGAGTAGCATTCTGCCTTAGAGCCCACGCCTTGCCACATCTGGGGCTTGACTTCCCAGCACGCAGGATGGGGACAAGAACGTGATGGCTGCTCAGACAGGGATTTCCCTCACATAACACCCTGCTGTGCCCAGAGGCACAGGTGAGACGGGCTTCAGGCCAGGGACCTGGACTCTGATGAGTCTGGGTTCAAGTTCAGGTTCTTCCATTAATCCACAATGTAAACTCAGTCAAGTCCTCAGCCTCTCTGAGCTTCAGCATTCCAATCAGCAGAGCTCAAGTAATAATACCCAAACTGCAGGGCCAAATGAGCAAAGCAGCTAAAGCAAGAGGAGTGTTCTGCAATCCTGGACACACTATATAAGTAGTAATTACTAACAGCAGCTCTTGAAGTGAGCAAAGATCCATAAGAAATCCTACTTCACTGATCAGGAAACTGAAGCCAGTAGGTGAAAAGGACTTACCCAAGGTCCTGATGAACCTTGGGTGCCCAGGGGACCAGGCTGCAGGCAACCTCCTTTCCCAAAGCTCAGACAGCCAAGGATGGTTTATCTTCTCAACATTCTTGTACTATTTATTTAAAGTGAAAAACAAATATCCCTAAACATAGAATTACCATATGACTCAGCAATTCTACCCCTAAATATATACCCAAGAAAAATGAAAACATATGTCCACACAAAAACTTGTACATGAATGTTCATGGTGGCATAATTCACAATAGCTAAAAAGTAAAAACAATTCAAATGCCCATCAACTGATATACAGATAAATAAAATGTGGTATATACAGATAATGGAATATTATTTGGCAATGAAAAGAAATGAAGTATTGAGACAAGCTACAACACGGATGAACTTTGGAAACATTATGCTAGGAAAGAAGTCAGCCACAAAGACCACAACTTGTCTGATTCCATTTGTATGAAATATCCAGAATAGGCAAATCCATAGAGACAGAAAGTAAATCAGTGGTTGCCAGAGAGGAGGGGAATGGGGAGTGACTGCTAATGGATATGGAGTTTCTTGTTCGGGTGATGAAAATGTTCTTGAATTAGATAATGGTGATGGCTGCATCACTCTAAATACACTGAAATGCACATTTTTAAAAGGTTAATTTTGTGGCATTCAAATTATTCTCAGTAAAGCTGTTAAGCTCAGAAAAGCAAAACAAACAACAAAACAAATATTCCTTTGAGAACAAGAGAAAACAGTTCGTAAAAAGTAAGTTCTGGGGTCAGGAGAGGGGTCCTGGGAGGTCTAACAGCCAGCCCTCAGCCATGGTCACCCTGTCTCATAACAGCTACTCCACAGGGAAGGGCTTCAGATCACCCTCCCCACCCCTGGCGGCTCCCTCCTCAGTACTCCCATCGAGAAGTCTGACTGTGCCTTCTCTTTCCAGCCCTGCTCCCCAGGCAGCTCAGACCACACTGGTGTATCACTCTCCTCCTACACTTGTGTTTTGTCTCTCTAGTGCTCGCTGTTGAAATTTCTCCATCCACTGAGGCTGTCGTCCCACCTGCAAACAACATACTCATGGAGGGGGGGTCCCTATTCCAGACCCTGAGCTTGTCCTACATCAGGTACCACAAGTTACAGTATAGCACTATGACTAGGATCAGAGTGAGGTCCTCCAGGTCCCCAGCTGAGATTCAGTAAGGAGGGCTACCCCCTCTCTCAGGGTCTGAGAGTCACCCCTAGGCGGGGTGTACAAGCTCAGATCCAGGCCACAAAGGCCAGGAAGGAAGGAGACTAGGCTGCCTTGGGGTCAAATGAAAACCGCAGGAGGGAGACAGTACAGTGCCCAGGCCAAAGCAGTGCTCCTTGTGGCTAATCTGAGAAGGTGACTCAAGAAGATGAAGCATGTGGTCAGCAGAGGGAGCCAGGCCCACCGTGGCAGGGTGCACCCAGCTGCCCCTGAATCTGGGGCCTGGACTGATGCTCTTGGGGTTTCTCTCCTCTTGGGGGAGGGAATCTACAGCCTTTACCCTGGAAGGGAAGGCAGAGCATCTGGAATGTGGGCCATGGGGAAAAGAGTGCGGTCAGGGTGGAATGGGCTGGGTGGCTTCCTAGGCCCTGGGCAGCCAGGCAGGAGCGGTTCTGCACACGGAGGCCCTGAGGGAAACTCACTGCAGAGCCAAGGCCTTATAGTCAGCTCACCATGGAAGTGCCCTCAAACACAGGTTCTGATCTTCTCAGGCCAGTCATACTCTAATATAATCAGGAGGTGGACTGTATTTGACATGGATGAGGGTAGGGAGACGTGGCTCTTTCCCAGAATCAGGAGTTTTTTAAATTTTATTTTATTTTTGGCTGCACTTCATTGCTGCACCTGGGTTTCCTCTGGCTGTGGCAAGCGGAGGGCTGCGCTCTAGTTGTGGTGCCCAGGCTTCTCACTGCCCTGGCTTCTCTTGTTGCGGAGCACGGGCTCTAGGGAGCCCAGGCTCAGTAGTTGCGAAGCACAGGCTTAGCTGCCCTACGGCATGTGGGATCTTCCTGACCCAGTGATTGAACCCATGTCCCCTGCATTAGCAGGCGAATTTTTAAGCACTAGATCACCAGGGAAGTCCAGGAGCTTTCATGGAAGCCAGTCTGGGAGAGGAAACAGGCCCAGAGCTGTGAAGGCCATGAAACACTTTACAGGCTGATCACATGAGATTCTGGGAGCTGGGACGTGGGTAGCTGGTTGGGTGGGACTTGCTGCTCCCCTGCCCTGGTGAGCTCCCGCCTGCCTCAGGCCAAGGGCTTCAGCTCACTCCTTTGAAGCCTGGAAAGCCAGGAGCTTGGTCCAATCATGGGGCAGCCACAAAAGAGAGAGCACATGTATTAGCAGGGAGCCTCAGGCCAAGGATGAGCAGGGTCAGCAGGAGCCTCCAGGACAAAAGTGGATAAGGACAGGCTTGCAGTTGAGGACTCTGTCTGCCTTCCCTGGGGCTCAACTCTGGAAACTCAAGCCTTGCTACTCGTAAGTAGAAATGCTCTAGGCAAGATCTTGACCACCAGGAGACTTCAGAGGAGCCCTCACATTCCCAAGGCCACAGTTCTAGCCACGCCCTCCACCATTTCTTTCTAGGGCTTCGACTGCCTCCAGTCTGACCATCTAGTCCCCCATCTCCACTCCACCCACCCACAGGCTCAGAATGACTCTTGGAAGGAAGGGAACTGCAGGAAGGAGCAGAGGGCAGTCTGAGGCTGGAGTTGGTGGAGTGGTCATCCTATAAACTCAAAACAAAGAACACTTCCTTCCTACGTCATCACTGGTTTTTTTTTTTCTGCCCCTAGTTTTATCCCCTCCAATTATCCTCCAAATTGGGAAAGGAGTTGTCAAGGCTGTATATTGCCACCCTGTTTATTTAACTTATATACAGAGAACATCATGAGAAATGCCAGGCTAGATGAAGCACAAGCTGGAATCAAGACTGCTGGGAGAAATATCAATAACCTCACATATGCAGATGACACCACCCTTAAGGCAGAAAGCGAAGAGGAACTAAAGAGCCTCCTGATGAAAGTGAAAGAGGAGAGTGAAAAAACTGGCTTAAAATTCAACATTCAAAAAACTAAGATCATGGCATTTGGTCCCATCACTTCATGGCAAATAGATGGGAAAACAATGGAAACAGTGACAGACTTTATTTTCTTGGGCTCCAAAATCACTGCAGATGGTGACTGAAATTAAAAGACGCTTGCTCCTTGGAAGAAGAGCTATGACCAACCTAGACAGCATATTAAAAAGCAGAGACATTACTTTGCTGACAAAGGTCCATCTAGTCAAAGCTATGGTTTTTCCAGTAGTCATGTATGGATGTGAGAGTTTGAACATAGAAAAGGCTAAGTGCCAAAGAATTGAAGCTTTTGAACTGTGGTGTTAGAGAACTCTTGAGGGTCCTTTGGACTGCAAGGAGATCAAACCAGTCAATCCTAAAGGAAATCAGTCCTGAATATTCATTCGAAGGACTGATGCTAAAGCTGAAGCTCCAATACTTTGGGCCACCTAATGCGAAGAACAGACTTATTGGAAACGATCCTGTTGCTGGGAAAGACTGAAGGCAGGAGAAGGGGACAACAGTGGATGAGATGATTGGATGGCATCACTAACTCAATGGACATGAGTTTGAGCAGGCTCTGGGAGTTGGTGATGGACAGGAAAGCCTGGTGTGCTGCAGTCCATGGGGTAGCAAAGAGTCGGATATGACTGAGTGACTGAACTGAACAGGCTGAGCAGATATAACAGTAATATATCTTTGTCCTTGTCTCAGGTTCCTAGCACTGAATTCCTATAAACCTTGGAATTTCCTGAGTGATAGGAGTATCTTTTGTTATTCATAAGGAGTCCCTACTGAGTACCTCTGAGTTTATACTAACGAGGTGACCTAGGGTGGGGCGATAGCCTCAGGCTGGGGCTGGTCACCAGAAAGACCTTACGATTAGATGGTCAGAACTTTCTGCCTCAAAAAAAAAAAAATTAAAAAAAAAAAAAAGAACTTTCTGCCTCACCCACTGACCTCCAGGAAAGGCTGGAAGGTGGTTAGTGATGAAGCTCTATACAGAGTCCTAAACAAGATTTGATGAGCTCGGGTTGGTGAACATGTTCATATATTAGGAGAGTGATGCATGCCAACTCCACAGGATGGAAGCTGCTATCCTTGGGACCCTACAGACCTCACCCTATGTGCTTCTTCATCCACCTGCTCATCTGTATCCATTATCATATCCTTAGAGCAAACTGGTAAATGTAAGGAAATGCTTTCCTGAGCATTGTGAGCCATTCTAGGAGATGATCTCACCTGAGGAGGGGGTGTGGGGAACCCTGATTTTTAGCATGTTGGTCTGAAGTACAGGTGACACCTGGACTTGCAATTGGCTTCTAAAGTGAAGGCAGTCTTGGGGGAATGAGCCCTGGACCTGTGGGATCTGACGTCACCTCTGGGTAGATAGATGTCAGAATTGAGTTAAATTTGTAGGACACCCAGTAGGTGACCACTGAGAATTGGAGAATTGCTTGGTGGTTTTAGAAAACATTCCAGAGTAGCCCAAATGATCTTAAAAAAATGAAAATCTGCCGTCTTTCTGGGATAAAGGAATTCTTCATTCTGTCTGCTTCTCTCCTGCCTTTACTGTTAACTCATTCATCGACAGGTCATGTAACAAATATTTACTAAACATCTACTACTAGGGGCTAGTCCTTAACAGCTATATGTTAATAAGCATTATATCTTGATGATATTTCATCAAGAAAGTGGTTCTTAATGAGCTTCATTAAGTCAGTTTGGTGCCTTGATCAATTTTCTATTCACTAGTGTTAAACCATTTCTTTCTCCTTCTCCATTGTATTATACTGGAATTATTCTCATTGGGATAAATTATTCTTAAATTTTTAAGTTACTATGTGGTTCATGATCAGTTTGGGGCTCAAATCAAATCTTTCAAATCAGAATTTTCATTGTTGCCGAGAATTTTTTTTGTAGTAATTATTTATACCAGAAAATATTTCCTGAGCCAACTTTGGCAGATCTAAATTATAGGAGGAAGATTTGGTTCTTCTGTCAATTTTTAGTCAATAACATTTCGCCAGGTGTAGTCTTAACTGTTGCCAGTTTTGCTTTGTGTTAATTATTTCAACCAATTTAAGTTTTTTCTGGAATTTTTTTTCTTTACATTTTCAATAATACTAATGAGATGTTATTCTTGTGTAAAAGACATATTTTAGCACTGATCTGATTAAGCATTCTGAGGATCAGAGTAGTGTGAAAACATCCTAAGGGGCAAAAAGGCAGGTCAAAACATCATACCCTGTACTTGGGCTGAGTACCAATCAGGACCTGTGCCCAAGTTAGCCCCACCCACTGTCCTCTGCTCCTTGGGAGCCCTAAGCCCTGCCGGGATGCCTGGAAGCTGGGGAGCAGCCTCTGGCTGGCGTGAGAACAGCTGCCTGCAAGAGATTGCCTCCGGTCAATAGGCAAAGAGATGAGGTTCAGCCCTGATGTCCCATCCCAGGTTGCAGGCAGCCTCTGCTGGGCCCCGGACTTTTCTGTTCAGAAAGTATCAACTGAGTATCTCAGCATCAGCAAAGAATTATTAATGGATGCTTCTTGGTGCATTAATCCCCCCCACCCCCAACCACTGATAAAAGGACATAATTGACCAGGGTCCTCTCAGGTCTGAAGCTGCGACAGGCTCACTTGGCCTCCAGGCTTTAGGCCTATTCCAAGAGTCCCCTCTGCCTCCTAGTCGAGCTCAGCCTGGGAAGAGCCAGGGATGGGATCGTCCACCTGACCAAGTGTGGAGGGTTGGAGGCCACAAATGCTTTCACCTGGGATCTCTACTTCTCCTGACCCTGGGAGATGAAAGAAGGACACAGAAACATCAGTGGAGTGGTGTCTCTCTCCTGGTCTTGGCCTCACCCCACCTGCTTCCCACCAGTGGTCACGTCTCCATGCATGGTATAGCTGGGCATCAAGTAGCCAGAAACCCTGGAAACATAAATGGGAAAACATAACCCCAGAGAGGAGAAGAGGCCTGCCCAGGGACACACTGTGAGTTGGTGGCAGAGCCAGGTGGAGGAGGCATGAGTTTGGGTCTCCATCCTGTGCCCCAGCCCACAGGAGAATCTCCTTCAGCCCTATTCACAGGGGAGAAACTGCTGAGGTGGCCTCTGCCCAGGCCACCTCAAAGACACCAGCTCCACCTGGCCTGGGCAGAGTGGGCAAGGGGCTGAGGCCCTCAGTCCCACCGCTGTGGGGAGGCTGCCACAGGAAGGAATGACCCTCATCTCCTCTGAGAGAAGACAGGCCCTGGAGTAACAGACAAGTGCTTTGCAAGCCTGCCCTCTCTGGGTATAACCCTCTCCTCTGCAAAATGGGACTAGTGTTGAGCTTCAGCCTCCTGGAGGTGCTCTGAAGAGGAAACAAAGGGTGCTGGGACATCTGTGTCCTTCCCTGGTGTGAGGTGATGCAGGGAACAGAGGCGCTGGGCCTCCTGGGGATAGAGGTGAATCACTCTCTCTGGGGGCAGCTAAGCTGTTGGACACCCGGGGCCTGAGATGCTATTTCAGAGGCTGACCTCTCCCAAGCAATAGGAAGCTTCTTAAGATTGTCCCAGTGATCCTCTGGCTTCCCAGGTAACTCAGTGGGTAAAGAATCCACCAGCCAATGCAGAAGTCTTGGGAGACGCAGGTTCGATCCTGGGTCAGGAAGATCCCCTGGAGGAGGGCATGGCAACCCACTCCAGTAAATTTGTCTGGAGAATCCCACAAACAGAGGAGCTTGGTGGGCTACAGTCCCTGGGGTCACAAAGAGTTGGACATGATTGAAGCAATTGAGCCCGCATGCAGGCAATGATCCTCTGTACCCTGTGTAACCCCAACCCCACCTACTTCCCTGAGTATGAGCTGCACCTAGAGACTTGCTCCCAGGGAAGAAAATACAGCAAAAGTGATGGAATGTCACATCTGTGATTAGATGTGTCACATTTTATAAAAGACTGTGACGTCCTGCTTGCTAGGAGACATTCTCCCTTGGTGGCTTCAAGGAAGCAAGCTGCTCTAGTGGAGAAACCCATGAGGGACGGAACTGAAGGCAGCCTTTGGCCACCCTTCAGTGGGGAACGGAGGCCCTCAGTCCAGCAGCCCACAAGGAATTGAATCCCACCAACAGCCACATGAGTGAGCTTGAAAGCTCATCCCCCCGGATGAATCTTCAGATGAGACCACAGTCCCAGCCAATGCCTTGATTATTATGACAGACCCTGAGCAGAGGACCCAGCTAAGTACCTGGACTCCTGACCTACAGACACTGTGAGATTAAAAAGTGGGTGCTTTTTCAAGCTGCTAAATTGTGAAATAATTTGTTACAGAGCAAGAGATAACTAATACACCACCACACTGGTGGATACACACAGGACAGGAAGGACCTTTCCTCAGGCCAGAGAGAGGGGGCCTATGTACGGGTCTCTGCCCTACAACCCCCGTTGTTGTGTGCCTCCTTCTGGAGCCCCATTCTTGCTGTGTAGAATGGAGAGTTTGGAGGACAGAGAACACCCTCTAGCCTGCCGCAGCAGATTCCCTGCTCTCCGCTGGGCAGACCAGGAAAGTGGGTGGGGCTGACCCACTTCCTTACGTAGTCATTGTTCTGGGTCCTCCCCAGAGGACACTCCTGCCAGAGCTCTGAACCCAGGCACATCCGGAGTGGAGTAACCGTTCCAAAGCACACCCACATCCACTTTCTCCCCTGCTCCTCCCCAAATCCTAGGAATGGGAGGGAAACCACATCAATCATCTTTAAGACCATCAAGAGCTGTGTGAATATGGTCGTGATCATACCCATTTCACCAGTTAGAATTACTATTCAGTTTACTACCTAGAATTACCTAGTGACCAAAGTGGGGTTTGAACTCAGTCTGTCTGACTAAGCCCAAGCTAGTTTTACGTGGGAAACTAAGAAACGGAGAGTTCAAGCATTCATGATGGTGCCCATAGGCAGCCCCCCACAATCCAGGCTGGACCGTCTATCACCAAGGGATCAGGAATTGGGGTTTTTAAAGATTCAGAGGACAGGAAAGTCTGGATGAAGCGGGTGCCCGTGGGGGCCATTGGAGCCCAGACCAGGGCTGCTCCCACTTATCTGAGAAGAACCAGACTCCCTCCCCTTCTCTATCAAGTCATTGTGCCAACCAGCAAAGGTGAATTATTAAAACTCCCTTCTGGGGTACCACATGGATTTTTCTCCACTGAGATTCCAAGCAGAGGGGCGGCCGCTCCCGCCACACAATATTAAAATGTCAGGAGTTTAAGGTCTGCGTTGGTTGAGTCATAAGTTATCAGCACCCAGTGAGGGCCGACAGAATGCCTCCCTTAAATTATTAAGCAGAAAGCGTCAGACTGTAATATTTTGCTAAACCAAAGTACAGACACAGACAAAGATGTCATTTCAATATTTGAAACCAGCAAGTTTAATTTAAAATAAGAGCAAACCAATAAGCTCAGAACATAGCGGCGTATGAGAGGAAAATTATACTGTGAGAGGAAAAAAAGTGGAAGGACTTAAGAAATTTATAAAAGTAATCTCCAAGTGGAAATTAGAAATCAAGGCCTAGAAACAGAATAACACAAAAGAAATATTACTGTCCACTTTCTAAATCAATATAACACTGCTCCACGCTGGAATTACCATGGTAACTCAAGTAAAAAGAATCAAGCAATTCTTATTATTTCAAAATAAAATCACAGCCTGAAGCCTGGGTTTTATTACAACCACTGATAGATCGCTGGCTTGTATTTATCTGAAATATTGCTTTTCAATCAGCTGGTTTATGAATGTACACGGGCCTCTCACCAGCCCACTTACTGCCCTGTTTTGAGGCGAGGGGCTAACCAATGAATTGATTCCCGCCTGGCTGCATCTGCATGGATGTCCAGGTTTCAGTCCGCTCTGGGAACCATAGAACTTCACGCCCCTTCCAACTGACGGGTGGCTTTGCAGGACAGAGGAAGAGTCAGACAAGGCAGTGGGGCCTGACCTCACTGTGGTCCCCCTCCAGGTTTCCCCATGGAGGAACCTGCCAGGCTCTGATGTTGGCCCCCAACAATGGCCCCAACAGGAAGCCTCCCACACCAACCCCAAGCCATCCTCTTGCTGGCTCCACCCCTCTCCCATGAGTTCCCCCTGCAGCTCCATTACAGATGACTCCTGATCCTACTCAGGGTCACGAGTGTCCTTCTCGCCCATCCTCAAGTTTGCCAGCTGCAACGGGGAGCTAGGAGCCGGCAGAGCACAGAGAAGAAGAGCAGATGGCCTGGGTTCACAGCCCAGCTCTGGTCTTGTGAGTTGGGCAACCTGCACATGGCTCTAAGTCTCTACCCCTCCCCATATTCACACCCTTTGCAATGTGACTTTGCACCTCTTTCCTTCAAGGATAGAACTGTTCCCCCATCTCTTGAACTGGGGCTGGCCTTGTAATTTATTTTGGCCAATAGAATACAAAGTGACAATATCCCAGAGCCAAGCATAGGCCTCAAGAAGCCTTGTGTGCATTCATTCTGGACCTGCCTCCAGCCTGGGAACAATCCAGAAAAGTCTGCTGGAAGATGTGGGACATAGTCTTGTTATCCCCAGCATCCAGCTGATCAGCCATCCTCCAGGCATGAGTGAGTTCAGTCAAGGCCCAAAAAAACCCCTTAGCCAAGCCCAACCTTCATCACTGACCCACAGATTCAAAAGCTAAATAGATGCTTGTTGTTTTGAGCCTCTGAGTTTTGGGGTGGTTGGTTATGCAGCAATAACTAACTGATACATATGCACAGTACAATGCTTGCTTTTAATTAAGGGCTCAGTGAAACAAGAGCTGCTGTGTAAAGACCAAGAGGCTAAAGCCAAAGAGATCACCCTGTATCTGTGTAGAGAGCACTCTCACTTCACATGGACATTAGGTGCCAGTTAAGTGTTGTTCCCACTGCAGACATGTGAGAACCGAGGCCCAGGAAGTTGTCTGAAGTCACACAGTAGTCAGCTGGTCTCCTGACTTACCCTAGCAGGCTGCACCTGAAGAGAGTAGGCCACTCAAAAAAGCCCACTTAGGAAGGGGTAGGAGGTGGAGTTGGGGATCCAATCTGACCTGGTAGGCCTGCTCTCTGAGGCATCTGTCCCTGCACCTGGGCCAGACCCCTCCCCGCTCCGCCCACCCCCCACCTCCATTATGTCAGCCACTATAGGCTCCTGCCTTGGCCAGAACACAAAATAAACATCCTCCAACCAATGAGAGATGAGCTTGTAGCTAGTTGGGTGGATGTGACTCTGAACAGGACCTGGGATCGTCTGTAAGAAGCCTAGGCTGACTGTAGGCTCTCTCAAGGCCAACTGAAGGGTAGAGGATGCACCAGGCAAGGGGGACCGCATGAGCAAGGATACAGAGGGAAATGCCAGGTTGGCATGGGACGCAAAACCAGAGTGGACATATCAGTCCTGCCCAGCCTAGTGTAGCAGCAGGTATCTCATAGAATGTCAGGGTGGCAAAGGGCTGGGTCTTCTGGTACCAAAGGAAAGGTGGTAGATGGGATGGGAGAATGGTGGTGAAAGAGTTAGGTCCAGAGTCCCAGATGAATGCAATCTAGTGGTGTGCTGATAAATATCTCACAACTGATTCTCGGGGGGAAAAAAAAACCTTGATTTCCGGTGTTTGCCAATTTCTGTGGTGTTAATATTTCCACCATGGCTTGTATCGAGTTACCAATGTGATGTCACTGAACTCAGAGTTGGGAAGGGATGTGCAAAATCAGCTTTTGCAAGTCAGCACAAGGTGACTCCACTAGTGTAGCCCTATCTAGGGTACAGACCTGCCAGGAAAACTCAGGCCAGCAGCACCATGAAAAGTTCAGCCGAGGCTGGGAGGATGTCCTGTGGACCTTGGTGTTCTTCAGCTCCAGGCAGGGCAGGCAGGCAGCATGGGCTATCGGCCACATGTACCTCTGGGGCTTCTCAGCCCATGAAGGCCCAGGTCAGATTAGCACCCATCAGCACCTACGAGGAGGACCTACCTACAGCCGAGAACACATGCCCTGGGCTCTCAGTGAGGCCATGAGTAGGATGCCCAGACACATGGTCTTGGTTAAGCTCGTATTCCTCCTTATCAGAGATTTCTGCCATCCAGCCTTGTCACACTTGGGTATAGGCAGAGGCATGGAAGCCAGGATAGAACACATAAAGATGCTAAAGCTCTGGGCTCTAACTCCCTACGTAATTCTGGGCAACTTTGAGTCTCAACTGTGCCACTATAAATGGAAGGGTTTACAAAGAGTGATTTTGGAGGCTTCTTCCCATGGTGCTACCTGACTGTAAGGACCTGAACAATGGTGAGGGATGGCCATGATGGATAAACTAGAGAAAAGGAAGGATGACGGCCCAGTGCCAGGCAGCAAACAAGGCACTGATCTGGGCACAGGACTATTTCAGATCAGCCTGTGGTTTTGCAGATAGCACTGTTACTTCACAATGCATGAAGCTTCCTGGTTTATTACATGTGTATGTGGACATTATCTGAGTTAATCCTGATAACAATCCTGCCAGTTAGATGTGATTGTTCTCACCATAGAGATGAGAAAGTATAGAGGCAAAACCACCTCAACGCTGGGTTGGCACAGAACACAGAACTACAGTGGACATATTGGACCTACGTAGCTCAGCACAGTAGTAGATGTGACAGCCAGTCCTATAGTACCTGCCACACTGGGGTATCAGGTCCTTTTTTTCTACCTTCTTCCCTAGCTGCTTCCAAACTTGCTAATGTGCCTGATCAGGGGTTCCTGGGAGGCCCTCTGGTCCCTGGAATTGAACCCGAACAACAGTTTTGGCCTCCTGGCTACACAGGGACAGCTCTGCCCTTTGTGGGATGTAGCTCTGGAGGGGGCCCACATTGGCTAAGGACCGGTCACGTTCATCAGCCACCCAGCTCTGTCTTCTTTTCAGAGAAGGCCCAGCCAGGACCACTCTCCAGCTTCAGCAGCCTTGCCAGTGCCAACAGTCCAGCTGTGCTGAGGCTAAACCTCACGTCTCTTCCGATCATAGAGGGTCGGCCGCCAAAGCTCGCTGGCAACCATCCATCTGTTCAAGGGGGTGAGACCAAAATAGACCTCCTCTTGGTCCTACTCTCAGATGGGGCTTTCTGAGTGGTTCCTTAAATGGAGGCAGGTGGGGCAGCCACCCCGTCTGACTCTGGGACTTGGAGCGGGGTGGGAAATCAATTCTCAGGAGGGATGAGAAGCAGGCCCCGACTCTAGGAAAATGCACATTTCCATGTGCTAAAAGCATCGTTGTGGGACATGACAGAGAGAGAGAGGCAGTTCCTATGGCCACAGAGGCCAAGTGAGTGGCCAGGCCAAGGCCAAGACCCGGCACGCAAAGGGTGAAGCTTTTAGGCGAGCAGCGGCCAGTGATCTCAGCTTCCCCCAGTCCTAATGCTCCTGAAAGGCTCTCTCCCACTCCCTGTAATTGGGCATCAGTAGTTAATGCAGTATTGACTGCATTACACGCTCCCGTGCCTCCCCTCACTAATGCCAATTGCATCACCTTGTACAGTCACCGGCTTGCTTAGCCAATAGCCGTTAAAAGCAATCCAAATCATGAATCATATGGGAAACTTTTAGCAAGACACTGCCATCCAAGGAGACAATTTACAGTTGAGTTAATCTGGGTACATTAGCGAGACATGGATTCCGGACGACAGACCAATTTATGTTGTTTCCCTGTCCCCCCACCCTGCCCCCCCCAATCCCGAGTTCTCCGCATGGGCAGATGAATGGAAGAGCAGGGAACAGACAGAAGCACCTGCTTTTTACCGTGAGCTTTGGGAGGGGGTTGGGGAAAGCAATCCTTACAGGCTCCCTGCCTCGCTGGGTTTGGGCAGGAAGGGGACATAGCTGTACATGCTGCTCAGATTTTGTGATACTTCGTTCCCCTGCATGAGATGGCTGCAGCCCAGGCCAGACTGGTGGGTGCAGATGGAGACCCTTCTCTTCAGGCACACGGCGGGTGCCAGGCCTGGTCCCCACCGTGCCAGCCTCACAAGGCCCTTACCAGCCCTCAGCAGAGAGCAGTGTCCACCGGGCTCCACCCTCCTGCCGATGGGTTGGGGTCTGCACTGTGGAACAGCATCAGGACCCACTCCCTCCCTGCCTTTCCTCCAGGGCCAGGGAGGTCCTGGCCACACTCTGCTGGGAGAGGCCCCTAGAACCCTCCGTGGTCCAGAGCATGACGGGATATTCTAGGAAATCCTGCCGGTCAGTAGCCAAGTGTAGCTGAGAGCCTGCTCCCATGGATCAACCAAGTCTGCTGTGGAGGTGGCGCTCACAGTGGTCATTAACAATTGAAGATGCACTGTCTGGTCCTCCTCAGCCCAGTTCCACTCTCCTTAGGTGTTTTTAACTTATTAAAAATGCCCTAGGAATTAAGTCTGGCGTTTAGTTCCAATGCCTGCCTGCTGTTTCCTGCAGCCGCCCCGGCCCTCCTGCTTACAGAGGGAGCTTACACCCAGACCTGCCCTTCTGCAGCACACACGTGGGGCCACCCCTTGGGGGTGACTTCAGCACGCTTTCCTGCCCATTCCTTCACAACCTGAGGCTCTCCCTCTTTCTGGGGCTGCCTGGACCCTCTGCTGCCTACCCCTGCTCTAGGGCCATTTCTCCAACAGCCTGAGAGCTAATCTGACTCTTCAGGGTTCAGGGCTATAGCTCCCCTTGGACCACAAACCTCCCCGGAAAGCCCACTGCCTGGTGCCAGTCCAAGCACAGGTGCCAGGGGGAGAAGGGCGCTTTCTCCAGGAAAGTTGGAGCTGGGCTCCCTTTGCTGACAGGCAGGCCCCACAGCATGGAGAAAGGCAGGACCCTGAGTTCCAGTAAAGTGGAGCTGGCTAGGCCAAGAGCAAGCATCCAAATGAAAGCAATTAATCTTGAAACCCGAAGTTTAACCGTTTGCAAAACAGATCTTTCCTCTCTGTGGTGGCCCTTCACTGCTCGACCTAATGGATTACTTTATTAATAATGCACTGTGCTTAAAAGCAAAAAAAAAAAAAAAATTTTTTTTTCTGACGATTCAATACTTCAGAAAGTCTCTTAAACCCGTTGCTACGGCAAAGCGATTGATATTTTATTATCTTTCAGAAGTGCAACATGAAAGCCCTGCAACCCAGCAGAGCAGGAGCTTTGGTCCTCGGCAGCTGGCGGACCTGACTTCAACCAGAGGAGCCCGGGCCTCTTCCCACAAGATGCTGTCAGGTGGAGAAAAGGCGTTGGGGGTGGTTAATAGGAGCCTGAGTTCCCCGCTGCAGCCAGACAAAGGGTGCAGTTCACAGCCGGGAGGAACACACTCCTCAGGGGCCCTGGAGACCAGTGCTGCCACCCATCCCAGACAGCCACCTGCTGGGAGAGCATTAAGTGTGAGGAAGGAATTAGGCAGCAGGTTTGGGCGGGGTGAGGATGTGAATGGGTCTAGAACCTTTCTCCCTCCACCCAGCTGAAGGTACCACCTTCAAGATTTCCTGGAACCAGGAGATGCTAGACTCCTACAGGGAATGGAGGGTGGATTTATGAGCAAAAAGGCTGCTTTTGAAAGACAGATCTAGGCTGAGCAGGACATGAATCAAATGACTCCTCAGGACTTAAGCCAGTCTTCTTCCTTGTGCTGTGAGGGGTCCCAGAGCGCAGTGATCTCAGCACTACTGGGCACCACATCGTTAAGACTGGACAGGGTGGGGGACCTTAGGGCAGAGTCAGCTCTTCTCTACAGGTCTGAGGCACACTAAGGGAAACACATATACCAGGGGGGCAGGCAGGAGGCTGGCTGAAATGACCTCCAGAGAACCATTTCCATTTGGGGCTCATCTAGAAACCTTTAGTACATAGAGCGGAGGCATTCTGGGGTGCCAGCACAGGGTACAGGACCTGAGGTGCTGGTGGTGGTATTATCTTGTCAGCTGGAGGCCAGTCTTCCTGCCTGAGGCCACCTGTGTACAGGGCCCGGGTCTTCTGGATTTCTGGCTTGGGCCTAGGGAGTCAATGCCAAACAATCTGGGCTGAAGACATACCCCAATTTCCAAATGCTCCCCATGGTGGGAGTACCTCCAAACACCAAGGAAGGACCTGGCGGCACTGGCTCCTCCCTTTACCAAGAGGAAAAGTCTGGACTCGAGATGGGCATGACTGATCCAAGATAACACCGGGAGTCAATGAGAACGGAGCTAAAGCAAAGACTCCTTCCTCCTTGCCTGGTCTCACCCCAGACCTCTTCTCCTTTCCCATCTGTACACACCTGCACCAGCCCAGCCCTCCAATGGCCCACCTGGGGCTCCAGGGGAGGGACCCATAAAGAACAGCACACAGGAAGTGGATGTCTCACCCTAGCCAAACCCTGGCAAACAGATTCTTTTGGCCAGAGCATTTAGTCCTCCTCCCCCCTCTCTTTCTACACACATGCCCAGAAATGGGCTGACCTGTCACAGTGCTCCCCCGCGTGCCACTCCTGGGACAGATATTTTAAATGGCCCTTCCTGCCTGAGGCCTCAGTGGGTGGGAAGGGAGGCCAGGGGCATCGGCACACAGCGGCAGCAAAGCGAACATCCTGTGTGACCCTACATCACTTAACTTCAGACTTCCACCAAGTGACCACGTCAGGAACACCACCGACCTGGAGGGCAGAGGGCACAGACCTCCACACTCACTGGGAGACGTCAGCTGATGTCACTCTAAGAGGACTCCCACTGACTCACAGAAAACCGCTCTTCTCAGGTCCTCACCAGCAGTACAATGCAGATGGGGCCTGGGTGCTAACAATTACATTCATGTCTCCCAACAACACTAACCCACCAGGTAACCCTCACCTCCAGGGCAGGAGGGCCTCGGCCAGGGCCAGGGAAGGGCCACTCTCTCGACCAAGAGGGCTGCCCCTGGGTCACAGGACACCCACTGGTTTTACCCTCATGGGGGCTGGGTTCTCCGACCTGCGCTGCACATACCAGGACAATTACTGCAGAACAGTCGCAGTCAGGAAGGCTTTGGGTGTGTGAGACCACCTGCTAGTGGCTTCTAGCCACCACGGGCCCCTCTATTCTGACCTCTCAGGCGCAGTGAAGCTCTTGATCAGGGTAGGTCCTGGTGGCCCCGGCACGCATGCTACTGGCCAGGAGTGGGACACTTTCTTTCTCTGGGCCAAACTCCTGCCTCCGAGCTCAAGAGCCGCCAGGGAGACGGTGGGCAGCTCAGGAGGCGTCCCTTTATCTCACCGAGTTTTCGGGCAGCCGTGTCCCCAGTGGTCCGGCCGGCTTTCCCCCTGGCCTGCCGGGCACCCCGGTGGCCACCTTCTTTCTGCGCGCCAGCCGGCCGCAAGCTCTGGAGTCCGATTTCCCGAAGCCACTGATTTGCTCGGCGCTCAGCGCCTCTCGGGTTACGCGTGCGGCGCGAGGGTGATGGCTGCGGTGAGACGAGCAGCCGCAAAGACGAAACGCTCTACGCGAACCGCTGCTGCGCCGAGATCGGAGGGCAGCCGGAGCCTCCACGCGGCCCCGCAGAGCATCACACTGCCAGAGCATAGCTCGCCCGCCCGCGGTCCGTTCCGGCCTGGCCCGGCCCCGGGGGCGCGCAGCCCAGAGCTCCCTTGCCTCCCCAGTCCCCAGACCCCTGGGGACCGCCCGCCCCGCCAGCGCAGCACAGCCCGGCGTGTGCGCGCCCGTGTCCCGGCGTGTGTGTCCCCGCGCGCCGCGGCGGGGGTGCAGGGGCGCGGGGAGTCGGGACCCCCGCCCGCCACCTACCGTCCTCCTTGTCCAGCACCATCATCTCGGGCGCTCCGTGTCCAGCCGCAGTTCGACTCGGCCGGGAGAAGGGCGCCGACTCCGGGCGCGCTTCGGCGGGGCGGCCGGTCCTCGGGCAGCGAGCGGACTCTAATTACCCGCTTGTCCGGCTCTTAACCTAGATTGCACTCAGCTAGAATTACATTCAGGAGTGAAGCACTTCGCAGATACAAAAGCAGTCTCACCTACTTTTGTGCCTCAGAATTGCAAGGAACTACGAACTGCAATTTGGAGAGGGAGAGGGAGAGGGAGAGAGAAGGGGGAAGAGAGGATCAGAGCCGTTTCTTTGATTCTCACCTTCTAAATGGCTCAATTTGCCCAGTATAATCTGTCTTAATGTAATTGCATTTGATAGCTCATAACCCTGGCTCTGGCAACGACACAGCTTTCAGCCTCATAAAGTGTTTTCCCCTCGGATTTAATCTGAATCTCAATCTAAAATTATATTCAAAGAGATGGGGGAATCTCGGCGGCCGTCTCCCGCTGCCTTTCTCCCTCAATGTATGAGGTTTGCACTCCTGCTACTGAATAAATGCACACATTTCCCGAGGCCCCCCTCCCTCCCGACTTAATGGGGAGTGGAGACGCGCGGCTGCCCGGCTCCGCAGCGCCACCTGGAGGCCTCTAGGACTCAACTCGGCGCGTGGCTCTGCTCAGGACCCTGGGTCCTCATTCCCAATCACTATCTGGTAGACCACTCGTCTGTCGGTCCCCTCAGCCTTGATTTTGGCCCCCTCCCAAGGGGCACTCTTTTTCTGACTATGTACCCTCCCTTCCTACCTCCTCTCTCCGGGGTTCCTGGTTGCTTCCTGGATTGTTTGGCGAAGTTAACCCTCTGCAGGGCACAGATTTTCCCACTATTGAGTCTTTCATCACCATCCTTACCCTAGCAGCCCCTCGGAAGAGCATCCTGATTTCACAGAGAATGAGATCCTGTCTCAGCTTCTATCTGAGCAACCACAGCATGGCCTTGAAGGTTATTATTTTCATTCCACACTATTTACTGAGCACATATTATGCACCAAGCTCTATTCTAAGGCATTGGGGATACAGCAGTGAAAACAGATTCCTACTATTACAGTTGATGATTCTTGCTAAGTAACGCAGGAGGCAGGAAGGGATGCAGTGTTCATCTCCTCTCCTTCTGAACCCTGCTTCCCTCTGTGCACCCTGGGGCTGGTGCCCAGGCTGCCTTCTCCAGGAAGACCACTCTTCAGTATTAAGGGCTTTTTTCCCCCCTCTTGACAGTACAGAGTTCCAGGATGTGATAGAAATCTAAACAGCTCTTCTCCAGACACAGGTGCCAGATGTTCACCCCTGCAGTCACTTCTAAGGATTAGATCCAGGCAAGGAGAAGGAAGCTGGAGTCCTTGGAGGGGCAAAGGGCCACCACGACTTCATCTTGTCTCTGCCTATTACCAATAGGGGACATTTGCAAGTCATTTTCTCTCCCTAGGGCCTCAGTTTCCCTGTCTGTGAAGCGGAAGACCTCCAAATTTGCTGTGGGGATCAGATGAGACAATGCATATGAATGTGCTTTGTAAACTGTGGCACCCCGGACAATGGGGGGGGGGGCAGTGGGTACAAAAGAGATTTGAAGGCCAGGTCATGCCCCTTAAGCCCTAGGGGGCCCCAATGTGGGGTGCTTGATGGGAGGGGGAAGGGGAGAGGGGCTGGTGCTGAAGCCCACCCTCCTCTACCCTAGGCAGGAAAGTCAAGCTTTGAGAAAACAGAAGAGAGGCTGCTTCTAATGAGATGCTTCATCCGCAGCTCAGAGAGTTTCGCTTTCCCCTTCATCTTGAATACTTAATCCTAATAGTCCTTGAGTATATTTGATGTTAAATATATCATTTTGCTCAGACTCACCATCCCTCAGGACTGCGAGCTTGATCTCTCCCCTGCCACTGCAGCTCAACTGTACCCTGAGGGTCTGAAGGAGGCTTTGGCACTGCTGCCGCCGGCACATTTAGTGCCAGCCCCTCACCCCAGCCTGAGCTGGGGGCCTGACAGTGCAGCAAGCACTGGACCCGGCAGGCTGGCAAGGGGGAGCTTCTTTCTGTAGACACCTCTGTGCTACCTGGAGGTGTTCACTCTACAAGGGCTGTGGCCTTACTCCTGGCCTCGGGGACTGCTGCTCCTCACTCTCAGGGTCTGGCCCTGACCCACAAACCCGACCTTGATTAGTTGGGGCCACTTTCTCACTCTCGGGTGTTGTGCTTGGGACTCTGTCCCAACATTAGCTCTCCCCAGCTCCCAAGGTGCCCAGTTAGCAGCCACACAGTTAGCAGCAGCTCTTTTGGGAGTCAGGGGCCTTGCAGCCCAACCCAGGGACTGGAGCAGGCCTGGGTTACAGAACAATGGCCTGTAGAAGAGGCTGGGGTGTGAGCAGGGAGTTGGTGCTGTGGGTGAAGGGCTAGCTGCCTTTGCCCACAGGCAGCTTCCTCTGTAGCCCCAGTGACCAGCACTGAGCTGCCACACTCATCTGGAGAAGGGCCTCCACAGAGGCCTTCTGGTGGACAGGGCTACCCAGCAACCTTTGGACGCTTTGGGTGACCTGAGCTCCCACCCAGGAAGGGGCCTGCTGGGCTGACAAATCCAGGCAGGAGCCTGGCTCCTCCAGCAGCCTCCCTCTCAGCTTATGGGTAATTGTTGGGCAGGGAGGTAACTCCTGTGCCTATGCTCACTCCCACCCAAGCTGCCTTCAAGTCCAGGGGCACACCCACAACACTGAGGTGGGATTCTCATGTCTCCTGGGGCTGGGGGGTGGTGGTGGGGGGTATCTGCACCTGACACATTCCACAGGTGATGAGCATGTACTCGCACTGTGATACTGCCAAGAGTGCTCCAAAATGCCCTTGAAATGCCTCTAGGGACAGCAGACGGAGGCCAGCTTTTCAACCCCCTAGGTTACAGTGAGCAGAAAGGAGGTAAGCCTGGCTGCTTTACAAAGTTTTGGGCAGGTCCTAGCAGTTTGTCATTGCATCTGGCAGTAAAGTCCTGATGAAGGATTCCTGCACTGGGGTTGTGGGGGAGGGGGCTGAAGACTTGATGCCCCCGGGGGCCCAGCAGACCAGATATTCCAGAACTCCTCAGCGGGGCTTGACACATGTGCCTTGGCCTGAGGGCCTGCTTCCAGCTCCAAGCTGGAGTTACAAGCTGGCCTCACAGGTGACACTCAAATGGGGTATCCGGAGTGACAAAGGCCTGTTCCCAGTGGCCGCCACAGAGTGGGACAGAGTGAATCTACAGACTTTGCGTACAATCAGGATGCCTGCTGGCCAAGTTCAGGTGCCCCGTCCTGCCCAGCCCCCTACTCCCACAAAGCAGCCCATGTATAGGGATTTGCAACAAACTAGAGTGGCAAAGCACACAGTTGGCAAACTTTTCCTCTTTCGGTTTCTGGAAGCCCAGGACAGCCCTTCTAGGAAGCTGCCGTTATAACTTGTTAGGTTTTGTGAGGGCCTATGCAGAATCTGCCCTCCAGAAAACAAGTCTCCCCGCCCCTTCAATGAAGGCCAACCCACCCCTGCACAACAGCCCAGAGAAGGTTGTGGATATAGGCTGTCGACCAGATGTCCTAGTTTGCCCTAGTTCTCTGGACTGAGGGGCTTCCAGGACCTGGGATTGTCAGTGATAAAACAGGGATGGTCCTGGGCAAACCGGGACAGTTGATCACCCTATTGGGAGGTAGCAGGGTGGGACAAGGGACTAGCGGAGCCAGAGAGAAAGGCCAGGCACCCAGACCCCTCCCTGCAGACCAGTAGCTGCCTCCCAACCCCCAACTTCCCAGCCTCCTGCCTCAGGGCTTCATTTCCCGGGCACCGGAGAACTGCCCTAGCAACTGTGGATGCTCCATGGACCAGCAGAGCTGTGAGATCTGCTGAGAGACTGGCAGTTACGATGGGAAGGGTGCAAGCTGGACCCAGGGGTGCTTAGATTTTGCGAGAGTGAAGCTTCCTTATGCAACTAGGGTTGGGGTGGGTGGGTTAAGGGTCTTTAAGAAAAAGAATAGGAGATTTACTAAACAAAATTACAACGGAAGGGCTCTGAAGCTTAAAAACTCATTCCTTCAAGGTGAATCCGCCTCTGCTATCTTGGATATACAGCCCATCCACATGCCCTAATCAGCAGTGCACCTCCCAGCACTCTGGGCTCGGGGAACTGACCGGCGAGAGTCCTCCCCAGCTCGGCCAGGTGTGAAGCCACGTCACCCATCTCGCAGCTCTGAAGTTCCAGACCTGAGGAACCCCAGGGTGCTGGTTGGACGGCACCCTCACCCCGGGGTTCTCTGGGCATCCTCCTGGGGGAGCCTTTCCGAAGCGGTGCAGAAGCGGGAACATGCAGATAACCAGTGGGGAGGCAGAGAGACTGGGGTCAGTGGGCACTGCGGGGAAGCCCACGGCGCGGATCGGAAAGGCGCTCCTTTGCCCGCGAGGCGGCAAGAGCCACTGAGAAAGTTCCCTGCCCGAGAATGCAGGGCTGCCGGGCTTGGCTGGCCCGTGTGACTTCCTAATCCGGCTGAGGAGCCTCGGGCTGAGCCCGGCACTTCGACACGCACCCGCGCGCACCTCCACCGCCGGGCTTCCGGGGAGCCGGCCAAAGGCGGCCAGGGCCGGGCGCGGGGGACGCTGCCGCCGCCCTCGCCCTGCGCCCCGCCGGTCCCCGGGCACCTACCGTCCTCTTGGTCCAACACCATGGTCCCCGGCGGCTCCAGCCCGGCCCGGGCCGAGGACGCGGAGGGGCGGGCGGCTCGGACTCCGCCGTCGCCCGTCTGCTTTGCTCCCGCCGGCCCCGCGCGGGCTCCGCGCCCGCCGAGCGCGGCCGCTGACTGGGTCGGATCGACCCGCGCCCGGAGCTGAGCCCCACCGGCGAGGAGCTCCCGTGGGCGGGCGGGCCGGCCAGACCCGGGGGCGGGGCGGGACGGGGCGGGGCTGGGGCGGGGCTGGGGCTGGGGCTGGGGCTGGGTCGAGTCCGCCCGGCCTCGAAGGCCGAGCCGAGCCGGCAGCCGCTGCCCGGGCCGGGCCCGAGCCGCCGGAGCCGCCGCCGCCGCCGCAGCCCCCGCGCGCTCTTCTCTCCGCGCGGCCCGCGCTCGCTCAGCCGAGTGAAGAAGCCTGCGTTTCCCAGGGCCCCTCAGATTCCCCTGTTAATTAAATCAATTCATTATGTTCAGATCTGATTAGCGGCCCTTCCCCCCCTTTGAATCAATTATTCAATACACAAACATAATTGCTTGGGCCAGAGGTGCCCGCCATTAGCTTATTTAACTCCAAGGACACTAATTACCCGCAGGGCACGGGAACTTTTCTCATTAATTCTGACAAAACACAAAAGCACAGCCAGAGTGTGTGCGTGTGAGGGACTGTGTGTGTGTGTGTGTGTGTGTGTGTGTGTGTGTGTGTGTGTGTGACCACATGCCGGAGTGAGGGCTGTGTGGGGTAGTGAGACACCGTGGGAGCTTCAGCTTCAGCTCGGACTTCGGGGAGGCGGAGTGTGTGCGATTTCGGGTGGGAGTGTGTGGGCTGTCGTTTTGAGTCTGTGACCCTGTCCTTGCGAGTGTGGGACTCCCCATGTGTGACTGTGAGTGCATCGGGGTGAATGCGGCTCTGGGGCTGCGGACCGTGGGCCAGTGTTCGAGGCCCAGCACGGGAATGTGTGAGCTTGCTTCTGTGTGTGGCTGTGAGTGTGACTCCGTGGCTACTGTGGCCGGCGCCCCATCCCCTTTCATTTTGTCTAATTTTTTGGCCATTGCACTCTGCAGGCTCAAACCCACAAGGGCAAGGGCAGACCATAGAAAAGATGAATCAGGAGGCGGTTGGGGTCTGTGGAGGCAGGCTGAGAAAATGTCCTCCTCACCCCATCACGGCCTGGAGGATGCTCCCCTTCCCCCCAGTTATAAACTCCAGGTTCCCATCATCCCCTTCTCTTGCCCTCTCATTGCACATCCTTATATCCACCCCCCCCGCCCCCCATTCTCTAGGTTTTATCCCAAAGCCCTCCCCAGCCGCAGCTTGCCTCCTCCCATTTCCACAAGTGTCTGATATCTAGGTGCACCCCCCACTCCCACTCCACAAACCCTAGTTCTTTGCCTCCTGTTTGTAAGGCTAAACGGAGGGTGTGCCTATGGTTGACCAACTTCTCCACATTTTACCTCCCAGGAAATCTCTATTGAGAGAAAGCCAGTGAGAGAGCCCACAGAGGCAGGGACACAGAGGGTAATTGATTCCCCCAAATTAGGTTTCTGCTTTCTAAAGACCAGTATTGTTCCTGTTCTCAATGTGCACAGAGGTATTGAAGATTTCCTTTTTGTTTCCTCGGGCAATGAATGAGCTTAATCCATTTGGCTTTATAAATCAGGAAACTAATATTCGCTCCTTCCATAGCAGCTTTTTAAAAAATTTAATTGGTGGAGGAGGCACAGTTTGTCACCCTTATGCTGTCTCCCAAGCCCCCACTTATCAAAACACATTCTGATTGAGGGGTGGAGAGAGAGCTAGGGGAGGGGAAGGGAGGGCTCATCCTGACTCCTCCTGCCCTCCTCCATCCTTGCACATTGACCCACATAGTTCGTATGGGGCAAAGTTTGTGAAATGAGTGAATTAATTATATTCAATTCAGTGAAGAAAAGGGAGCTGTTCAGAGGTGCTCTTCAGAATGACCTCCCAAGTCTGCTGCTCTCATCTTCCACAAGCACCAGACATAGCCATGCAGTGACCGAGTTTGGAAAATCATCCTCACCATCCAGCACAAGCTGCTAGAGTCATCTTCCTGGTGCTAAGACCTGACCCTACTACTCTCCTGCTCAGAAAGTTTCTGTGGTTCCCCTTTGTCCACAAGACCAAGCCCTAACTGCTTATCAGATCATCTTAGGCCCTTCACCAGATCTGGGGAAGCCTTTGTAACCACCACTGCCCTTCACTTCAATTTAATTGCTATCTATTGACCTCCAACAACAGCCTCACACTCCTGCCCTCTGGATTGCTTTGCTGTAATTGAACACACCCTGCAGGTTCTTGCTCTAGTGATTCTTCTCATGGCATCCCTTTGCTTAGGAAGCCCTTACCCACCTTAAAATCCTCTAAGGAAACATTTCCCCTGTGTTCCTCTAAGTGAGTGTCTCTGTGTGAAGTCTGGACTTGTGAGTGGTACGTGCATTACTCCACTGAAGCCTGGAGAATAAGGTCAGTCCCTGAGGGCACAGTTTCAGCTCTCCCCTGGAGTAGAAGCACAGATACCATATGAAGAGTCTACACTGGGTCATTGGAGAAAATGGGAGCCACAGAGGCAGGGGAGGAATTTATATATAAAAATGGAGGCTCAGAAGGAGAGAACCTTAGGTACCATCTTTTTGTTCCCCCAGGACCTCAGATGGAAAGGGACCAGAACCCAAGTGCGTGCTTCCTGTGAATCCAATATTTTGATCTCCATGCTGTTTAGTTCTTTGTGTTGCTAGGCACGGTCACTGTCTAGACTGGTGCTGGCATAGGGCTTCTGGCCAAGAGGGGGCTGAAATTCTGCCCTTTCTCTGCTCTCTAAGCCATGTGCCTGACATAGGCTGCACCTGCCAAAAGAGGGTACTAATTTTCAGAAAAGCACTGTATGGACGAGCATGGCCCTGCAATTGGGTTATCTGCTTGGCCAGACCTGACACTTGAGTCCAGCCCAAGGGGTTGAGCACCCAGCTTCACTGCCCCCACCCTCACTTACACTGAGGGCCTGTGTGAGCTCCTTGAAGACTAGCCTCGTGGTTTTCACAGTGGAAGAGAAAATTAGAGCTTCACCATGATGGGTGGTCAGGGAAACTGAAACAGATGCCCAGCCTCATCTCTGAATGTATATGGGCCTCAAGCACTAGTGAAGGACACTGAACTTAGTCCACCCCTGAGATTTGGACATGGATGGACATACTATAAGGATCAAGGTCCCCAGTGGGAACCATGCTGGAGGAGAGACAATGAGGGTCCTGAGAGGAGATCCCCCACGGGGGTCTAGACTGAGTAGCAGGCCTGGAGTTTGGAAGGGTAACAGTTCCAGGTATGGTGCAAAGCTGAGCCTGGCCCACTTCTGCCCAGCACTCCAATGAGAAGAGAGCAATGATGCAGATGAGGAAGCAGGTCACTAAGAGTCCTACAGCTCTACTATCAAAGCCTCCTCTAAGACAGCTGGTCACTAGAAATGATGAGTAAATGCAGAGAGGGACAAGAGTACCTGCGTCAGCAGCTCAGTGGCATGGGTGGAAGCATGTGCATGCAGTGATGACAAGATGGCGAGAGTATCAGAGAGCAACCCTAATTATATGGGAGGCATCAGTATCCCTAGCCTATCAACCCTACCTCCCAACTCTGGGAATGTTAGAGAGAAAATGGCTTTATCCAGAACTCAAAATCTGATGGTGTCCAGAGGGCACCTGGGTTACATGTGTAAGCATTCCTAGAAGGTCTTACACTTTTTTGGAGAGGAGGACCCAGAGGAGAGGAATCAGAATTTGGAGCTGATTGTTACAAATGTGTGATATCTGGTACCTGACATATATACGGCCTCCATGTTCCCTCCTGTTTTAGTTATGTGACCGGCATGAAGGGAGAGGCTGTGGGAGCAAGAATGGGCCAGAATAGCACTCACAGCCAGCCTTGCCTGGGGGGCAGTAAAGCTCAGCCAGAGACTCAAAGGGCGTCATCAATGTCATCAACATCAGGCCAACCCAAGGCTTTGCTCCCACTGCCCCTCGCTGCCCAGAAGGTCTCCTGAAGCCACACATGTTCTCCCACACTCTCTTTCTCTTCTTGTCTCTTTCTCTTCGTGTCCTCTTTCTCTTCTTGTCCTACCAGCTGTCTGATCCATTCCCCTGCTCCACTGCAATGTCAGTAGGTGATGTCACTTCCTACCTTAAGAGATGAGATGTGTCAGACAGAAAGGCCCAGGTCCTCCTGCCCCAGGTCTGTGTTCCTACCATCATTTTCCACATCTGCAACAGGCACCTGGTCACGCATCCCTTCCCTCCTGGAGAACATGACCTTCTTCCTGCTGGGCCCTATCTCTCAGCATGGGCTCAGGTCCACCAGCTACCACTGTTCAAAGGGTCCCACTGGATCTTCCCCTTCCCTTTGACCTCCTGGCTCTAATGGACCTTTCACCACAGTAGGCAGACAAACTCTGACGTTTCACCTGAAACAAGTAAACAGAGGAGTTCCTTGGGCCTCACATCTGCCTTGAGACCCTTTGCCATCTATTCCCTTTATTGTCACACTTCCTCACCACCCACTCTCTCCTCTTCCACAGCTATCTGGCTTCAGCCTCCGCAAGGCTTGTCAATGTCACCAGTGACTTTCATGTCACTAAAAGACTATGTTCAGGCCTCACCATACCTCTCAGAATTTAATGCATATAATCCCTTCTGTCTTGAACATGTTTCTTCCACAGACAGACACATTCTCTGAGTTTTCCCTCTACCCCATGGACATTCCTTCTAGTCTTCATCTATTGCCAGCATTTCTTCTTTCATCAGCTGTTAACTGTGGCATCCCTCAGGACCGGGTCCCAGGCATCTCTGAACACCTTCCCCACCTTGAGGTGCCATCTAGGGTTGTTGGTGTGTGTAGCCCTTACTCAGGATTCTCCTTTTGAGTTCTGCTCTGGTATTTCCACATACCCCCTTGACATCTCCCGTTGAATGTTTCATCCCATCGGATGTTTCCAATTGGATGTATCTTAAAATTTAAAATTTAAAATCCATAATTTTCTTCCCAAATCTTTCTTCATCTTGTTTCAGTAAACCAACCACCCAATACCAGATATCTAGAAGTAAAACAGAATTTCAACCCAGTCAGCAAAAGCAACAACAAAGGTGTGTATGTGTGTGTGAGAGGGGGGAAGAAACAACAAGTATATGGAATAAGATGGAACAAGTAAAGCTAAGTATATCAGTATATTACACTACATGTGAAGAGGCTGAATTTCCCTATCAAAAAACAGATTGAGTGATTTAAAGCATAAAATACAGCCACATGCTGTTTACAAGAAATATTCTCAAAACAAGGTGACAAAGAAGACAGAAAATAAAGCAATGAGCAAAGATGCACCAAGTAAATGCAATCAGAGAAAGAGTAGGAACAGCAATATTATTATAAATAAGACTAATTTCAAGGCCAAAAGTATATACTGCTTGGCAATTAAGAAACACTGTTTTAAATTACTACTGGATCAAAAATAAAGTCAAAACTGAAATTACAAATGACCTAGTAATGAAAAAGAGAATAGCATACCATACAGAATTTATAAGACACAGCTGTATTCAGAGGAAAAAATATAACCATAAATGTTTTTTATGTTTTGTATTTTTATGTATTTACTATAGATACAATAGAAATTTTAAAAGTAGTTGCATCGTAAGTGCTTTTAACAATGAAACAAAGACTAAAAAAATTTTAACCAAGTATTTAATTTAATAAATTAGAAAAAGAACAAACTAAGCCCAAAGAAAATAAATGAAATTAACAAAGTTATAAAAATCAGAAACTAACACAACAGAAAATAAATAATAGAAAAATAATTAAAAGAAAACCCAACCCTGGTTCTTTGAAAAGACCAACAAAATTGATAAACTTTTCCAGGCAACCTTAGTTAAGAAAACCAAGAAAGCAAAAACATACCATATTAGATATAAGAAAAGAGGCATATCACAGGTAGAGAAAAGGTTAAAGAATTGTAACAATAATGTACATAAGCCTGTGAAACCTAGAGGAAATAGATGTTTTCCAGGCAAAGTAGAAAATTATCAAAATTGAGCACAGAAGTTGAAGTCTTAAATAGGCCAATAAACAGAAGTTGTTGCTTTAATGAAAACTTTGCTATTAAAACTTTACAAGCTACCATGTGCATGCACGCTCAGTTGCTTCAGTCTTGTCCAACTCTTTGCGATTCTATGGACTGTACCCCACCAGGCTCCTCTGTACATGGGGAGTCTCCAGGCAAGAATACTGGAGTGGGTTGCCTTGCCCTCCTCCAGGGGATCTTCCCAACTCAGGGATTGAATCCAGACATTGCAGGCAGATTCTTTACTCTCTGAGCCACCAGGGGAGCTCATGAATACTGGAGTGGGTAGCCTATCTCTTCTCCGGGGGATCTTCCCAACCCAGGAAGTGAACTGATGCTTCCTGCACCAGGCAAGAATATTGGAGTGGATTGCCTTGTCTTCCTCCAGGGCATCTTCCCAAGCTGGGGAACAAACTCATGTCTGCTTGCATCTGCTGCATTGCAGGCAGATTCTTTACCCACTGAGTCACCTGGGAAGCCCACAAGATACTGTATGATCCAGCAATTCCTCTCCTGGGAATATACCCCAAAGAATTGAAAGCAAGGTCTTAAAGAGGTATTTGTACACCCCTGTTCATAGAATCATTATTCACAATAGCCCAAAGAGGGAAGCAACTCAAGTGTTCATCAGTGGATGAATAGGTATACTAAATGCATTATATATACATAAAAATATACATTTATGTATATATATGATGGAATATTATTTGGCCTTAAAAAGGAAGGAAATTCTGACACATGCTAACAACTTGAATGAAACTTGAGGACATTATGCTAAATAAAAAAAGACCATTACAGGAAGACCAATACTGCATGGCTTCACTCATAAGAGGTACCTGCTGCTGCTGCTAAGTTGCTTCAGTCGTGTCCGACTCTGTGCGACCCCATAGACAGCAGCCCACCTAGCTCCTCTGTCCATGGGATTCTCTAGGCAAGAATACTGGAGTGGGTTGCCATTTCCTTCTCCAAAGAGGTACCTAGAACAGTCAAATTCATAGAGACAGAAAGTAGAATTGTGGCTGTCAGAGGCTGAGGGAAGGGGAAAACGGGGAGTTTTTGTTTAATGGGTACAGAGTTTCAGTTTTGCAAAATAAAAAGAGTTCTGGGAATTGGCTACATAACAATGTAAATGTACTTATCCTTAATGACATGTACACTTAAAAATGGATGAGATGGTAAATTTTATGTCAAGTGTATTTTACCATAACTAAGCAAAAAATAAAAATATTACAAGCCACAGATTATAGCAAAAATGAGTTTTATGTAACCTTTAAAAACATATTTTTTTCTTTTTCTTTTCTTTTATTTATTTATTTACAATATTGTAGAGGTTTTTGCCATACATTGACATGAATCAGCCATGGGTTTACATGTTCTCCCCATCCCAATCTCCCCTCCCACCTCCCTCCCCACCCCATCCCTCTGGGTCTTCCCAGTGCACCAGCCCCGAGCACTTGTCTCATGCATCTAACCTAAAAACAGATGATTTTTAATGTTACCTAAATTATTTCCAGACAAGAGAATGATTTGGAAATATTACTGGTTTGTTTTATTCTCTAGCATCTTCTTAATTCCCCAAACTTATAAAGATTGAATTAAAAAAGAAAGAAAAAATTACAGACCAGTTTCAATGAGTGCAAGATCTAAAATAAGATATTAGCTACTAGATATGGGAAGAGTATCAAAAATTTACACCATATGTAGGAGAGTTTATCATCAAAAGCATGATTCTGCATCAAGAAATTTATCAATATAAGTCCAGTACATCAACCAATGAAAGGATCAAAATATGACTATAGTAATAGATACCAAAAATCATTTCATAACATTCAACAAATATTGCTAATAAAATACAAAGCAAAGCAAAAAAAAGAAAAATATTTTAATTTGATAAAGACTATCTATCAAAATTCAATAACAAATATATGATATTCAGAAGCTCTTGCCAGAAATTGGCAAGAGCATCTCTTGCCAAGATGCTCATTACCGTCACTAATATTCAACATTTTTTTGGAGATTTTAATTAATTCAATAAGACAAAAATAAACTAATTGGAATAAATAGCTGATTTTTTAAAATGACAAACATGTTTGTTTACAAATGATGTGATTGTATTTCAAGAAATTCCAACAAAATTTAGTTTAAACGTTACTAGAATTAGATAATTGGGAAGGTGACTAAATACAAGGTAAAGGAAAATCTATAGTTTTTTTCTCAATGCAATGACATATTAGAAATGTAAATGACAAAAAATTAATTTACAATAGTGACAAAACAGTAAAATACTAAGGGATAATTTAAAAACAATAATCACAAAGGTAAAGTTCTTTGGATAAAGTTATGAAATCATATTGAAGGACATATAACAAAATCTGAACATATAGAATGTAGCCATGTTTCAAAGAAAAGACTTATTCTATAAAAATAATTCATTTCCCGACAAGCCAGCCTTTTGAAATACCCTTGAGGCTCAACTGGTAAAGAATCTGCCTGCAATGCAGGAGACCTGGGTTCAATCCCTGGGTTGGGAATATCCACTGGAGAAGGGAAAGGCTATTCACTCCAGTATTCCGGTCTGGAGAATTCCATGGACTGTATAGTCCATGGGGTCTCAAAGAGTCAGACATGACTGAGCGACTTTCACTTCACTTTACTTTCAATGCAATTTCTATTAGAATCTCAAATTTAAAGGTATTTCAGAAATGTAAAAAAATTAATTTGAATTATATTTGAAAAATACACGTCTGAGTCTGTTGAGAAAACATGAAAAGAAAGACTAGTTGACAAGAACTTGCATTATTAAATAATAAACAATATTACAAAGCCACCAGGATCTGAACAGTACAGGATAACCTAGGAAGTGCTAAATAGGTCAGAGGAACAAAGAACCAATATATAGATTCCAAATTAGAAAATAATTTAATATATGATAAAGTTTCATTTCAGTTCATCAGAGAAAACAATGAATAGATCGAACTGAAGAGATAGTTCTCTAAAGAAGATATACAAATAAGTCAATAAGCCACATGAAAGATGTTCATCACTATTTGAAATGCACATCAAATCACAATAATATACCACTTCACATCCACTAGGAAGCTAAATTCAAAAAGTCAGATAATAACAAATGTTGGTGAAGATGTGGAGAAATTGGAACCCCTAACTGCTGGTAAGAATGTGAAATGGTGCAGCCACTTTGGAAAACAGCCTGGTAATTCCTCAAGAGGTAAACACAGAATCACCATATGACCCATTAATTCTACCTCTAGGTATGTAGACAAGAGAACTAAAAACATATCTGCACAAAAAATTTGTACACTGATGTTGAAAGTAGCATTATTTATAATAGCCAAAAGGTAGGTAAAAAACAAATGGCCATCAACTGACAAGGGATGTTACTGGGCCACAAAAAGGAATGAAATACTGATACATGCCACAAAGTGAATAAGCCTCAGAATGTTATGCTGTGTGAAAAAAGGCAGTCACAAAAGTTTATGTATTATATGATTCCATTTATAGAAATGTCAAGAGTAGGCAAGTTTCTAGAGACAGAAAACAGATGAGTAGTTGCAGGGGTCGTAACAAGCTAGCTCCTAAAAGGTTGTTGCTGTTATTCATTTGCTGAGTTGTGTCTGACTCTTTGCAACCCCATGGACTGTAGCCCTCCAGGCTCCTCTGTCCTTCACTATCTCCCAGAATTTGCTCAAATTCATGTCCACTGAGTAGATGATGCTATCGAACCATCTCATCCTCTACCTAAAAGGTACAAGGTTTCTTTTTGAGATAATGAAAAGTTCTAAAATTGACTGTGGTGATTCACCTATCTAAGAATATATTAAAATACATTAAATTCTATGCTTTAAATGGGTAAATTGTATGTACGTGAATTATATATCAATAAAGTTATTTTTTAAAATGGTGCTGTCATAAATGGGCCAAAGAACTAAACAGACATTTCTCCAAAGAAGACATACAGATGGCTAACACATGAAAGGATGCTCAACATCACTCATTATTAGAGAAATGCAAATCAAAACCACAATGAGGTACCATCTCACACCAGTCAGAATGGCTGCTATCAAAAAGTCTACAGACAATAAATGCTGTAGAGGGTGCAGTGAAAAGGGAACTCTCTTACACTGTCAGTGGGAATGCAAACTAGTACAGCCACTATGGAGAACAGTGTGGAGATTCCTTAAAAAACTGGAAATAGACCTGCCATATGACCCACCAATCCCACTGCTGGGCATACACAAGGAGGAAACCAGAATTGAAAGAGACACGTGTACCCCAATGTTCATCATAGCACTGTTTACAATAGTTAGGACGTGGAAGCAACCTAGATGTCCATTGGCCGATGAATGGATTAGAAAGCTGTGGTATATACACCATGGAATATTACTCAGCTATTAAAAAGAATGCATTTGAATCAGTTCTAATGAGGTGGACGAAACTGGAGCCTATTATACAGAGTGAAGTAAGTCAGAAAGAAAAACACCAATACAGTATACTAACACATATATATGAAATTTAGAAAGATGGAAACGATGACCTTATATGCGAGACAGCAAAAGAGACACAGATGTAAAGAATAGACTTTTGGACTCTGGGAGAAGGCGAGGGTGGGATGATTTGGGAGATAGCATTGAAACATGTATATTACCATATGTGAAATAGATCACCAGTCCAGGTTTGATGCATGAGACAGGGTGCTCAGGGCTGTTGCACTGGGATGACCGTGAGGGATGGGATGGGGAGGGAGGTGGGAGGGGGGTTCAGGATGGGGACACATGTACACGCATGGCTGATTCATGTCAATGTATGGCAAAAACCACTACAATATTGTAAAGTAATTAGCCTCCAATAAAAATAAATAAATTAATTTACAAAAAAAATGGTACTGTCGTAATTGGTTATCCATCTGAAAGAAAAAAAAATGATATCCTTATCCATCCCCCATAAAGATTATGTTCCAAATGGGCTAGAGATTTTAACATAAAAATGAACCCGTGAAAATATTACAAAAATTTAAAGGAAAATAGAATAGATTTGGATAATGAAATTATGAATAAATTTAGTGGGATATACCTGCAAGAGTAACAGAAAAAGATAGATATTATACTAGAGTTGATTTTTAAAACTTTGATGGTAGAAGGCACTATAAACAAAGAAAAAGACAAATGATTTACCAGAAATCTGCAAAATATAAAACAGTAAAAGGGAAAATACGTCATATATACAAAGAGTTTCTATAAATTGTAAAGAAAAAGACAAATGCCCAAAAGAGAAATGGAAATAGGGTATGAACTAGTCATTGTGAGAGAAGACCTAAATGGCCAATAAAATGCTTACCCTAATTATTAGCTGGGAAAATGCAAATTAAAGTGAAATAAGTTTTCATTACTTTAACTCGTCAGATTGGAAAAAACATAAGAGTAAAATGTTCAGGTCTGCTAAAAATCTGAGAAAATGGTGCGCTCATTTGTTGCTGAGCAAGTAATCTGGCACTATCTATTACAATTTGGGGCAAGTAACCTGGTGCTATTGATTAAAATTAGAAATGCACGTGCCTTTTGACCTAGAAATTCTCCTTCTGGGAAAGTATCTTATGGAGGAAAATCACCCATATTTAAGGATAACCTAATAATTTCAGCATTGTTTGTGGTGGCAGGAAACTATTTGAATATCAATGTCACTCAGTGATCAAACAAATTGTCTTAAGGCCCAGCTATAGAATACCATGAAGCTGTTAAAATATGAGTTAGACCTACAGCTACCGAATTGCAAAGGATATCTGTGATGTACTGTTAAGCGAGAAAAGTAGGTTGCAGAGTAAGTAGCAAGTAATATCCCATTTAAAAGAAAACCTCTCTCCCCTTAGATGAACACAAAGGAAAGATGTGCAAGGCTGCTCCTGTTCCAGCTGTCAGCAGGGTGGCCTTAGCAGGTAAGAGCTGAAGATGAACGTTAAGGGGAAGGTGTTACCTTTCTTCATTATTTGCTTTTAGAATCTTTTTATTATTTATAATGAATAAGTAATTTGTAATTAAAAAATTTAGAAATAAATCGGAGTCATATTTAACACTCTCTCCAATCACACAGTCACCATTACTGTCCAAGTGACCATTATCTTTTCCATGCTGCTACTCCAAGAGCAGCATGAAATCTCAACATTCAAAAAACTAAGATCTTGGCATCTGGTCCCATCATTTCATGAAAAATAGATGGGGAATTGTTTCCCCAATCTATTGGGGGAAACAGTGACAGACTTTCTTTTCTTGGTCTCTAAAGTCACTTCGGATGGTGACTACAGCCATGAAATTAAGACGTTTGCCCCTTGGAAGAAAAGCTATGACAAATCTAGACTGCGTATTAAAAAGCAGAAACATCATTTTGCCAACAAAGGTCCATATAGTCAAAGCTATGATTTTCCCAGTAGTCATGTATGGATGTGAGAGTTGGACCATAAAGAAGGCTGAGTGCTGAAGAATTGATGCTTTTGAACTGTGGTGCTGGAGAAGATTCTTGAGAGTCCCTTGGACAGCAAGTAGATCAAACCAGTCGATCCTAAAGGAAATCAATCCTGAATATTAATTGGAAGGATTGATGCTGAAGCTGAAGCTCCAATATTTTGGCTACCTGACGCAAAGACCTGACTCACTGGAAAAGACTCTGATGTTGGAAAAGATTGAGGGCAGGAGGAGAAGGGAATGACAGTGGATGAGATGATTGGATGGCATCGCCGACTCAATGGACATGAGTTTGAGCAAACTCAGGGAGATAGTGAAGGACAGGGAAGCCTAGCCTGCTGCAGTCCATAGAGTCGCAAAGAGTCCTACATGACTGAGCAACTGAATAACAAAAGCTCCAAGAGTATCCTGTTAGAATACTTGCATCTACCCCTGAGGCCCGCTAATCCAGCCTCCATACTCCATAGGCAGCCGGGACATATTATAAAAATGCAAATCAGATTTTGTCAACCAACCTTCAAAGCTGTAATGACTCCCCATTACTCTCTGCAGAAAACCCCCATTTCTTCCCATCCCTTGACTCTACACAAGTAGGCTCTCCTGGAGCATCTCCCATCACGGACATCCACCGCTGGCCCCCACCAACACCCATTGCCCTTGTCACCTCCTGAACCACTGCCTGCCACAGGGCCCTTGGACTTGCTCTTTCTTTTCCATGGAATGTTCTTCACTGGGACCACCTCTGGCTCACACTGTGAGTCTGGGATTTAATGTCCCTCCCTTCATCAGGGTGGCCTTTCCCCTCCAGACTAGGTTAGATCTCCCTGTCACAGTCTGGCAGGGCCCTCTCTGCTTTTCCTCCATAGCTCTTATCACAACCATCTAGTTAATTACATAGCTATTTGTACAGTGATTTGTGTGATGGGGATAAAAGAAAAACTAGTAAGTGTTTGCATCTTCTCTTCCAGCTCCCTGCTTTGGGGGAGAAATGGGACAGAGAAGAAGGCCTTGGGGATCTAACTAAACTCTGAGATTCTGAACTTGCCCTTGCTCTCCACGCACTCACCACCCAACGCCCAGTTGGGAGAATTTGTCTGCTCAAATATTTCCCTCCACTCTCTTATTTATCTAGCTAACTGGCTTGTTCTGAGAATTGGTGATGACAGAGCCTCTGTATTGCTGGGGAGTTTGCAGCCTTCCTCAGCACACCTGGAGGGTGGGTCTCTCCTAATGGCCGAATGGCTTTCTTCTGCACCTCCCCTGAGAGACCCTCACCATGGGGGCTCTTGGAGCCCCGATGTCCCTTCTGGGGTCACAGCTACCCCAGTAACCAAACTCCAGCCTGACCTGCAGCCTCAGAATCCCACCCTCAGAATCCCCAATGCTCATCCTGCGTGATTAGGGTCCTCTCTCCCTCTCCCACCCTCCTAATCACCTGTCCACCGAGGTCTGGAGTCCTGGAGTGGTCCTGGGCTGGGTCTCCCAGGCTGGGTGTTCCCTCATGCTCCGGGGGCTGATGCCGGGTCTAGAGCTTTGAGGACTCCCAAACGACTGGCCCGTAGGGCTGGGCACGGTGACTCACTCCCAGACTGTCTCCCGACCAGCTCACAGAGTGCACACACCCACATGCAGGTGGTCCCCTTGGAGCTACGACTGCATGTCCCAACAGTACACACACCACAGAAGCCGTCCTCATGCTCCAGGCAGGGGCTGAGGCATGTGGCGCTAGTGAGGGAGCAGTCCTGGTCTGCTTCCTCCAGGTTCTAGCTAGTGGGATCCTTCTGTCCCATCCCTGCCCCAAGATCGAAGGGTTCTTCCTCGTGCCCCACCAGCTCCCAAATGATGCAAGGTTGGAGAAAAACTCAGCCCCCTGGGAGCACACAGTCCTCTGTGGCTGCTGCTACCCAGGACCTGCCTGGGTTTCTCCAAGGCATTGAGTCCCTGCACTTGAGCCCCTCTCAGCCCCTCCTATGTTAAGTCGTAAACACGTCTGAGTCATGTCGGGGCTGGTGGTCATAAGTCAGCCACCTCTCACAGGTTGTACTAGATATGCCCCCAGTAGACTAGGTCATCCACAGCCTGAGGGACCGCAGGCTGGAGACTGGCTGCTAATTCAGACCCTCAGAGCCTGCGGTGCTGCCCTGAGCTCTCTCGGACTTGATGGTGACTGCTCAGGTCTGGATCCTGATTCAGGTTCAAAGATCTACTCCATGCAGATCTTAGGCAAGTTTCCCTTCCTGAGCCTGGCCAACTTCTGGTGGTTTCCCAGTCTTTTTCTCTTCTCCCTCCAGGCACACAGCTGCCCAACTATCTTTCTCAGCTTCCCTTGCAAATAGGTGTAGGCACTTACTATTCTCACCCATAGCAAGGACAAGTATGAGCTACTTTCACTTCTTCTGTGTACAAGGATGTTGTTTACCCAGGGCTTCCTGGCTTCACCCTTTCCACAAGCTGGAAGACAGGCATTCTAACACCCAGATTTGATTCTGCGGGCGACAACACCAGAAGGGATGCGGGGAAACAAAGTGGAAAGAAGCTGGGTCCGAGTGACCTTGTGGAGCAGCCTGCTAACCTGGGCTTTCTCCTGTCTTGCTTATCATGCTCAGTCGCTCAGTCCTGTCCAACTCTTTGCAACCCCATGGACTGTAGCCCACCAGGCTCCTCCGTCCACAGAATTTCCCAGGCAAGAGTACTGGAGTGGGTTGTCATTTCCTCCTCCAGGGGATCTTGCTGACCCAGGGGATCAAACCGGTGTTTCCTGTGTCTCCTGCATTGGCATTCAGGTTCTTTACCACCAAGCCACCCAGGTTATGTCCTGTAATGAGAGACAAAAATAAAGTTTCATCTTCCTCAAGCCATTGTAGATTGGGGTCTGTTACAGCAGCTAAGTCCTTCCCCTAATGAATAGACTGAGCCTGATTTTCCAGCAATAAAATAGTTTCTATGATTTCTTCAAGTTTCAAGTTTCCAATACCAGGTTTTGCTCGGCCAGGCACTTGGTCTCTTGGAAGCTGCCCAGGATGGGAAACGTTGTCCCTTGGCCTGGAGCCAACCCTTGCTATACCCCCTGCTTCCTCCTTCCTTCAAGAAGTTCCCTGAGGGTCACATAAAGGCCTGACCCTGGAAGAGATGGGGGAAAGGATATGCAGAAACATCCAAGACCTTTTCTTTTTAGCTGAGGGCACAGATGGAGCAGGAGTCAGGCTGAGGGATTGGTCTCAGTCTTAGGCTGCCTGGTTTGAGCCCAGTTAAGTATTCATCTTGACCCTAACCTTGGCTATTTTAGCCCAGTGGCTCTAACTGTGGGGCCTCTGGCTAGGCCCTCCCCCTCACTCACTCTTTCTGCTGGTTGTAGGGCAGATTCCTTGACCCTGAAGACGTGACCTGGGCCTGTGGATACAGCAGGAACAGGGAGCTGCCTTCATAAAAGTCCATTTCATATTTCATTTCATAGGACCCAAATGGGTCCCTGGTTAAGGTGGCATTCTCTTACTTCATGCCTTGCCCAAGGGCCCCAGCAAGTTTGCTCAGCAACTCTTAGAGCACAGTGATAACACACAAAATGTCCCCCAGAGGACAGTCCTCTTGTCCAATCTAGTCCAACCTGACCTTGAGCATTTGCCTGGAGGTTATCCCAACCGGAGCTTAGAATCTGGAAGCTACTGATCTAGATGGAATGACTTAACCTAGATCTGCTAAGGCCAACAGAATAATGCCAAGGAGTGGAGGTGGGCCTGAGACTTCTACCTGGTAAATCTGGATTGAAAGCCTCTCATCTTTCTTCATGCTCTACTTATTTATAGGCTTCCCCAGTGGCTCAGTGGTAAAAAAAAATCTGCCTGCAATGCAGGAGATGCAGGAGACATGGGTTTGATCCCTGGGTCAGGAAAATCACCTGGAGGAGAACATGGCAACTCATTCCATGGAGACATACCATGGACAAGGATCTTGGTGGGCTATAGTCCATAGAGTCACAAAGAGTCAGACATGACTGAGCAACTTATCATGCACACATGCATGTCCCTTGTCTACTTGTAGCCAACAATGTCTTGTGCCTCCTATATTTGGGCCCCATGCTGGGCACCAAGGTTCATGGTCATTGTGGTAGACAACTATGAGATGTCTACTCAGCATAACCTCCTACTCATCATTCCACTCATATGTCTGCTGTGAAAGGTATTCAGCTCTTATATAATCCCACCCCCATGACCTGATGGACCCTGGAAGTGGGCACCTGATCCAAGCTAGACTGATGAGTGTCTTCTGCTAGGAGATTTGGACTTGGGACCAAGAAAGTTGAGTTAGTCCTTCTCTGGTGGCTGAAACTGTAAGCTGTAAAAGCCAAGACATATTCTCTGCCATGTAGATAAAGCTGCTCTGTGGAGAGACAAAGACTAACCCAGCAAGAAGAGACAAGCAGAGACAGTGACAGACACAGACCTAACAGTGTTCGGCTTCCTAATTCTATTTTCCCCCAAACCCAGCTTCATTCCTGCCCTTCCCT